>NC_080695.1:59574865-59889911 GCF_030445035.2 Dasypus novemcinctus
TGCCTGGCACGTAGTGGACAATAAACACGTGTTGAATAAGTGAGTGAGAGCTACTGCTCTTCTCTTGTCTCTTAGCAGACTCAACCTTTCCCTCTAGCTCATGTGGATTCCTGCTGTGTTGAACTGGGTCCCGCTGCCATCCTAGACTTCTCCCCAGTGGTGTTTCTTGCCCCATGGACATGATCAACCATTCTCCCAAGTGTAGGGCCTTGATGGCCCTAGTATAGTCTTGAACTTGAGCGTGTAACAGACTCACACGGAGGACTTGGGGAAACGTAGGTTTCCCCAACATAGTTTCCTAGTAGGTGTGGGCGGATGTGAGGCTTGCCCAGGTGCTGCTGCTGCTGGACGGCAGCCCACTGATGGGGAATCACGGCCTCTGTGGGGTGAACGTCAGTAGACAGGCTGGGCGAGCCGGGGTCACAGGTGGGGAGGATGGGCCTGGCTCAGTATCTCATCTTCCTTCCCTGCCTCCCTCCCTCTATGTGGACCCAGACAGTGACTAGGAAAGAGCATCTGTGTGTACCTGAAAAGATGGCAGGACCACCCGTGGGTACCGTCCCAGAGATACGCTCCCTAATCCAAGAGGAGGCCGGGATAGATGGTTTTGACGGTGTTGTTGGCCGAGGCAGGAAGCTGGTGACCATCTAGATGTCCATAAGTAGGAGGGTGGATCAGCAGAGCTGACCTTGTTTTGGTTCACAGTGGAGCCACTGCATGTTTATAGCTGGCATCCACTTCCTGTTGGTCAGTTCCTCTGCTGTACTGGTTGCGTTTTGCGACTATACTCCCTGAGGATAAGCGAAATATGGAGGTGGCATATGATAGAATACTATGCAGCAGTGTAAGTGATGAAAAAGATCGACATTTGGCGACATGGCTAACTCCCGTGTCAAGAGGGCAAAGAGACAGAATGAGGATTATGGTAGATGGTAAACCAGTTATGTAAAAGATATGCACCTAGAATCAAAGCCTATAATACTATGTTTTTCAAGGATACCCATATATCTAAATAAACGCATGGGAAAGGGGGGTCCCTCAGAAGAGAAAAAATGTGCTGGTGAGATCCCATCTTTGGTGTGATATCCATTTGGCAGTTATTTCTGCCCTCTTCTGTGTGCAGATGCTTAGCTTCTTCCCCAGCTTCACAGCTCACAGGGAACCTTACTTCACAGTTCTTGACTTCTTTCCTTATTTGTGCAAAGAAATAGTGATGAGAATATTGACCCTTGGGAGACTGTTAAGGGGGTTAAACATGATGGTTGATCGAAGGGGCGGAGCACAGCTGGCACTGGTTCCTGGTCTGTTCCTCCTTCCCCAGCTATTGATTCTGAGGAACAGCAGCAGAGGAGAGCTATGGGTCCTACCAGCTCCTCCACAGCGACAGGAAAGCCAGTGCAAAGGGTACAGGGCCATGAGCACAGACTCTGTTTCACATCCTTGTGCCACCACTTACCAGCTGTATGAACTTGAGCAGGTTAATTCACCTCTCCAAGCTTCATTTCCTCATGTGGGAAAAAGCAATGGCAAGGCTCATGAGGTGTCTGGCTTACAGTATATAGTTCATAAATATTAGCTATTGCTATTAAAATTGGACTATTGCTGTACATGACGTGTTGGCCTCTAGTGCTGGATACGAAGGGAGGGAACTAAATCTATGGGGTTTCTCCCAAATGTGGGCCCTGTGCAGATACATTCCATGCATTTATCATGTTATCCTCTTAACATCTCTGTGGGGTCAATGGTACTCTTACAGGCTGATGTGAGAGGCACGTGGACTCTTCTGTGTGAAGTCCCTATGGCATGTCTACCTGCAGCACTCTTTTTCTTTATGTTTTTCTCAACCCCATCCCCACCTAGAATGGCAGCTCCATGGAAGTAAGGGGCTTGGTCTTTTGTCCCCAAGGGCAGTGCGCGGTGAACAGTAGGTGCAACTCACTGTGCTTCCAACGACCAGGTCTAAGTGCTTTCTCCTTTCAGGGCTCTTGCGGATGTCATGAGGCCCCAGGGCCACTGCAACGCTGACCACATGGAGAGGGACCTTAACATTGTTGTCCACGTCCAGCACTATGAGAACATGGACACAAGGACCCCAATAAATAACCTCCGTAAGTATCGCCGCCCAATCCATTTCCATGCCTGTGTGGTGACCCAAGTCATGGTCACTCCCAGATTTCCTGGTGTGCGTTTGGATTACTTAAGGTCTTCTCCCTTGTTGACTGGTGAGAAGTGTTATTTCAGCCTTCCTGGATGAAGCTTAATTTGGTATCATCAGCTTTCACTTGGTTGGTTTCTCTGTTGGTTCTCCTGTTAACTAGGAGACCACTTATTTCATCTTGGTCAATTACGCTATTTACTAATTGCCCTCTTGATTGGTTCATCCATGGTTGAGGACTTGGTTCACCAGTGGAGTGCCTGGTTGGTTTATCTGAGGTAGTTAATCTGTTAGCCATCAATCCATTTTGTTGGTTCGTCATGACTGGATAATCTGTTAACCAGTGGTGCAGTGCTTATTAGTTTGCTTTCTGAGGTAGAACAATTGTTTCTTTTATGGTGTATGCCATTGTCCACTGACAGATACAAGTATAAAAGAATTAGATCTATTTTTCATAAAACTGGAGTATCATAAAAATAATCCATTAAGTACTCTCTCTCTCTTTCTCTGTGTAGGGAAATGTTGAGTTGCGGTCATATATGATTAGAGTGTGTATATGTGATTCAACAGTAGTAAATTCACTTCTATACTTCTGCTAAGCTGTATTATCTGTCATTGTGTTTCAATAGGTATTCTTCAGTAAATAGAACATACTTAGGGATCTTGTTATGCTCCCAAAGATTTTTCTTTCCTTTCAAAGGTCTGTATATACAACATACATTATGAGGCTGATTCACTGACTAATAGAAGTGGAGGAAAAACAAGATTGTTTAGTTTTTGACAATAGTGTACTACTGTAGTTATTCCTAGCAATTATGTTTTCAAGTAACCCCCACATTAAAGTAATGTGGAGGGCTTGGTTTAAAATAACAAAAGCCAGACAATTCAAAGGATGCATTTAGTTGTGGCTGGAGGCTTTTAAAAACAGAAACAGTTCTGGCATTGCACATTTTACAGTCTCGGTCGCCATTGGTGAAACTCTGCTAGGCGATGCATTGGGATTTTATTTGCTGAATCATAGTTTTGTGTGGTGTGGTTGCAAAGTTTTATGCTCAACAGCTAGAGGAATATGTCTGTGGACTTTAACATAGGTGACAGGAAATCTCTAATTCTGCATGATGACGATTTTTCATGCTTTGGAAGTTGTTGGAATGTATCAGTGTTTACATGGCTTGAAGAATGGGCCACCAAATATTTATTTATAACCTGGAACATAAAAAATGGTGTGAGAAAACAGCTACATTTTATATCCAAATATGCCAGCCCTTGGAGGTCATATGACCAAAGCCCTCAGCCTTGAAAGATACAATAAATTGCTCCTCTGCCGTAGCAGTCGTTGCATCCAATTCTGGCTTTGAGGGAAATGAACACATTCGCCTCCAGACCCCTTTACCCTGGGAAATAAGTTGAACCTAGAAGTATGTGGGTCCCAAATATCATCACTGAGTGAATGTGATCATGGAATAGAGCTGAAATGGTATTAAGTCACTAACAGGTTTCTCATGTGGAATTTCAATCTTTAGGATGATTTTGAATGCTGACTCAAATGGAATAACAAACTAATTGAAGTCACTAAAGTTTCATCATTCCATGGGACAAAAGGACAGGGAACATTAATGAATCTTGCTTAAATAAGGGACTTTCATTTAAAGTTGTACTGGTAATAAATTACTGCCAAAGATATGTGTCCAGGAACTGAGTTATTCAGAGGTCTCTTGTGACAGGCTAACTTGGTTTATTTATGATTCTGGCTTTTAGTTTATATTTGTACCTCAGAAACCAGTGATCTTTTATTCCAAGGGAAAGACTGTTAATAGTTCACTGGGTGCAAGTATTCCAGAGAATTCCTGGTAAACTATACGGGAAAATACCAGGTGTCATGTCACGAATATTGCATTTTACATGAATTGCCACAAATGTTAATTTGAATAATGATGCTGAGTTCTTATGGTCTTTCCTTCATAACATTCTAGAAAATATCTGAAAATTAGAAATATGTAGCCCTTCTACTGATTTACATTGATACTTTTAACTCATATAACAAATTAATTCAGTAAGTGATAATAATAGGGTTCTTGTTAATGACTTGTTTATTTTTCATTGGTTTATAGAAGCTCTTTACATACTATATACACAGAGAAAAATTTGTATTTTCAGAAGCAAAAATGGTTTTGTGAGTTCATTGACAAGATAGGACTAGATTACTGCTATTTATCAGTTATTAGAGGGTTAAGAAGCCAAGCAGTCACTAGAGCCCACTTTGACCAGTAAAAAGTAGGAGAGAAGAAATCTAGTCTGATAATTGGAAAAATTAGAACAATCACTGGAATAAGAATTAGAATGTGCCTATTGAATATACACACGCCCCCTTAGGCATGATGGTAGCTACAAAGATTTGCCATTGCACAAAAATGGAAAGAAAGATTCATCTGTTGTAGTATACCAAGAAGAGGACAATCTTGCCATTTTTAGGCTGTTCTTTACTAAACATTCAAGCTCCAGATTTAACTGGGAATTCAGTAGTCTCAACTTAAATGTCATTTTTATGTCTATTCAAGACCCAATCCACATTACCCTAAGAGAATAATAATTCCTTTTATTTCTCTCTCCTCTTCTTAATGCTGGCACTAGGTCACTTTCTAATCTTTCCCTTATGCTTCAGCCAAATGCTGAGAACACCAGTGGTCAAAGTAGAAATCTTAAAAGGAGTGGAATGGAGATGGACTTGGGTGAAGCAAACAGGGAGGAGAAAGCTGCAGTATGGGGCCATTTTTGCCAACCACTTTTTTATAAATTTTATGGGGTTGATTTTTCCTGTGATATGCAGGACTTGCCTCTTTAGCTGCAGATAGATGCTGTTCGTGTTCTTTCCAGGCATTCAGTGATATTGCCTAAAAATATTTAGTCTGATAATCAAAAGGGCCTCGACCTCTTTGATTAACAGGATGTAGATTGAGATGAGATAGTGATTTTCTGAAAATGCTCCTCTGGCTTCTGTGTAATTATAGTTTGCTTTTGAAGGCACAGTTTGTCCTCAAGTGCTATGAGCATACTCTGTCTCCCCCACCCCAGCCTCCCTGCCTGCCATGACAGCCCCCAGCCCCACCTTTTGGGACTGCAGTGTAAACATAGATCCCTTCAGGCTTCCTGGAAGATGGGAGATGTTAGTGAGTGAGGGGCTGTGGTTAAAATCTGGATCAATGTTTCCCAACTCATTTGTGTTTACAGCACCCCTTCTTGTAAGAAAAATAATTTTTTTTTATTTTTAAAAAGAATATTTTGGAATACCTTTGTAGTTACAGAAAAGTTGCAAAGATGGTACAGAGTATTTCCATGGACTCTTCACCCACTTCTCCCTAATATTAACATCTTACATTACCAAGGTACTTTTGTCAAAATTGAGAAATCCAACATCAGCACGTTACTTTTAGCTAATTCCAGGCATTATTTGAATTTCACTAGTTTTTTTCACTAATGCCCCTTTTCTGTCTCAGGGTCCAATCCAAGACAACACATTAATTATATTCATCACTGCGACCTTCTGACAGTAAAATTTTGTTGTACAATGTAGATAGTATGATGATATGGTGAAGACTTAAAACAACCTTAAGTAAGTCGGAAGCAAAGACAAAGCTTTTATTGCCACCACATAAAAAAATGCCTTCCAGTGGTTATAAAAATAGGCACATAAAATCATTCCCTGGTCACTGTTGAAATCGAACCAGTGGCTGCCCTGACCATCCTCTCATAATGTTCTTGAGACAAAGTCCTCTTCTGTTCCATATAAACGTACAACCCTTCCTTGGAAATGGGCTGATGTTATGCTGTTTATGTTATGGTGTGATCTGAGCAAGGGGACTCTCACCCCAGGCTGAGCTGAAATGCTGACTCACTGTTTTAGGACTCAGAAGCCAGCAGAAAGGCCAGTTACCTGTTCCAGCCTCACCCTACCCCTTGCTCTCCCAGGACCCTTCTGGAGTGGGTTTACATGGAACTGGATGAGAAGTGGAACCCTGGCTTAGTTTATGAAGAGGTTGTACAGCTCCCATCTACAGCCAAAAGGCCAAATGGATTTCCATTCATTTCAGTTCATACTATTTACCAAGGGCAGTTGGAATGTCCCCACTTGACTTTTGGAGATACCAGGAGAATATTTCCAAATATTTAAAAAATGTTAGGGGGAACTTCTTAGCCAGGGCAGGTAAAAAGCAAACATAGATATGCAATGTATAAGAGTAAAAAAGACTTAAGGTTGGGGAACACTAGCCTTGTATAAGGGCAGCATTCTTCTCACATATCAACACATTGAATCCCCAAGTCCTTATTATTTTCCCCATGGTAATGGAGGTTCAGCACGGTTAAATATCTTGCCCAAAGTCATACAGCCAAGAAGTGGTGCAGCTGGGATTTCACCAGAGCCAGTCAGGCCCCAGGAGTAGAAATGGTTAAAGGATATGCCAAGTGAGCTGAAAGATCATTTGGCACTCTAGGAAAGGGAGCTTTTTCCAAAATACGCTCCAATTGATCTGTTCCTGTGGTAAGTCCTCCCATAGGAGGAATAAAACTAACGTTTATTGAGTACTTGCTGTGTGCCAGGAACTGTGCTAAATACTGGGAATGTGTTAGCGCATCTAATACTAAACTAATACTCAAATTCCCTAGCTCATCCCTGCCTCAGGGTCTTTGCACTTGCAGGGCTCTGGTGCAGCTCTTCCACATCTTAGCCCAAATGCCACGTCCTTAGAAAGGTCTTTCTTGTCTACCTCGGCCCTCCAAAACACCCACTGATTTCCTTTTCCCTATTATTTCTTCATAATATTTGATTCTTTCTGAAGTGGGCTTACTCCTTATTTTATCCACACCTCTGCCACTGCAGTGTGAGCTCCATGAGAGCAAAGGCTTTGCATTGTCACAATTATAGCCCCTGTACCAGGAAGTGGGTTGGCTCTTGATGGCAGCGCCATTCATTTTTCGAATGAGTAAAAAACATCTATAGAAGAAGTCTTGGTATTTCCATTTTATGCCTGAGAAAATTAGGTGCATGGCAATCTAAGAACTCAACTAACAAGGTGACTGGGATTTGCTTTCAAAATGCTCCAGCAAAAAAATAAAATTGTGGGAGAGTGTGGACGAAACAAAATGGAAAAATATCGATAGTTATTTCAGCTGTATGATCAATACCTGGGGGCTCATTATACTCTTCTCTTTATGTTTGTATCTATTTGAAAATATCCATAACCAAAAGTTAAAAATGAAAGGACCTGTCCATAACATCGCAGCTAATAAATAGAGGTGCTGATACTCAAACCCAGCTTTGTCTGACTTCATAGCCTGAATGCTACTGGGTACACTTGGGGATCTTCATGAGGAAAAACCAGGATTCACGAAGGGTAGGAGTCAGGGTTACTCCAGAGGCTTCAGCGGTTGGAGTAGGTAAAGCACCACTATTTCTCTCTGTCTGTAATGTGTTCTGTTCCATTTCTCTTGGTTCATATTCTCCAGAGAGAGAGAATAGTGTTGGTTCCTGGCCAGCTGATGGCCTAGCTATCCCCAGATCAGCTGTCTGACCTTGGCTTAACCAGGTGGGTGGGGTGGAGGATACTTAGGGCTCCATCTCAGGGCATCGGTGGGCAGGTTCCTCAAAAAGGGTAGGTATGAGAGAGGGGAATTGCTGTTTTAAGTTTTTTGGGGTCTAAGAATTGCATTTGTTTTATTCACCCTTGCACCTACAGTGCCTAGAAATGGTGTGCTCCAGTGTTCCATGGAAATTTGGCAAATGATTGAAAAGCATGCATGGATGAGTAGATCTCTAGCACCAGTCCGAGAAGAAGCAGAGTGAAACCCATTAGCAGCACCCTTGGGATTTTGAGTTTTGTCCTGGGTGGTACTGCAGGGACAGATGCTTGACTTTGTGAGTCCTGCCACGGCCCACTGGGTGGACTGGGGGAGAGTGTAAACTACAATGTAAACCACTATCCATGTGGTGCAGCGGTGCTCCAGAATGTATTCACCAAATGCAATGAATGTGCTACGATGATGAAAGAGGTTGTTGATGTGGGAGGAGTGGGGTGAGGGGGGTGGGGGGTGTATGGAGACCTCATATTTTTTTAATGTAACATTTTTAAAAAAAATAAAGAAGGAAAAAAAAGTGACATTTCTAATAGGACCTAAATTACAAAGTTTTATCATGTCCTAAAGTTTGGATAATTTCCAGACAATAAAAACATAAACAACAACAACAACAACACAACTTGACTAGTTCCAAGTGAAGTTTTAACCCCCTTCTATGAAGTCATAGCTATCAACACTCTTGTTCTTGAAATCTAAATGTTTTCTTATCCCCAAACTGGGCAGAACTAGTTGTTTCATCTGAGGATATATGTTTGTAATGGTTTGTGCACATGGAATAGTAAGTTGAATAGTTAATCTAGCTGGATTAGCTAAGAATAGTTGTAGTTCAGTGCAGTAGTTGGAATTGACTCTGCTTGGTTTTAGATCAAGAGAGCTGGTTTCTTCTTGAAATATTCAGAGTTAGAGAAGTGTCTCTGACATGGGTATGGTGCTTACCAAATGTGCCTAGCATGTCTTTGAAGTAGTGCAACAAAGTAGTGGGGGATTTGAGTTTGGAAGGTAGACATCTTCTCTATCACGTAGTGATGCAGGCTTGGTAAAATTAATTTAATTCTCAGAACCTCAGTTTCCTATTCTATAAACTGGGTTAAGTAATATCTATATTACAGGATTGTCGTGAGGATTGAATGAAAGAACTATATAATGTATTAATACTTAACATAATGTCTGGTAATGCAAATGCGATTGTTACTATTAATTGTGGAATGAGTGACTATTGGCACTGAAGTCATTTGTTCACTAGGAGACAGTAATACACATCTGCATGAATTCATTGTGTAGCGTCTTCACAGTGAAAATGTTTTCAGTCTATGTGCCAGTTGATAACACAATTTGTGTGTGTGTGTGTTTGTTACTACTAATGTTTCTGATGCAAATGTGAGCTGAAGAAGCTGTCAATTCCTTCCCAAGGAAATAGCATGGATGGAGCAGCTGTCCCATTCTTAGCCATTTGTTCTGTCTTATGTTTTCCTTCTATTCCCCTTTAAAATACATGAGCTTTTGTTCTATTAGGAATATTGTTTTTAAGATTTTATTTACACTGGCAGGCCAGGCCAGTAGGCATCTATACAGCCCTAAACATATCTTGTATTTCCACCCAGAAAATGCAATTTTGTGTGTGTGTGTGTGTGTGTGTCCATGTGCACATGCATACACCAGAGAAACTAAGCCCTTAGAAGAAAAAAAATTACTTTCTGGAAGTCATCTCCTCAGCTCTTTTCAAAAATTGCTGCTAATACTGGCCACATGGCATTGCCTAATTAGATTTGCATTGCCCTTCCCAAGTGCTTCCAGCCAGCTGTGGTACTATTTGTAAAGAATGTCTAAGTACTCCACACAGTGTCTGGTTGAGTTGAGATGCCAAGTTCTGTGCCTTCCACCCCAGGGAAAGCCTCTCCTTGGGCACCACTTCTGTCGGGAGAGCATTTCTATTTATCTGTCTGGACGAAATGAGGCGACATGCCTACTATGTGATCAGCGCTTAGTGTGGATAAAAAGTAGAGTAATAAAGCAGTTTAACATTTGTTGGGCTACTACCACATGCATGCATTTTACTTCCCATTACGATTCCAGGAAATAATTGGAATGGTGTTCAGCCCACAGACGATAGAGGAGGTAACTGTGGCTCAGAGAGTTTAAGTAAACTGCCCAAGACCACGAGATCCTTGGTAAGGAGTCCAGCCCTGAACACTAACCCACGGCTGTCTGGCTGTAAGTCATGTCCTCTCTTCACTACCTTCCTTGCTGCCTTTCCCAAGGACCATGCTGGGAGCTAGAGCAGATTATGGCTCTCGCTTCTCTTCCTTTTCATTATTTATTGGTTCCCACGAAGAATCCCTGTATTAGACTACACTCACCTTTGATAAGGGACTAGCTGGGATAAAGTCACTATTTCTGTCCTATGGGACTCAGGTTTTAGCTCAGTCGTCTGCTTTCCTGGCATTAGCATTTTCCTACAATTGATACTCAACAGATATTTCTTAAAATCCTGCTGCGTGTCAGGGAATGTGTTAGGAATTGGAGGTACAGGATGAACAAGACAGAGATAGGGCTTATTTTCTTAGAGTTATAATAGAGTGGAGGAAATGGAAAAGTATGCACTTAATTACAAAACAGTGTGAAAGGAATAAATCCAGGGTGCAGTGGTGCTCCCCCCCCCCCCCCCCGCCTCCCCCAGACATCCTGGGCTGTGGGGGGAGTTGAGAACTCAGGACAGCTTTTCTGGAGAAATTCGTAGCTTTTTTTCTGAAACAAAGAGCACTCACCACGACTTTCCAGGAAACAGTAAAAGGGAGCAGAATATTTTTCATGCACTGACTTTGTTTGCCTTTGATTAGTTTTAGAATACACAGATCTTTCTTGCAGGTCTGATTAGTTTTATACAAATCAGACCTGTATAAAAGGAAAAGAGGCTTTTGTTTATTTAGAGTCATATTGCTCCTGGTAGGAAAATAAGAATGCCAGACATGGGAAGAGCAAAATATCAGGACGAGTTATTCGTAAATGAATATAGATTCTTTCCATAGTAGTCTTTTAGTTGAGTCAACCCACTCTTCCTGTCTTGAATGGATTAGTGTTGATTTTTTTCTTCTTTTAAATGTAACAAGCTGATATAAAATTAAATAAAATAATATAGGCAATAAAATACATATATTAAAATAATTTATAATAAGCTTTTAGGAAACTGCCTAAAAATCCCAGTAAGCATTCTCAATAAAGGTAATTACAAGTTGAAAATGAAATCTGATCACATTAGTCTGAGAACACAGTTAATGAAAGTAAGTGTAATCATAATTTGAATATTTCATTAAGTGAAGACTTAAATGCATTAATTCAGGTATTAGTTCTGAATTTGAGTGTTTGTACTAAGACCGTCACTCTTAAGCAGAGCCTATATTTACCAGGGATTTCACTTAAAACCAGTCCTTTGTCCAGGAAGAGGGGTCTGAACGTTGGAAATCTGCCCATGATTCTGAAACACACCATGTAAGCTGGTTCAAACCACTATCCAAGAAAAGACTATCTCATAGACTTTCGGTGCTGGAGGAGACTTCAGCAATCATCTTGCTCTTTGGTTTACCACAATTTGATTTCAAAGATGATCAAAAATAAAAATAGAAAAAACAAGGGTCAAACATAGTGTGCTAACGTTACAATTTTGCCAAACAAGGAAATTAAATGAAAGGCAACTCTTAAATACTATCACTATCACTTCCTAACAGGTACGGGTACTTAACACCAAACATTTAGGAAAGAAATAATTCTCAGAGTAAAAGACAATCCCAAACTCAAATGAATTTAGCTTGATGAAAAACTTGATTCCCCTCTCCTTATTTCTCTCTCTCTCTCTCGCCATGAGTTGTTGAAAATGAGAACATGGATTTGCTTTTGGGAATTTCTAATCATTCCTTAAGTTGTCTGATCATCTAATGAGTAAATGACTTTTTACTGAGTACCTGCTAAGCGCTGGGCCTTTGTGCTTGGTGCTGGGAATACAGACATTGGAGACTGTATGTATCTATAATGACTTCATAGAGCTTATTTAAGTCCATTCTCTGCATTTTACAAATAATGAACCTGAGGTCCAGGAAAATGCAGGGATTTTCTTAACCTTAGGTAACTCTGAACCGTGTCAGGTGAACACCATTTTAAAAATAACTACTGATTACATGTGATTACATGTTTACTGGGCAGTTCCATAAAACAGACTTCAGAATGGGACTGGAAGGGAGAGACTTCATAGCATTTGGTGCAGTGCTACTTTATTCGGTGCCTTGTCTCCTATTCAAAGGAAGTCCTTTGAAATATTCAAATGCTCTTGACATTTTAACAAATATTGAATTGCTCAAAGCCCATATATTGGCAGTTGTGCAAGGGCAGTGATGGGATATCTGATTTCTCTTATTGAGAGGCAGCAAGGAATGGAGGGAGCACATCTTTCTTCCAAGGTATTATTTTAAAACATTTTATAGATTTATGCAAAGTCAGAGAAGGTCATTGAACAAACAATTCTTTGATAATAGATGGCAAGGACATTGCATAAGCATGTAATTTTTAAATTATTCCTTATGAACATTTTGTGTTGCTAATCAGCTTAGAGATGACAAGGTTTAGATCCTGGGACTGTTTTTTTAAAAATGTATTTATTATTGTGTTATTTATATGAATAATATATAACTGCATATAATTATAAAAATCTTCACATAGTATGGTACTGTTTCTATGAATGAATATGTTGCTTAAGCCATTAGCAATGACCTCTTTTATACAGTACCAACATGATCTCAAGTCAGGATTATTAATTGGATAACTTAGGGGTAAAGTGACATTTGGGTCTTCATCTTAGCATCATTGTACAACCCCTCTGTTTAAAACCTGCCAATTGAGCTTTACATTGCAAGAACAGTAAAAATTAAATCCTTCACCTGGCCTGAACCCATCTCCTTCTACCTTTATCCAATTCACCTTTCCATGGTGAGCTCTCTTCTTCTCTTATAAATGTGCCAAGATTGCTTCCATCTCAGGAACTTTGCATTTGCTGTTCCTTCTGTATGCAACCCTCTTCCCCCAGGTCTTTGCACTCATTTAGGTCTTTGCTAACCTGTTACCTCTTGGACGACCTTCCCTATAGAAAGTAGCCCGAGCTATGTAAAGGATTCCACCACTTTCTATAAGGTCACATTTTATTTTCCTCATAGCTCATATCAAACCTCAAATCATCTAGTTGACTTGTTTCTTTTACATTTTCTCCACCCAAATGTCAGCCCCTTAAGACCAGAGCTCTTGTCTACTTTATTTTCCCACGACATCTCCAAGGCTTAGGGGAGTAGGAGCATGGAGACTGGCACATAGGAGGTGCTCTATAAAAATTTGTTGAATGAATAAATGCTGTCAAAATACAATGCTGGGCACATATTTTGGAGCAATTGCTGCTACTTTTTCACTGTCACTTCATTAGGGTTTTGTTTCCTGTGGACTAAACCTTCAGTGTAGTTATCAGAGTTCAGCAAATGCCAAATTAAATGCAAGAGAAGTTGCATACATTTTAAAAGCTCATGAATACATATTCCAGCATTACTGGGCAATTATGAAATGTGTCACACAAAGGCAATATTTTCAAAGTCCAGTTCACCAATTCAATCACAATTGATTTTTTCAATAGCATTTCCCCCATTTCATTTCTTTTGGCTTCTCTGTGTCATAGCTTGACTCTTAATGTCCGTATCCTTGCTGACTCTCAATTTCATTAGCAGGAAAGCAAACTAAGAAGGGAATTGGGTGTGTTTAATATTTATGAAATGACTATGTTGTGTTGATATGGATAATAAAATAATTTAACTCTGGTGATGCAAAGTAACCTTAATAATCCCCTGCTTAAGATCACAATATTGATTTTAATGTATTGCCAAGTAGACTATTAAATCTCCAATAGCTATGTTTCACATTTAATTATTATATTTAAAAGGAAATCTTGAAACCACGGGGGAGGAGTTACTGGGTACAAAGAAAAAAAACATAACAGATCCCACAGCTTCATTTCAAATCCTGTAATTGGGCAGCCATCCAATGGCGAGCCCTAAGCCTTGACTTCTCAGTGGTTAAAATCTAGTATTTACCTACCCTTTGACTCTGAATCAAAAAATGCCCCAGATATGCCCCTGGATCTTATAATCCTCACCCCTGGAGCCAAATCAGGTCAAGCTAAGGAAAGCACTTTAGAACAAAAGACACAGCCTCTGGATTTTCAGGCAGGATTGCTCTGAGCATCCCTTGCCTCTCAGGATATTTTTTAGTAAATGTACAGAAGGAAAGTGGGATATATTATCTTGTGGGTCATGGGGAGGGAGGGAGGTGTCGGTGGTGGTTCTTTTCTGGGCTTTTGAACTTCGCATCCCATTATAGTTGCTTCAGCAAAGTTTCTGTTCATGCAGCCCATTTTACTCAGCAATCCCTGTATGTGAAGCCCTGGATGAGGTCTGCCTGAGGTAAAAGTAATAATGCCAAACAGTTAGCATTTATTGGACAGCTGCTGTGAGCCAGGTGTTTCAAGTATCTTATTTAAATCTCTTAACAACTCTGAAAAGCGGGCGGGATTACCTATATCCTATCCCAGTAAGCAGGCGTCTAATAATTGGTGTGGTCAGATTTCAAATACAGATTGGTCTGACTCCAAAGCCTGAGCTCTTTCTTTCATTCAAAGTAGACAAATAGATTTCATTTTGGGTCATGGATGTCTGATGTGGAATACTGAATAGGATTCTGAGGTTCTATTCCAACTCAGGAGGCAAGAGTGCTGTGATTGATTAGCCATGTCTGCTGTGAGAGAAGGAAGGTAGTCCTTGGTTGTCATATATTTCTACTACAAATATAATAAAAGCCGGTCAGATGACTTATGATTTTGTAAATGAAGGAAGAGAAATGAGATATAAAATGAAGGAGTATAAACCAAATTGATGGCTTGGGAAGGCCTCCAGTGCCAAGTGCCTAACATATGGTGCTTGGATGCATAGTGGCTGATTAACATATCTCTGTTTAATGGGTGAATGAATACATGAATGGATAGTTGGAGGCACATGGTAACATTTTAGTCTTTTAGATTCTCTAAGATTTTCCCTGCATTGTCAGATGACCAGAAAACTATATATCAGAACTGCATTCCTTTAGTTCCTATAGGGCATCTTTTTTTTTTTTTGTAACACTTTTTTTTATTAAAGTTAATAGATCACATAGAACATTATGTTAAAAAAACATAAGAGATTCCCATATACTCCCCATCCCCCCACCCCACTCCTCCCACACCAACAACCTCCCCCATCATTGTGGCACACTCATCACACTTGGTGAACATATTTTGGAGCATTGCTGCAACCACGTGGGTAATAGTTTACCCTGTAGTTCACACTCTCCCCCAGTACATTCAGTGGGTTATGGCAGAATATATAATGTCCAGCATCTGACCCTGCAATATCATTTAGGGCAACTCCAAGTCCCAAAAATGCCCCCTCATTACATCTCTTCTTCCCACTCCCTGCCCTCAGCAACTACTGTGGCCACTTTCTCCCCGTCGATACAATTTCTTCTATTAGTAGTTACAATAGTTTTATAGTAGAATATCAGTAAGTCCACCCTAATCCATATTTTATTCCTCCTTTCTGTGGGCCCTGGAATGGTGATGTCCACTCCACCTCTATATTGAGAAGGGGCTTAGATTACATATGGATGATGGATGCAATTCTCCTGCTTGCTATTGTAGGCACAGCAGTGTGGTGGTTGACCATCTTCACTTCCCTGTTAGCTGACCTGCATAAGTCCAATGAACCAGAGAGTAGGAGTTGCAACTCTGCTGAGGCTCAGTGCCACCTGGCATATGGACAGTCCAGAGATTCAAGTCTCCTAAGTATATACCAACCCTAGCACCAATCAAAGGTTCAGTAAAAGTGACAGAAGAGGCATATGTAGAAAGGTCACATCTGAGTCCAACTCCATCACACTCAGGGACACAAATTCCAAAGTAGGGCCCACTGACATGGCACTGAATTCCAGAGCTATTTACCATGATCATATCCCTGTGGGTCTGTGTAGCCTTCAGAAGATCCAGTACCTGGGATTGTATCCACTTTGACAGTTTCTGGGATCTGTAGGGCATCTTTGATTTTTAAAAAATCATGGTTGATATAATAAAGAGCCATGTTAAGAATGTATCTGTAGTCTTTTAAATCTGCTGTTGAAAATAGGGTATATTGTCTAACATCCTTTATTAAGAGAATGACTTCTGCGCTACAAAGTCATCCAACACGTCTTTATCTTGCATTATCTAGTTAGGCACAATGCTAACAGGGCATAAAATAAGCCAGGCCTCTGATCTCTAGAACATGCATCATAATGGGAGAAGACTGTTCAAATAGCAATTAGATAAAAAAAAAATACTTAAGAGTTACCACTTGTATACTTATGGTAGGAAACAAGTAAGGTGAGGGGATAAAGAATAACAAAGCTGGCTTTACCAAGGAAGTAATGGTTAAGGAGAGCCCCGAAGGATGAATGAGAAGGAGTCAATCTGGTTAAGAGTGGGAAAATGGACATTCTAGGCAGAAAGAACAAAATGTGCAAGGGCCCTGAGGCAGGAAAGTGTTTCATCATACTCATTGAAATAAAGGAAGCCCAGCAAGGCTCCTGGTGAGGGAGGTGACAAGGTTATATAAATACATGTGGAGGAGAGCAGATGGGCTCAAGCGGTTGAGCATGTGCTTCCTACATGAGACGACCTGGGTTCAGTCCTGGTGCCTCCTAAGAACAAACAAAAACAAACAAATGAAAGAAACAACCCAGGGGAGCCTATGTGACTCAGTGGTTGAGTGTCAGCTTCCCACATACAAGGTCTGGGGTTCAATCCCTGGTACCTTAAAAAAATGTGGAGAAGTGTTAGTCGTAAATGAGAACAAAGCAAAATTCCAATTTCCAAATATACACTATAGTTAGAATTTCTGAGCACCTACTGTGTGCTAGGTACTATGTTAGGTGCTTTACAACTATTATAGTGTATATAAATGCATTATATGATAATGGCTAATGCATGAGCTTTCTCCAAATATTGCTTCCCTGTGGGTGCCCCATAGAACACTAATCCTTTGAGGTATTCCATAAAATTAGAGTTCCTTGGCCAAATAAATTTGGGAATAGTTGCATACTCTCTACCACTTGGAGATTTCCAACGCATATTAACACATTAAAGACTGACAATAAATGCAATCAAAACATTTCCAATTTTTTCATCTCAGTGTTTTCAAACTGATACATCCATAAAACCTCTTTTTATGTAGCAATGTCAGTATATAGGGGAAATAATATTCTGGAGAACAGACCTAGAAGACTGGCTGAATGTTTATCTGGCCCGACTTAATTACTTCTTGCAGGTGGTGAACTCAGTATGCCCCGTGGCAATTCATTCTGCTTTCAGGCAGACCTCACTGACAGGGAGTTTGCCTTATGCCCATTTCAAAGCTATTGTCAAGCCCCTTAGAAAGACTTGCCACAGGAGGTGGAGACCAAAGCTATTAATAGTTTGCTTTTCTCCCTTCTCTGAACTCTATTCTCTCTCATTCTTCAAGGTTCAGGGTAATTAATCAATATCAGAGGGTTTTTGGTTACAAGCAACAGACAGCAGTTCTGTCTGACTGAAGCACAATGGAAAATTTCGAAGACAATGGGATGCCTTTTGGAATTAAAGGAACATCTGAAGGACCAAGCTTGACCTGAGTAGGACTCAGGGCGGCTCTAACCAGAGTTGGTGGCAGAAGTGAAGACGTGGTCCTATCAGAGCTCCTATGTTGCTGTGAACCATTCCAACCATGTCTCTCTCTCTTTGTGTCCATTCCACTTACATTTAAGGACCTAGGAGAGAGTCGGCAGGACCCACATTGGTTAGTGACCAACCGTTGGCTAGGGAGGATAGGGACCTTGGTTGACAGTCTCATCAAGACTGCTCATGAGGGAGAGGAGATTCTCCAAAATGCAATTGAGGTTCTGGTCAGAAGAAGCAGGGAATAAATGCTTGGCATCCAAGCAGGGATGGTCAAACAAATCCCCTCTCCTGCCTCATCTCTTCTCCTCTGCATTTACAAATGGCCTAGTATCTGTCACTGCCTTAATCTAGAATCATACCAACATCTAGGTACTGCCTGGTGATTTTTCCTGCATTGCCTTCTTTCACTGTGGCTTAGTTCTTGGGGTGCTCTTTAACCATGGGGGCATTGTCTCTCTAGTGAGACATAATAGTGAAACCTGTATAATGTCTCCAGCAAAAAATGGCGAAAGTGATTGTGGGGAGATCGCTTATGGGGGAGGGAAATGGAATACCTTGAAGGGGGGTTGGCATGCGTTGAGAGCAGGAGGTGTGGTCGGTAAAGGAAGGAGGTGTGAGCAGATGGCTTTGGGCACCTGGAGGCAACCTTTGCAGAAGGCTCTTGACACAGGCAGAAGGGAACCGGCCTGGCTTGGGTGGAGGGGCTGCCACCGTGAGTGAGGAGCAGTGACGTGGACTGTTGGGTGGAAGCTTTGAAGTCCAGGTTATGGAATTTAGAGCTGAGCCTGTGGGAGTTCTTGAGCAGATGTGCTGCCTCCCATCACTTCTCTAACAGGTGTCGGGTTGGGTTGTTGGAATGATGGATGAGAAAGAACTTCAAGACGATTTGGGGGAAAGCGCTCCAGCAGTCTCAAATGCTGCTGTCACCACCTTACCCATGAAGCTCTTGCTCCAGCCCTTTACCAAAGCATTTTATGGGTTGCTAGGAAACTGGGGATGCTTGAGCAGTTGGGATCTGACTATAATAATTCTCTAGGTTTCCATGGTTGGAGGAGGAGCCAGGTCAGTCCTGTGCCAAATTCTCTTACCTCCCTCTGAAGTACAGTAAGGCATAAGCATATTTAGTTATGTGAATTCAATTCTGTGGTCTCAAGGATGGAAGAGGAAAATAGGGAAGAGAGCAAGAGAGAGGGAGGGAGAGAGAAACATAAATACTGGGAGTATTTCTGTTCACCATTCCACACAATGAGCATATGCTGCTTATGAGATAGGAGACATGAGTCTGCTTTACAGACAGACTCGCATCCCACGAGCTCCTCCTGAGTGTGATTCTAGCATTTAAAGATATGTGTTTCTCATCTAACTTGGCCCTTGAACATGAGCCATTTACTTCATCTGGCACTCAACCAGAGAAACAGCCGTTGTGTGTAATTTTGGCTGAATGTGGTTTTATTTGCACTCTCTGGCCTCAGATCCCTGAAACCCCAACTTGCTGCCCGTGGATGACATGACTCCTGTCTGGTTGCCAAATTGCCCAACCAATTGTGGGTGGGCTGGAGAGCAGAGGGGCTTGGTTATTTGTTCCTGGCCCCCAAAGCTGTCTTCTTAGGTCACTATTGTAACTGGAACAGAAAGTTCCGACAGACACCCTCATACCGTGAGCTGCTCCTCTTGGAAACCACAGGCTGCCCTTGCATTGGGCACGTCTCCCGCTGCCCTATGCTCATATTTGTTGGACTTTTAGGGATTGTTTTTTATGTAGGTTGTGGAGCTTGGAATTTTTGCCTAGCAGTCTCTCCATTTCCATGTAGCACATCTTTTAAAAATTAATGTGTTTATCTATCTGAATAGGTCAATACATACATGAAATAAATAATCAAGCAATTCAAGCATATAAAACAAACACTGTTTCCTGTCCTTCAGCTTCCAGTTCTTTTCAGAGGAAACCACTGTAATAAGTTTATAGTACATCTTCCTAAATATAGTCTATGCACTTACTTGCTTTTTTTTTTAAAATAACTGACATTTAAAAAAAAAAGATTTATTTATTTATTTCTCTCCCCTTCCCCCCACCCCCTCACCCCAGTTGTCTGTTCTCTGTGTCTATTTGCTGTGTCTTCTTCTTTGTCCACTTCTGTTGTTGTCAGCGGCATGGGAATCTGTTTCTTTTTGTTGCATCATCTTGTTGTGTCAGCTCTCTGTGAGTGCAGCACCATTCCTGGGCAGGCTGCACTTTTTTTCGCGTGAGGCGGCTCTCCTTATGGGGCGCACTTCTTGCGAGTGGGGCTTTCCTACGTGGGGGACACCCCTGCGTGGCAGGGCACTCCTTGCGTGCATCAGCACTGTGCATGGGCCAGCTCCACACGGGTCAAGGAGGCCTGGGGTTTGAAGTGCGGACCTCCCATGTGGTAGACGGGCGCCCTAACCACTGGGCCAAGTCTGCGTCCCTTATTTGCTTATTAACTCGCCTGTCTTGCCTTCCTTATTTCACTTAATAATGGATATTGGAGATCGTTTCCAACCAGTACATTTAGACACTGATGCATCTTTTGCCCATCCCAGGGTTGTGAACTAAGCCGGGACGATGGGTAGTGGACGTGATTTTAGAAGGTGAGAAGTGAGGACCCAAAGTGGTGGATGGAATCTAACCATTGCCACCTTGAGGAGCATAGAGACCCTGTAGTTGGGCAGTGTCTCTAATGCTAATACGGGTTGTGAGCCTTAGAAACCTGTGCCTCTCCTCCAGGGCTAGAGCGTGACAGTCTCGACCAGGTGTTGGAGCCCCTCCAAGGAACAGGCAGAATCAAGTTGTGCTTCTTCCATTCTGCATATTTTTGGGTGGGTAGGTTCTTAGTCTCCCAGAAAGAAGCTCAGCACACAGGGGAACGGAGGACACAGAGCAGCTATTGGGGCCCTCATGCAACTCTGTCTGCAACGCCCAGGTCCCTTCTCCCCAGCCAAATCCAACTCTTCCCAAGAGCGTCAAGGCACAGCTCAGCTCCTCCTAATCCTCCTGTCCTTTTCCTAAATTCTCAGGACTCTGTCTTTCTCACTCTTGATCTCCAAGCCAGCTTCCATTTATTGACTCTCAGACACTGAATCTCATTCTGCCTTTTGATTTTCCCTTTTATTTTAACTTTTGTGTATAATATAACTTTCACAGAAATATCTATTATCTCTCCAACTAGACTGACAACTCTTTGAGGGTAGGAAATACTTCTGTTTCCCACCATGAATGTTCCACTTTACCAGTAAGTATTGCGGTGAATATTCATTAGGTTAATACATTCAGATGATGTTTTTTTATCCCTTGGTGGGGGAGCAGAATCAGGAAAAAGCTCTATCAGAACATGTTTTCTCTTGAACACCCCTGATTGTACCCTAATTTTTATCTCAGGGTTTTTTTGGGTAGTGGTGGGATACAGTCCTTGTGTGTACTGGCTACAAGCACTGAGTTTTCCTTTACTCCCCCTGTACCACAGTTCCCACTGACTATGCAAATCAGCTTGATACTCGAGGAGGCTGTCACTCGCCCAAGTAGCTGCCTTGGAATTTGAATCCCCAAATCTGTCTGGCTTCTGTTTTCTCCACAGCATCAGTTTTTCTCAACCTCCCTCCCCTTTCCCCTGCCTTCCCCTACCCTTGTTGTCAAGTGACAGAAACGACAGCTACGATGACGCACAGAGCACATGCCCAGCAGAGTTCTCTTGTTAATAGTAAGCTCTCACAGCTGAGGCTCGTTGTGTTAAGGCAGAGATGTTAAGGCGAGTCTGGGGTGGGAGCTGGAATATATAGATATATATTTGACAACCTCACCCTCTTCCCAGGTGATTCTCATGTAGCTGAGGCCATAATTTGAGAGCTACTACCTGAAGCGTCCTAATCATTGAACCAACTAATTCTTACTCTAGTGTAAGTGGTAGATTCTGAATTAAAGCTTGGCCCCTCTCAGATATATTTTAATGGAGTGATTTATTTGTGGCCCTGCTGGGAAGGAAGGCCATTTTCAGTTGGCTGACCCGCAGGGATAGAGGAGTTTGCCTGCCTGCTTGCAGTTCAGTGATGTCCTCTGACTCTGTCTGAGGCAGAGGTCAAAGCAGGGTTCAAGGGTCTGTCACACATGGGTTCAAATCCAGTTCTGCCTCTTACTAATGGTGTGACCTTGGGCAAAGGAAAATAACCTCTCCCCATCCTGTAAATGATGGTATTACTGCCCAGTTCATTGGGTGGCTGTGAAGATGAAATGAAACGATGCATGTAAAACCCTTGGCACAGTTCCTAGGGTAGCTAAAAACAAACAAATAAACCAACCCCATCCTACCTCTCCTACAAACCTGTCTTTGTCCATGGCACTTGAGTGGGGCACATGGTCGTAACGTGTCCCACGAAAGCATCACCATTCAAAGACGAGTTTGGGGCACGGTGGCATTTTCTTGCTTTGTGAGGACAGGGAGCCTGGAACATCTGTTACTTGGGTTGGAGCCATTTGAGATCCTCAGTTCAGTGACAGCCTCATGGTAATGTGAGATCCCAACAGCTTGAATTAATCATGGAGGCGGGAGGTGGCAAGCAGGGCTACTTGGGAGGACAGCTGTAGGCATCTGCAGGTGCCTCAGCATGTCCCTTCTCGGGCCGGAGGGCAAGAGGTTCCAATACTCCTGAACTTCCCTCCTGGACTGGGGAGAGTGGACCTTTCAGATTTTGGTACAAGTGAGCCTACTTCTGAGAAGGAAAGGGCAGTACTAGGCTGTAAATGAGTAGTGGGTAAAAGGTTTTGGGACCGGTTCCTGGACTGTTTACATGCACCCTCAGACTATATTGCCTCTCTCCCAAAGTCCCAGAACCAAGTTGACCAACTCAGCAAGGGCGTACCTCTCAGCAGCCGTCGACATCGGGCAACAGTGAACTTACAAATCCCATGCTTGCCTCCGCTGAAGGGTGTCGGTCAGTGAGGACACCGGCCGCCATAACTCAGTGTTTCCTTCTACAAAGCCCATTGTTCTTTGAGTAGCAAGTGCTAGGACATAGCTTTGCTTCTCTTAAGGAACTTTAAAATTTTCACTTCATATGTTATACGTTTTCACTTCCCAGAAGCACAGAGGCAAATTTTGAAACTACCTTTATCAACTGCTCCCTTCTTTCCATTTTCCTCTTTTCTTGGCATATGGCCCGGATTTTGTCATGACCTTTTATGTTCAAATGATAGAAATCCAATGTAAACAAAAATAAGAATTTGTTAGCTCCCATCACTGACCTGGCCACAGCTCAGTCAAGAGAGTCAACAGCATCCTCAGGGTTCTGGCTTTCTCCATCTTTCGACTTTGTCTACCTCTCTTGGCTTGGGTGTAGACAGCTATTTCCTTGCGGGGGGCAAGATGGCTACCGGCAGCCCTAACCCTGCATTTTCTTGATGCTCAGACCCCAGAGAAGGAGAGACCCTAATTCTCTACAGTTTTGGAGCAAAATCTTGAGTAGGTTTATGATTGGTCCTGCTTAGGTCACATGCCATCCTTGGACCAATTGCTTTGATTGGGGAAGTATGTTCTAGTTGGTCAGTCAGGAGGGTCAGGTGGCCACCCCTTGGGGGAGAATGGAGTCAACTCCACTCAAATCCCACTGTCTGAACTTGATCAAGATTGCTTCGAAAGAGGGAAGTTGTGTGTGGGTCTATGTGTGTGTCACATGTGTAGCATCAGTCATATGTGAGGAATAATTCCTCAAGGAAGAGATTCTAAGCAGATAAAAAACAAAACAAAACCCAAAACCCAAAAAACAACATCCAAAAAATACAGCCCTTACTCTAATTTATATTTTCCTTGGTTTTGATGTATAATTGTTTATTTATATTTTACTTCATTGCCTCAAATTCTGTGTGAAATGAGGTGGAATAAATAAATGATAAGATGTGTAAACGGTAGGAATAAACACATCTATGCATCTCATCTTCCAAAAGGAGGGTGGGGTTGATTAGAGACAACTGGTAACAAACTCAGCAGCCTTTTGAGCTCTGGAATGTGCTGGAGGCAGGAAACTTGGCCCTACAGTGAAGACTTCCATTCCGTCACAGGAATGTGACCTTGGGTGGGTAGAAAAACACCATGGTTCAATTTGTAGGTGCTTATGTAAAGTGCATCCCTTTTCCAGGTTGAGAATTAAAGCTAAGAAGAAGACACTAGCTCAGGGCTCACATTGTCTTCCGCATCCTGCAGCACCTCTTTTTTTAAAAAAATATTTATTTATTTATTTATTTATTTCTCTCCCCTTCCCCACCTCTACCCCAGTTGTCTGTTCTCTGTGTCTATTTGCTGTGTCTTTCTTCTTTGTCCGCTTCTGCTGTTGTCAGTGGCACAGGAATCTTTTTCTTTTGGTTGTGTCATCTTGTGTCAGTTCTCCGTGTGGGCGGTGCACCTTTTTAGGCAGGCTACCCTTTCTTTCGCGCTGGGCGGCTCTCCTTACGGGGCGCCCTCCTTGCTCGTGGGGCTCCCCTACGTGGGGGACACCCCTGTGTGGCTCAGCATTCCTTGCACGCATCAGCACTGCGCATGGGCCAGCTCCACACGGGTCAAGGAGGCCCGGGGTTTGAACCGTGGACCTCCCATGTGATAGACGGATGCCCTAACCACTGGGCCAAGTCCGCTGCCTGCAGCACCTCTTAATCTCAATACTATTGCTATTGTGGGCCAGATAATTTTATGTTGGGGGAGAGGGGTGAGGAGCTGTCCTGTGCCCTGTAGGAATTTTAGTAGCATCGCTGGGTACTGTCCTTCGGGTGTCAGGACCTCCCTTTAGTATGTCAACCAAGAGTGTTTCCAGACTTTGAAAATGTTGCCTGGGGGACAAAACTATCCCCTGGCTGAGAACCACTGATCAATAGAGGAAGCACCTTGAACTCCTTGTTCCCTATTTAACCCCTATGACGTTGTCTAACACTTCGTAGAGGCTCAATAAGTCTTTGTTGACTCAGTGAAATTTTAATTCTTATTTTAGGCTCTCTTGGCATCTAAGCAGCCTCATTTCTTCTTCTTGGGCTTGTGGCAGCCTAACTCCGTCTCTGTCTCTATCACACGGCCGCGTCTGTCTTACTGAGTCTGTCTAAATTTCCTCCATTTATAAGGGCCCCAGTCATGCTGGTTTTAGGGCCCACCCTAATCCAGTTTGGCCTCATCTTAACTGTAATGTCGTCAAATACCCTCTTTCCAAATGGGGTCCCCCTCCTAGGGCTGAGGGCTTGAACATATCTTTTTGGGGGGGACATGATTCAGTCTACATCAGTTGGGTTTCCTAGATTCAAAGCCTGATACAGGGCTTTAGGAGCATCTAATTTATGGAGGGAGAACCCTGAGAAGGGGCGTGAGGAGGCAGGATGGAGCAGGAACAAAGCTAAGTGAGGATGTGCTCCAGTTTGGAGACTCACTTCAGGCTGACCCCTGGGGGAGCTCTGGAGTGCAGATTGCACGTGGACTTGAGGCGGGTGGCCAGCCTTTGATACCCTTGAGTCTGTCAGTCACCGGCTCTGACTGTGCCCTGGGAGGGCATGGTGGGAATCAGCCTCCTAGGAGAGGTGGCCCCCAAGAGCCAAAGCAGAGAAGGAGGCAGCAGCCATGAGGCATTAGCAGCCAATATTCACAGCCACTGGTATAGGGGATCTGAGCAAGGCCCAAGGGCTGCTGTCACAGTTCTCTCCAGCAGGAGTCCGCAAACTGCAACCCATGGGCCAAATCCAGCTCGTTGCCTGTTTTCTTCATAAGTAAAGTTTTATTGGAACACAGTCCTATTCATTCCTTTACTTATCGCCAGTGGCTGTTGGTGCTACACCAGCAGAGACGGTCTGGCCTGCTAAGCCTAGAATATTTACTCTCTGGTCCTTTACAGGAAAAGTTTGCCAGCATCTAGTCTAGGAGATCAGAGAAGAGCCGGGTGAATGTGGCTCAGGTCGTGTCCCCCGGGGCCTTGGAGAAATGGTGAGGCTTGGGTTAGAGGTGAGGGATCGGGAAGACCTTCAAGGACTGGCAAGTTCATGCAGGTCCAGGAGAACTGAGTGCACCTGCAAGAGGACGTACGCTGGCCCAGGACTGCATGACATGGTCCAGAAACTTCTCTCAAGGACCACATGGCTATCTGGGACAGTAACTTGTTTTAGTAGAGAAATCCACTTAAGGCTCATTTCCAGGGAAGAATTCCATTTAGAAAGCCTTAATCAGAGGAGCCAACGGTCTGGGGTGTGCTGAACACAAATGGATCCAAACGTAATTATGTGGAGCAGCTATAAACAAGTCTGGTCACTTAAGATAAAGATGTAAAGCAAGCACTTTGCCTGCATGGGAACACCAGAAGAGAAAAGGGTATCTCGGCCCTCGGAAATGGTAAAAAGCTTTGCAGGAATTCATTCAGCAAGGGCAAGACATCACGCACTAGCTAACAGGGACATCGGGATGGCAGCGCTTGAAATCCACGGATTATTTTTGTCAAAGGAAAATTCAGTTTTAAATATTAGATGCCTCGAGGATAACCCATCTATCACTGGGCCAATTTAAGTCTCATTAATCACACAAAAGAGAAAGGGAAAGCGCTCCCTGCCCCTTGAAGCTATTAGTGTACAGCTGTGAAATGGAGGCACGATTCCCCCCGAGAAATGGCACTCAAGTGGCATAATTATTGCAGAGATTGGCGCGAGAGTGATCCCCCTGAGTGGGGACCATCCCTGGACTCGTGATTGTCAATTGTGGGTTCTGAGCCTGGGGCAACCTGATTTGAGAGGGTTTGGAAGATCCTACCAGGTATCTGTAGATTGTATTTGAGGAAGCAAAGAGTAGGCTAAAGACCATGTGTTTGGGCCAAGGTAGCCTCCACATATTGATCAACCAGCTGTTGGGATCATATTAAGTGCCAGGCAATTTACTAAGTAAGCACTTTAAATACACAGGCTCATGGAATCTCCACTGTTGCCTGAGGTCACAGAACCAGAAAGTGGCTGAGCTGGAATTTGAACCTCCAAACCAAACCAAGCTTTTTAACTCTTCTGCGATATCACACGCAAGAAAACCAAATCACATCTGAAAAGGAGCCTTTGCCAGGAAAAAAAAAAAAAAAATACAGAGTTGTGTGAAGTAGAAGGAAAATTAACAACCAATAATTTTCAATGCCAAAGTAAGTCTTTGATGACATTGCTATATTTCTTTTTAGGCAATGTTTATATTGTTAAAAATATTTTCATGCAGTTGTACATTTGTGTTATTTTTCCTAATCAACATGAGGCCTTGAGCCTTTAAATGTTATTATATAGCTTTGTAAGCATAATCTTTTGTATAACTCTAATATATCATTGTGTGCCTGGGCATATTCATTTGTGTTTTATCTTTAAAATGTGGGTGTGATTTCCCATCTCATGAGGTGAGGATGAGATAATATTTAAGTGCCTGACCTATGATAGATAGGTACTTAATAAATATTTGTTCACTTCTCTCCTTGCCTTAGGATGAATTTCCTAGATGCAGATTATGAGATGGGGCTTCCCTGGCTGCCATTTATGGTGGGCATGCACTCAGAAGGAAGCTGGAAGGGAGTGATGGAGACAGGAGGGGTGGGGGAGCAAGCGTGGCCAGGACGCGGCCCCAGCCTGATCCCACAGGGTGCTCTGGAGTGTGAACAGCACTGCAGAGTCGTTCCTACCTTAAGGCATGACACTTGTCATTGCTGAGGGCTGTCCCTTGAGGACAGAGGTGCAAACCTTTAGGTGAGGTGCTGTATTAGTCAGTCAAAGGGGTGCTGATCACAATACCAGAAATTGGTTGGTTTTTATAAAGGGTCTTTATTTGGGGTAGAAGCTTACAGTTACCAGGCCATAAAGCACAAGTTACTTCCCTCACCAAAGTCTTTTGCCACATATTGTAGCAAGATGGCTGCCAACATTGGCTGGGGTTAGGCTTCCTGGGTTCCTCTCTTCCCGTGGCTTGCTTCTCTTTCCTCACAACCAAACTCCTCTGTGTGTTTTTTTCCTGGGGCTACAGCTCAAGACTCCAGCATCAAAAACCAATATCAAAAACTCCAACTCTGTCCTTTGCCGTGCCTTTTATCTGTGAGTCCCTACTCACCAAGGGGCAGGGACTCAATGCCCTACTGATGTGACCCAATCAAAGCCCTAATCATATTTAACCAGACCCAGGTACAGACCAGTTTACAAACATAATCCAATATCTATTTTTGGAATTCATATCTATATCAAACTTCTACAGGCACCTACTGTTCACCAATGGAAATTCTTTAGAGCTACCCTTTCCCATATGGTAGCCATTAGCCACTTGTGGCTATTGAGCACGTGAAATGTATCTAGTGTGAATTGCATTGTGTTGTAAGTATGAAATACACACCAGGTTTCAAAGACGTCAAATGAAAAAGGATTAGCGATTTAAAAAGGAAGATTATGTGTTGAGATGTTTGGATACCTTTGATTAAGTAAAATATCTTATTAAAATTGATTGTACTTGTTTCTTTTTTAAAATATGCCTGTCTGGAAATTTGAAACTGCGTATGTGGCTCACATTTGTTGGTCTCATTATGTTTCTCTATTGGACAGCATTGCTCTAGAGCAGACGCTGGCAAACTTTTTCCATAAAGGGCCAGATAGAAAATACTTTAGGTTTTGCAGGCCATACGGTCTCTGGTGCAATTAGTCAACTCTGCTGTTGTAGAGCAGAAGGGGCCATAGATAAAACATAAACAACTGGACTATGTTCCAATAAAACTTTATTTACAATAACAGGTGGCAAACTGGACTTGGCCCGCAGGTCATAGTTTGCTGCCCCTATTCTTGAGAAAAGAGCAAGTGTGAGCTGTTTGCAGCCAGTGTTCATATCAGTTGGGGTTGGGTATGCCAGCCTTGTAAAGGGCATCTGGACAAGGTGCCAGGAGTGTGTCCTCTACACTCCCATTTTTCTCCTGGTTGGCGAAGAGCCCCTTTTACAAATGATTTTACCCTGCCTTGGCTGTGGACTGCTAGATATTTTGTCTCTAAAGGAGGAAGCTTGGGGGGGGGGGAGGGGAGGGATCTTTACATCAAGGAGCTTGGGCTGTGACACTCTTCCTGCATCAGAGGCACAAGATGGAGAAATATGCAGAGGGAGGGAAAACAAAACCAAACATTTATTTCCTTCTCAGAATTGGAGGAGTGGAGCATATGTGTGTCAATATGGCATTTGAAGATGCTACTTGATATTCTGAAGGTCTGTGCAATTCGGCCAACCTGGAAGGAGGGGGCAGTGTCATCTTGGGGACTTGAGTGATGTTTTTTCAAATGGCATGTCCCGCTAGCTTTTGCCAGCACACACATAAACATAGAGCTTTTCAATTGAGAGCGATTAACATATAATGCCTTAGGCAGGAAAATAATTAATATGAAATTTTGGGGAAAACGGCAGCTCTGCAGTACATGCTTTTCCAAGGTGCAATTGCTCCGTTAAAATGATTCTCCAGCCTCTGGAGGCCTTGACTTTGGGATTTTTGTGAGTTGTTTTGGTTGGACCTGAAACTCTCCACTGGTTCTGTGGGTGTCGTTTGGCAACCCTGCGGCATGGCCTGTCCCGGTAAATGCTAAGAATCTCCCATCAGACGTTCACCTGGTTTGCGTAGCTGCTTCACCAGTTATCTGCCTGTTTGTACGTCGGCAAGTTCCCCCGTCTTCACTCTTCTCGTATCAGAATCCTTTTCTTCCTTCAAGGCAGAATTGGCATTTTCCTCCTTCCTGCCCTCCTTTCTATCACAACTGTTTGTTGAATACCTACCATGTGCCAAACCCATTTTCAGTGCTGGGTGTGCAAGGGATATAAATCAGCACAGCCCCCTGATCTCTGAGCTTACATTTTCATCGGGGAGACTAATAACGAATATATAAGTAAGTACAGAATACAGTATCAGGCAGTGAGAAGGTCTGTGGGGAAAAAAAGCAAACGAGGGCAGAGAAATATCACATGATGGTGTTTGGGGGGTGTCTCAGATAAATGGACAGCAGAGGGTCTTTCTAAGGAGTTGACATTTGAGTGGAGGACTGAAAATAGAATAAAAGGAGCTAACGCTTATAAAATGCCTACTCTGTGCTAGGCCCTGTTCTAATTGCTTTACAGACATCGATTAATTTACTTTCGGGACGATATTAAGAGATGGAACTATGATGAGCCCCATTTGGTAGATGAGAAGCTGAGGCATAGAGGGATGAAGTCATTTGCCCAAGGGTGCCCAGGTCATCACTGGTGGCATGGGATTTGAACCCAGGCCTCTGGCCCCGAGGGCTCTTTTTTTTGGGGAATAAACCACTTTACTTAATGAGACACCTTAAGGGACTGAAAGTGTGTTTCCCTTACATCCATTCGAAGGTGGCTTGGAGGAAACAAAATGGCGTCTATCAGAAACTTCATGCATGGTTCCATCTTCCTTGGGGTAGAACATTATCTTCAAAAATCGTCTTCACATTCCAGGGCCACTGACCCCACTCACATCCCTGCACCACCGTCACCCCCTTCACTGCCAAACCACTCCCTTCCACTTTATCGTAGGTTTTGCCCAGATTGAATGTGGGCTCACCTCTCTACTCCCTTTCTCTCTCCTGGTAGCCTGTCTTCCAGACTCTACCTCTGTGCACCTTCCAGCTGCCCTTAACCACTTTGCTTTTGGGATGGAGGAGGCATGAGGGCATCGATTTGCTGAATATTTGATTTACTGAGTCATTCTGAGCTCATTCACCAGGGGCCTGCTCTGAGCCCAGCCTGGTGGAAGACGCAACCTTGGGGCTCAGGCTTGCTGATGCGTGTTATGAAAGTACTGGGCACACGATCTCGTCTCAGCCTGGGATGGTGGAGGAACAACCATGGACAGCCCTTCAAGAAGATGGGATGAGATGAATTGAGACATGACGGGTGGGTTTTCAGGAGGACAGCAATGGACAGCAATAGGCAAAGTGGGAAAAGAGGCATCAAGAAGGGCATTCCAGGCCGAGGGAACAGCCTGTGCAAAGGCTCAGAGAGGTTGTATGCTCAAAGAAGTCAAGTGGTTGAAGATGACCCATGGCATGAGGCAGGCACTGCTAAGGCTGAGGCCTGCAGAGGAGCCTGGGTCTTATCCTGAGAGCAATGGAAAGCAATTGAATCATTCTAAGTAGGGGGTGACATGGCTGGATTTGTGTTATTAGAGGATCGCATGGGTAGCAGTGTGTGTCTGTATGTCTGCATGTGTGTGTGTATTGGGAGATGTGGTTTGAAAGGTGTTATCCCCTCAGTTCCTCTTCACACCTTCCCACCAATCCACAGAAATAGAGCTTCCTCCTCAATTCTTACAAATTTGAATGAATAATAATAGCAGCTAATTCTTTTGACCACATACTAGTGGTCGAGTAGATTCTATGCCAAATATTTTACATTTTTTTCTTTTTAACATTCTAGAAACCACTTTATGAGATAGATATTACTACCATATTACTACCATTTCTCTTTTACAGATGAAGAAACTGAGGGTCATAGTCGTTAAGGGACACATCTCGGATTGCACAGCCAGTAATTGGTGGAGCAGGGATGACAGCCTGAGCATTATAATTCCAGAGGCTGTTATATTAAGTGCTGTGCTTTTGTCATTCATCTTTCCACGTGTACATGTCTTGTCTCCACAGCTAGAGGGCAGGGAATGAATGAATTTATTGAGCATATACTATGTCCTAGGCAACATGGTGGACAACTCTGCACATATTACTTGTGTTATTTCCTCACAAAACGTGATGCAGAGTTATCATTTCCTTTCAATGGATGTGAAAACTGAGGCCAAGAGGCATGGGCTGCTGCATTTCCCCCCTGCTTTAGAGTTTCCTTTGGTTTCTCCCTGAGAGCTTTACAAGCACCTTCTCAATCTGCAACATCTTTAAGGGCTTCTAATTCCTGTGGATTTGACCCCGCTTTCCTTGACGTGGACTCTAACCAATGGGCATGCCAGGATTGGCCAAGTTGCCCCCAGTCCACAGGGAAGCATTGCCTTCCTGGTTTCCTCCTGAGGTGACGTCGCCGTCAGCAGCGGCTTCCCTCCCCACCGGTTCCCATCACAGCCCTGTGGATCACCGTCCACCGGGGCTTTTGGCGGATGTCTTTCCCAGCGTCTGTTTCCCAAGGGATGCCGGAGAGAGTTTGAATTCCCAGAGACTAACTCAGGTCCCAAAGACCCTGAGTTTGCTTTCCTCATGATGACATGCCGTATTTATAGACAAAAATAGTACTTTTAAACTCCTTATTATTAAATTAATGTATATTAATCACATAAAATCTGTAAGTGTAGATAAGCAAAAAGACGAAAACAAAAGTAACCTCTACTCTTACCTGGAGATAAACGCCGCTGACATTTTGGAGCGTATTCATTCCAGCCCTTTCTCCTGCTCCTTCTCTTTGTTTCTTCTTTGTTACAATATGAAATCCTACTGTAAGTGCTGTTTTGTGTTTAATTGTTTCCCTTTTACAACTTGGCAAGAGCACTTGGCCATTCTTCTTCAGCGAGGGTTTTCAAACTTCTTTTTGGAGCGCCCGAATCCTTTCTATGTGCAAAATGATACTGGAGACTAAATTTATAAATTGATAAAAAACAAGCAAACAACCAGAGCTTCTTTGAATGAAGCGGGTGGAAAGGAACCCAAATTCTGCCTAGTTGCTTTGTTTCTTTGCCCAATTTGGGTCCTAAACCACCTCTGTGAATCCAGGAGCACCATTTGTAAAATCTTTCTCATCCAACCTTACTTTAAATGGCTGGACGGAATTTCGTTGCACAGATGTATGTTGTATAATTATCCAGTTCCCAATTCTTGGACATTTAGTTTGCTTTCTATTTTTCCACTGTCATAAGCAAGGGATCTTCTCATACTTCCAACTCTGTGCACCCACGGTCATTTCCCTCAGATAAAATCTTAGAAGGAAGACTGTCCTTTGATTCCTGGCTTATGGAAATTTCCTTCCGAAGCCCAGGACTTGGCTTGGCAAACCAGAAGGAAAGTTGAACAGAATGAGGGCTTTGGTTCAGAGTGTGTGGACCCAATATATCTTCATAACAGGTGACCTGGGGCTGGCCTGCTGAGTCACGCTCTGTTGTCAGGATGGCAGCAGGCTTTACCCTGGCTCTGGGCTGGCAAGACTAATGTCAGTGATGCCATCTTATATCTGGAATAGCCTTTTACAATTTTTGAGGACCCTTTTTACTTGTTGTCTTACAGTCCGTTAGACACATTGGGAAAAGTCGATCATATGTTTAAACATTTTAAAGCACACTGAGGTTCAGAGAGGTTAAGTGACTGTGCTAAGATTTTGTATCTAGTTAATGGTGGTTCCCTCTCTTAGTCAGCTATTATTGCAATAATGCTGCATAACAAATCATCTCCAAATCTCAGTTTCTTACATCAACATTTATATAACATATATTTTTATTTCTCCCATGAGGGTTGAGTCTGAGGGTTCGGATGATCTAGCTGGGCTAGTGTGACTGGACGGAGTGGATCCTGGTGATAGTGACACTAGGATATGTCAAAGAGGAAGGCTTAGGCAAGGCCTTGGAGGCTAGGGTAAGGAGTTTGAATTTTGTATTTATCACTGTGGGAAGCCACTGAAGGATTTTAAGTAAGGGAGTAGTGTGATCTGATTAATGTTTTAAAGATGATTTGGACTTGTTTGTTTAGCGCAGGACTTTCAGTGACTGGCTCTTAATAGATGCTGCATAAATATTTATTGAATGAGTCATGAAACTGGTTCCCAAAGAAATCACGGCAGACAGGATCTGAGTTCCTGGGTGTAGGCATACTCTGTGCAAGGCACTGGTAAGCTGGTTGGCTCCTCTGGGCATGATCCATTAGTTAGTTTGTATTTATTCCTTCATTTCATTAATTCAGAAATGTTTACTAGGTGCCTCCTCTGAGCTGTCTACATCCACAGAGGCAATACCTGGGTGAAGCTGTGACTTTGCAAATTCTCCAAACACACCACATGGAGTCATGGCCTTATTTTCCCCATTCTTCTCTTCCAAAAAGGAGGAGAAACTTAGGGTGGCTAAAGAACAAATGGGGCTCAGACTCTTGAGACACAGGATCCCCTGTGTTGGGGTCCAGTAACCAGAGCAGACGAGGCCAATCACCACTGGAGCTGGAGCATCCTTTGCTCGTCACTGCGCTCCATTCCATTGAGTCAAAGAGGAAACCGAGGCCCTGGCAGGTGGACGGACTTGCCCAGGAGAACCCAGGAAATTAGTGGCAGAGCCAGGTAGAGTCCCGACACCTCACATTCAAGCTGCCCTGCCGCGCTAACCTTTTGAGCCAATGGTTTAAACACTCGAAATGTAAGTTTGGGGAAAGAAGATGATAGTGTTTATTTTGAATAAAAATGCTTTTTTTAAAATTAAAAACCAGCTGTATAAAGATAGTTTACATTTAAAATTAAATGTTAAAGTGCAAAGGTTTCCTTGAGGGATAGGAATTATAGCTTCTAATTATATAGTATTTGGGACTACATATTTATGGAACCTTTGAAGAAATGTTTTATAAATAGGTCAAAATGGGCCTCACATTCCTTATGAGTTTATTTGCCTGGTGTGCTCATTTGGCTTTTGGCCCTGATCTTGTATAGCCTTGAACTCCAGTTACATTTTGTTGAATATTAATAAACGCATTATTTCCACCTAGACTGCAGGAAGACTATGTTAAAAACATTTTTTTTTTCTATTTATCATTCCCCTTCCCTCTTCCCAGGTTTGACGGGTTTGCTTAATAAACCCATTTCTCTGCCATCCCTTTCCCTCCCCTCTCGTTTGCCCCATTCTACTCCCTTCTCTCCCTTCCTCTGTTTCCCCCCCTCCCTACCCCCCTCCCCTCCACTCCTTTCCTTCTACAAATGCTTCTAGAGCAAAACAGATCCAAGCTGTTTCTCAGGGGATTCTAGGAGAAGTACTGTGAACACGTTTTCTGGGCTCTCATCGAACTCTGAGTCGGGGGCCCCCAGGCAGTACCAGCGAGTCATGGGGTCCTGGGTGTCCTTACGTCTGCAGCCTGTGTAGTGGGAGAGGATAGCATGAGCGGAGGGCATGGGGGCATTTGGTCAGGGTGCAGGGAATGCTCTCCTGGGGAGCTGAGGCTTGAACCGCACCCTGTAGGACGAGTGGCAAGTCCAGCTGAGGGCAGGGAGGGGGTGGCTGTGGTCCAGGCAGCGGGGTGCCCTGGCTCTGCAAGGGCCCTGGGGTGGGGGGTGGCTGGGCCTGGGGAAACGGGTGGAGGCCAGCGCAGCCGGAGCCGAGGACGTGGGGGACAAGAGGGTGCAGGAAGCAGGCAGGTCACTCCAGGGCTCCGAGTCTTCGGGGAAGATCTTGGTGTTTTTCTTAAGAGCCCCGGGAAGCCGTGGAAGGGGGCAAAGCGGGACAGTACCGTGGCCCGATGATTTTCGTTTCCGAAAGGCCGCTCCAGGCCGGACGTGTACACGGCTCCCTCCGTAAGGGCCTGCGTCACAAAGCCCCGCCGCAGGCCCGGCGGCCTTGGGCAGCAGGTGTCAAAACCCAAACGGGCACGCTCTCTATCCGATAGGGAGAGGTCCCCGGAATGTCACGTTCCATGGCAAAAAGCAAGGCACAGAACAGTGTCAGGAAGAGGGGGTGCTGAGCTGGCCAGGGCCGCTGGGACGAAGCACCGCAGCCCGGCCGTCTCCAGTGCCCCGTCGCCTCACTGTCCTGAGGCCACAAGTCCACGTGCCGGGGGTCCGGAGAGCCGTGGTCCCCGGAAGGCCACAGCATTCTGGTGGCGGCCGGCCGTGTCCAGCTCTCCTCCGTCCCGTGGTCATCTCTCTCCGCGTCCGTCCTCTCCATACCATGCCTGAGTTTCCGTTGCTCCTAAGGCCGCAGTCAGTCTGGATGAAGAGCCACCGGGGTTCGGTTTGGCCTCATTTTAACTAGTAACACCTTCAACGACCCTATTAACAAGTGGGTTCTTGTCCGCAGGACAGGGGCTTGGGACCTGAACTCGTCCTTGTGGGAGACGTGCTTCAACCCGCACCAGTGGAAAACGAGACTACCTAGTCTTATTTGCACGTACTTTCATGAAGAAACACTAGAAAGATAAAGAAGAAAGTACTAAAAATACCTGTATATTGGGGGGGCACATAGATGGGGATGGGAATGGGAGCACATGTATGGATTATTATTCAAAACTGAATGCACATGAAATGAGCTGGGCTCAGCAGCAGTGGCTCTAAGCTTGGGGAAGAGGCTTTGAGCTGTCGAGTATTGGAGGGGGCATTGGGTGAACTGGTGCCCCCCTCCAAGGTTCAAGTCCACCCAGAACCTCAGAATGGGAAATCGGGACTTCGCGGATGTAATTGGTTAAGGTGACGTCCCACCGGAATCGGGTGGGTCCTGAATCCAGTGACTGGTTTCCTTATAAGTCCAAGCGAAGACACCAAGGCACACAGAGGGAAGGAGCGGGGTGAAGACGGCGCAGAGGCTGGAGCGATGCAGCTGCCCGCGAGGAGCCCCAAGGATGACCGGGAGCCTTGGGGAGCCAGGAGGTGTGAGGCCGGGAGCCACTGGGACCCAGGAGGGACCAGGAGGGTCCTTCCTTGGGGCCCTAGAGGGAGCGTGGCCCTGCGACACCTTGCTCTCAGCCCCCTGGCTTCCAGAGACAAGGACGATCTGATGCTTAAACCCCCAGTTTATGGTAATTAGTTATGGAACTAGGAAACTAATACAGTTAAAGTCTCCTTGAACTGTATCCTTTCAGGTATTTCATCGTCTGATCATTGATACTTTCAGCATCTATTGAGCAAACAGCCCCTTGATTTCATCCTTCCTACTCTGTTAAGATTGTACTCTTCCCAACAGCAATTCACCAATATCTTACCTTTACCACCTTCCCCAGGTAGAAGGTAACATTATCTAACTTTTATTGAGCGCACATGGAGTGCGTTACCTGCATTGTCCCATTTAATTCTCACGACGACCTAATACCACCATTTTGTGGATGAGGAAACTGAGGCACAGAGCAGTTAGGCCAACTGTCCAAGGTCATGCAGTGACTCTGTGAAGGGCAAGACTGGTTGTTTATTCATTTGATGACTATTTGCTGAGTACCTATTATGTACTGGCTCTGTGTTAGGTGCTAGGAAGATACCAGTGATTACAAAAGAGATTTTGCTCTCACAAGGTGTATCGTCTAAAGGGCCAGGCAGATGCTTCCATGCACACCTGTTGTGCTGTGTGCCAAGAGCCTTTCAGCAAGATTCGTGCAAGACCCAAGTGTGGAATAAAGAAATGGGGGAGGGAGTTGGGGAAGGCTTCCAGGAAGAAAAGGTGATGCTTTAGCAGGGTTTTGGGATATGAGTAGGAGTTTGACAGGCAGGTGGGGAGTGGAGAGCATTTTGAGGGGAGGGGATTCCAGGAAGAGGGAGCGGCCCCCCGCAAGTCATGGAGGCAGGAAGCAGTGGATCGTGACCTGTATGAAGAGGACGGGGCCAGATGCTGCAGGGCCTGAAATGCTGTGCTTGACCCTATTTTTCTCCAGCCAACTCACTTGTGACATATACCGGGACATCCCTTTGCCTTTGTAATATATCTGTATACACTTTCTAAAAGTCTTTCCTTACTTAGTGAACCCAATGCTGAAAAATAAATGTGGTGGTATCTTGGGTGAATCAGGCCTGGAAGCAGTTTCCCTTTGATAAGTGGGAGAATACAGGGGAGTCTGGAGAAGGACATAACTAGGGAGAGGATGAAGTCAGGGAGGGCTTCTTGGAAGTGATGAACCTTGCAGTGTGTTTCAGTGGGTGAGGAGGAATTGGTTGGGGAAGAGCTGGCGATGGCCCTGGAGAAGAGGAGACAGCAGGGGTCAAGGCCCAGAGGCAGGACACAGGAAAGCGTGACTGTGGGAACAGCAGAGTGACCAGAGATAAGGCTGAAGAGATAAGCGAAGGCAGGGCTCTCACCCTCAAGGAGGAATGGGGAGTTTTCTGGGGGAAGAGAGGAGGGGGGAGAAAGGGACAGGAGGGGAGGCACGGCGATACCATTTTCCAAAATGCTATTGAAACCAGAGCCCATTCTCACTGCCAGGAGCAACCTGGAAATCAGCCCCAGAAAACAAGAGGCCTGTGGCACTAGAACTTTCCCTCCAACCAACCCTCAGACAGCGAGCAGCGAGCTCCTCGTGAGTCAGGTTTCTGCCAAGCCCTGCGCGTGGGGCGGCTCTCAGGTGTGACCACACGTGTCAGCCAAGCTGGCCTTCCCTGCCAGGGTGCCCCGTCTTCCAGCACGGCTTAGGACCACGGGGCCAGCCCCTCAGGCCTGGGAAGAGCAATTAAAATGGGATCAGCGGTACCTGCGGTGACATCAAATCAGAGCTCCCAGCGTGGAGGCCGCGGCGCGGGGCTGAGCTTGCGTCCTGCGTTCGTGCCCGCCTTGCCTGCGTTGGCTGGGCCCCCCTGCCAGATGGGAAGGGAGCACCGTCCACTAGCTGGCCACGATATGCCAGTTGTCATGGCACACCTGTGACCTCATATCCTCGTGACAACCGCCCTGGGTGGCAGGAAGAGGAAACTGAGGTTCAGAGAGGTTCCAGGACTCGCTCACAGTCAGCCGGAGCCAGAGTGAGGGTGCGACCCCAGATCTTTGGGCTGCAGCTAGTCCTAGGTTTTAGGGACCAGTGCCCTGACCTCCCTCACCATGATTTCTCAGTCCCGTAGTTGTGAGAACTCTGCTTGTCGCCTTCATTTGCACCCACCCCCTCCTAAGAGCACCCTGATTGCCATTTGGGGAATGGTGTCCCCCTCACGGGGTGCGTCAAGTTGGGACTGTTAGTTATGGGCCGGCCTGACTCTGACCACACGGGGCCAATCCGAATTCACCCCCAGTGCCTGGCCTCTTCAGCAGAGCCTTCCAGAAGGAACACATTCCTCCCAACAGGGTCAGCAGGGGAGCCCCTTCCATTCTGTAAGCTACCCGGGGTCTCTCCCATCATCCTCCTCGGCTGGGGTCCGCCACTGTTGTCCCCGTTGCCTGCAGCCATTGGTGCCCGCTTCCAGGCCTAACCGCTATGCCGTGTGCCAACAGCCTTTCCGCAAGATTCGGGCCAGACCCAAGCGTGGAATAAAGAAATGGGGGAGGGGAGTCTGGGAAGGCTTCCCGGAAGAAGAGGAGCTGCTTCAGCTGTGGCCTCGGTTGGGACACCGTCGGTGCCGTTTATTTTTCTCACCAGCTGGGAGAGTATTGGGAGAGAATGTGTGTCTGTTGTGAGCGAGGTGAGTGGGAAAGGAGAGGCGCTTAGAGGGAGTCAGCAGGACTGTCCTGGGTCGGGGGAGGCAGGAGCGGGGCGGGAGTCTCACCCACTCCTCCAAACCCAGGGAGCTGGGGGCCAGGGCGCAAAGGCGGACGTGACACCGCTTTGGCTTTCAGGGGCCCAGCGTGTGGCAGGGAGCACGTGATGGGAGCAGAAAGAACCATAACATAGGGGGAGTGTAAGAAGGGCACGAGAGAGGCGAGATCGGGGGACGGGGATTCAAAGGAGAAAGGGATCACTTCCTGCCGGATAATTACTGCTGCCACTCCTGCTGCTGGAAATACTTAATTGTAAGGGGGAGCTTTAATTGAACCCTCATCCCGTGCCAAGTGTTTTACCAAGTGTATAAGTACGTCTGCGAATCTTCCTGATAACTCTAGGGAGTCGTTGCTAGCATTTCTCCTGTGTTACGGATGGGGAAACTGAGGCACAGATTAAGTTACGTAATTGGCTCGAGGTAATAGGGCTAGGGACTCCTCCTCTGTCTGGTCCCATAGCCCATGGCTCTACCACATAGCCCAGTGGTGGAGCTTTTGAGCTGAGCTGTGACAGGCAGACTGTGCAGGTTTAGCCCCGAGTTAGATTATAAGCACTTCAGGCGGGAAGGCATTGAAATGAGCTTTTTTATGTGTTCTGGATGCTGTAGCAGAGAGAAAAACATTCATGTGATTCCTTCTCTACTCCTCACCAAGGGGACTCCTGAAGCCCTTCAACTCCCAGCCTCGTCATTATCTAAATGAAAACCTCCCCGCAAACAAGGGGGCTGACAGCACGACACGTGGCGGTTTGCATTAGAACAAACTGCTGCCGATGCTGGGCCAGGCCCCAAGCTGCCCCAGATGTACTACAAACACCCTCTTTCTAGATCTGGCTCGTCGTGCTGGGCTTGAAGACAATTTGTAACAAAGATACAGGCAGAGCTGATCTTGAAGGAAGCAAGAAAGTACTCACAGTCCTCAGGCTGAGGGCGTCGGTACACAGCAGGCACTTAATAATCTGTTGTCTGATTAAATGGAAAAGTTTCAAAAGTAATTTCATGGAAGACCATAGGTGTAAAAAGAACCAAAGGGATGATGGTGTATGAGTCAAGACTTTGGGGTTTTCTGCCTTTTGCAACAGAAATTCAAACTGACTTAAATAGAAATTATAGGCTATGTAACAAATGTGTCCAAAGGCATGTGACCTTCAGGAAAGGTTTGATCCAGCAGTGTGCTAAGTTATTGTTTTTGTCTTGAAAACTGAGCCCTTAGGAAATTAAAGAGAGGATGTGTCTATACGACAGCTCTGTTTGAAGTCAGGTGTTGTGACTTGGTCAGGGGTAATATTTTACACGCACACAATCTGGCCTGAGAAGAAGAGGATTCTTCGTGAATTACAGAAGAGCAGACCAGCAGAATTAAAGAACATGACAGAATGAATAATGCCCCCCACAAAGTCATGTTCAACTTCTACCCCCAGGTCCCATGGGTTTGAATTCATTTGTAAATAGATTCTTCTAAATTCCTGTTAAGATAAGGCCAAACTAAATCAGGGTGGATCTTCATCTGGTATGATTGGAGTCCTTATAAGCAAACGAAGTTTGGATATGGAAACACAAGCCATGGGGGACACATAAAAAGACGACCACGTGACAGAGGCCAAAGCAAACGCCCACCAGAACGCAACAAACTGGAAAAGGTAGCACCTGCTGATCCCTTGATTTTGAACTTCTAGCCTCCAGGCTGTGAACCCATAAATTCCTGTTGTTTACGGCAACCAGTGTATGGTATTTGCTCATGCCGTCTGAACCAGCCATTCCTCTTCTCGGTGTAGATCCTAAAGAGACTGCTGGCCATGGGCACAGAGAAGCAGGCAGGGAACAGTTATTGCAGACGTTGCTGGTAATAGTGAACGAAATTGTAAACAACCTACAGCAGTGCTTCCCAGACCTGTCTGCATGCTGGAATCACCTGGAGATCTTTTAAAAGCTCACATGGCATCCCATATCAAGCACATGGCAATTTCTGGGGGCGGGACACACGTGTCACTAGTTTTTGAAGCTACCAGGTGATTCCCTTTGCAGATAAGTTTGGGAAGCACTGACCTAGCTGTTCATTTTCAAGTAGAATGAATAAATACATTATGGTATACTTGTCTAATAGATTACCTTACAGCAATTACAATGAAGGAACTACACTGCAAGATGAACACAAGAGTCTTGGTAGGAACATTATCCATAATAGTCCCAAACTGGAAACAGCCCTCACACCCAACAGTAGAATGGATAAATAAATTGTGGTATAATCATAGAACGGAATATCATCCATCAAATGAGAATGAACAACCTACAATGACAACATGTGTGAATCACACAAACATACTGTTGAGTGCAAGAACTCAGAACCAGGGGTGTAAATACTAGATGATTCCATTTACATGAAGTTCTAGACTAGGAGTTGGCAAACTTTTCTGTAAAGGGCCAGATAGTAAATATTTTAAGCTTGTGAGCCATACGGTCTCGCTGCAGCTATAAGATTGTGCTGTTGTGATGTGAAAGCTGCCATAGACAATACATAAATGAACGAGTGTGTCTGTGTGCCACGATAGCTTTATGTACAAAATACAGGGCATGGACTGGATTTGGCTCAGGGGTCATAGATCGCCAATCCCTATTCTAGAACTAGCAACATTAATCCATGGTACAGCTAACATGAAACGTGTTCCTCTAGGTGGAGGGTGGTGAGTGAAAGGAGATACCAGGTGCTACAGGGAACCCTGGGAATGATTTTTAGAATATCTTTGGGCACTGACTCTACTGTTGAGTCCACTTTGAGGAAATTCATCATGCTGTGTACTTATGATGTGTGCCCTTTTTTTCCCTCTATTTTTTAAATGTTACATTCAAAAAATATAAGAGGTCCCCATATACCCCCCACCCCCGTCACCCCACTCCTCCCACATCAACAACCTCTTTCATCATTGTGGGACGTTCATCGCATTTGGTGAATACATTTTGGAGCACTGCTGCACCGCACGGATAGTGGTCTACATTGTAGTTTACACTCTCCCCTAGTCCACCCAGTGGGCCATGGCAGGACATACAATGTCCAGCCTCTGTCCCTGCAGCACCACCCAGGACAACTCCAAGTCCTGAAAATGCCCCCACATCGTATCCTTTTTTGTACAATGTTATTCTTCAATATAAGGTTTACATTAGAAACAATAAATACATGCATCAGGACTGATTGCATTAAGTCATCATGTTGTGCAAAAAGGTATGTTTTGGAAGATAGAAATATAATGTGAAATAGGCAAAGCAACCTAATAAATGGCTTTGGGATCATGTTATAGATCAAAAGTAAGAGATGAGCGGGGGAATCATAACCTGCAAACTCAGTATAGTGGAGACTGTGGGATGGGAGGAGGTAGTGGAATGGGATTGGGGGAGAAACACGAGGGCCTTTAAATATAGTTGTAATTTTTTATTTCTTGAGCTGAGTGGGGAATAAATGGGCGTCGTCATGTTGTCTTTTATTTCCTTTTGGTTGTTTAAATATTTACTACTAATAATTACAGATATTATCCCTCTCTTTTGGAGGCTTATATTTTAAAATGGGTTCACCCTGGATGTCAGGGTTTTTATCTGTTTAATTGACTTATTTATCTCCGGTGTCTAGACTGTCCCTGCTACATAGCAGACACTCACTAAATAGTCACCGAATGAAAAACACACATCGCACGAGACCATAGAGATCAATTGAAGAATAGAGTTTGGAAGTATCCGGGGACTTTGGGGAGAAGGGGAACAGGGACCTCTCAAAAGAGCCTTACTTAGGACCTGGGCAGGAAGGTCCCTGCCAAGGGCTCCCCTTTAGCCCAGTGTTCAGATCTACTAATTGTCCAGTTAAATGGGGACACACCACAAAGCACTATAAAATCCTCGGGGCAAATATGAAAAGGGCGGCACCTGCTCCCCAACTTTCACCGCAAAGGAGGGGCTGCAGGGCCCCCTGGGCGCGCCTGCTCTGCTGAGCTGTCTAGTAAATCCTGAGGCCTTTGTCGGTAGCAGGGCAGCTCGGATCACCCCCCAGGCCAGCTGGGGCGGGAGGCCTGGGTTGCCGAGGCTGCGGCCGCTGCGCAGGGGAGGCAGGCAGCGCCCCGCGCGGCTCTTGGCTGACTTCCCGGCCTTGAGTGGAAAAAAAAAAAAAAAAGCTCTTCCCCTGAAGCATGAGTCAGCCTCTGAAGCTTGGGGAGGGGTTGGGGGGAACGGTGGCCTAATTCGGTGCATAACTGGGGAGGCAAGCATCCTCCCTGTGCTCTGGGGATGCTGTCGTTTAAAAAATTCATGCTTCTCCTTACTCGCCCTGTGCTGTGGTGTGGCCCATCCCTCTTCAGCAGGACGCGCCCTGGGAGCTATGCGTCCTGCCTGATTATTTTTATGATCGCCATTATTATCAATCCCATCACCATTGTTCTCCAGGTGGCTCTATGATGCTCATAAAGCAGCCAAAAGAAAGGAAAGCCTGTAACCCTGGAGCAGGCCGGCGTAGCACGCAGCCTTCCCTCTCCGCGCTCAGCTCCCTTACCCGGGGGGTTATGCGCAACGCCGCTCTCTTCCGGGGGTCCCGGTGGTGATTCTGGTGTGACTTTGCATTACATTTAGTCCATTCATTTGACATAAATAAGGCAAGAGCCTGCTCTCATAGACTGGATATGGCAGTGGGTGGGGGAGGGGGAAGAAACCAATGAGGAGACAGGAACTTTCCAGGAGTTGTAAGCACAACTATGAAAATGAAGCGGAATACTTCAGCTCAGGCGGCGGGGGAAGGCACTCTGAAAAGGCATGATTTGACTGACGAGGAACTCTAAGAAGAACTAGTAGAACAGAGGGTAGGAGTGGTCTAGGCAAGGGAAGCGGCAGGTGCAAAGGTCCTGGGGCAGGATACTGTTCCGCAAGTTCTAAAACCACACAAGCAGCCGGTGTGGTTGGAGCAGAGTGAGAAAGGACCATTGTGGCACATAACAGGGTGAGATATTGGCAGGGGTGAAATCAGACAGAATCTTTTAGACCTCAGCACACAATTTAGACTTTCTTCTAGGACAGCATCGTCTAAAAGAACTTTCCAAGGTGGAAAAAATGCTCTCTTTCTGCCCTGTCCAATATGGCAGCCCCTAAGAGTAAGTGAAAATGGAGCCCTTGACATGCGGCCAAACTGATTTCTTAATTTTACTTCATTTTAATTTATTCAAAGTTAAATTTAAATAGCTGCACGTGACTTGTGGCTATGATGTTGGACAGTGCAAATATACATGACCTGGGAACAGGTGAGGAGCTTTGAGCTGTGGAGTGGTACGATTTGAGTATTTATTTTCTGTAGAACCGATTTTATGGCAAGAGTAGCAGCAGGGGCCATTTAGAAGGCTGTTTATATCCCATTAGCTTTCCCTGAAATGTGAGGCAGCAGGGACGGATATTCAAAGAAAGTTTACCTCCTGTCTCCCTTCTTTTCTTTTTCAAATGCCTTCAAGCTGTTCTGGAGTGATACCGGATCAGGACGCCCCTCTGGACTGAGCTAGTTCTTTAGGAAAATAGAAAGAAATCAGGGAGCATGTGTTCTGTGCTTCACTGGACAGCTCCATTCTAGAGGTACTTGGGAAGTGGTTCTTGATACCCATAAAGATATGGGTTTCCGACCAAGCTAGTTAATTCCATTTGGGCAGTCCCTGTGTGAGTGGAACATCTTGATTTCAGAACACAAAGTTTTCAGGCAACTGAAAAGGAAAATACTAATTGACCCTATCACTCCCTGTTCCTCTTGCAGACAAAATGCATTTAATGTAACTAGCAGATCTTTTGAGTGCAAAAGAGCTAAGCAACTTGAATTTAGGTAGTCATGTTGAATTTTTACAACCACTTTACCTATTAAAAGTCAGCAAAATATTGGTAGATTCCTAAGAGATTTTGAGGTAAAAATGTTCGTATCATGGTCCCTTGAGGTAGGAATGGTCCCACTGATTTGGGTACAATGGAAAGAGCACTAGATTGGGAACTGAGTTCTGTGTTCTAGTTGTAGTTTTGTCACCAGTTGGCTGTGTTACTTTGGGAAAGGCTCTCTTTTGACCTACATATTATTTGGAGGGGATTAATGAAATATTCTCCAAACTCCCTTCTGTATTCTGCTGTCCATGGCATAATGGTGGGCTTGCTTCCCCAATCATGCACCGCTGGCATCAAGGTTAATAGTTAATAGAGTTAATAAAGGAGCTTGGGGAAGGATGAAGACACAAGAATAGGCTCCCCAGCCTTTGCACAGTCATTATTCCTGCGCAGCAAGCAAGAGAAACTAATTCTGAATGTCTAGAAAAGCAGAAGAATGAGGGCTCTGAAGGAGTTCAGGGACCAGGGGTTCCAGAGTATCTAGAGAAAAGTGATGATGGCCTGTCACGTATCAGTCCTTGCATATGTCTGCTCAGGATTCATATTATGGGGAGAGAGAATCCATTTGGACAAGCTTGGGCCACTCCTTGTCCAGGAGAGGGCAGGATATCTTTATTGATCATTCCAGTAAAACTGCATGCAATAGGAAAGAGATGGTTCCCTAGAGGAAAACCAGGTCCCTTTCACCAAAAGAAGGGGGCATGGTTACTAGGTGGGCTAAAAGGACAAAAGTCCCCTGTCTACCTGGATGGCACTTTCTGAAGGTTAAAACTGTGTCTAACTGCCATGTATGTGAGGGATTTCTATTCTAAGTTAATATTAATCAGAATCCTCACATCCCTGGGATTTTTAGGTTACTCAAACATGAAAACTCTTCCAAACCTGGAACTCTCTGTCTGTCTCTTTATCTCTTTCTATCTACACAACACCTACAGCAGTGCCTACACCTACACCTGTACCTACACCTACCTCTACATCTATATGTACATCTCTCACATTACCTGGCTCTATATCTACCTCTCTACAGGGGCTTGCAAGTATGACACTTGAGAGTCATACTCGCCTATTTGTTAAGCTACATGCACATCACTCCCATTCATTCATTCATCCCCTCCTCCATCCATCCAACAATATTTGTTGAGCACCTATTGTGATCAGACACTGTGCTTGGTTCTGTGAGCACAACATTATATAAGATAAATTTCCTGCTATTGAGGAGTTGTTGGTTAAGCTTTGGGGGGGGAGGGGCAGAAATAGATAAGCTCACAGATGAATTGCCATGTACTGTGATCAGCGCTATTACAATCACATGAACAAAGTATTGTGGGGACTCTGAATAGAGCTATTATATCAGCTCTGTTTGAGTAGTTGGGATTTATGGAAATTGGACAGTTAAATATTTATGGAAAGGAAAGGCATTCATTCAGGCAGTGGTAGCTATGGCATTATGAATAGGGCTGGCCTAATCAGGAATCGGTGAGTTTAAGATAGAATTTGTGGCCGAGGGGACTGGCAGAAGATGGATGATGTCCCAGAAAATTGTCAAGATTCTTGGTCATCCATGAGAAGTTTGATGTCATATTTAGTGGCCTGGATTTATAAAGAAGGGAGAAAGCTTCATTTCTTTGAACAGCACTTTTGGCGATAAGCATTAAACTGATAGAATTTTCTAGTTAAATTTTAATTCGCTGGAAGATCTGATGACCCTGAGCATCCCGGCTAATCAAAGTTTTACTGTGATTCTCAATTATTTTCACTTGGCGACATATCTGAACCAATCATGAGTTACCTTCAAATTATAAGTTGCCTGATTGCTCCTGGAAAAGAAATTCATTAATATTTGCCAAGTATGGCCCTTTGGAATATCTTCTGTCCTTTTGTTCTACCTCCATGTGTGTATCATCTCTTAGCTTGAAAGGTTTGGGACTGAGCATCCCCTGTTGAATAATTCTGCTGCCATCTCAACTGAATCACAGAAATTTGGAAAGATGCTTAGCTCCTCTGAAATTCACTTACCATGTATTTTTGGACCGAAGATATTTCCCCTGTTCTCAGGATCTCTCTGAATCATTCCAGATATATTAAAGCATGGCTGTGGGTTTTCATTGCAAGTTTGGGGGTTAAGTAACAAGTGCTTTTCAGGCAGGTGAGTGTTACAGTGGGAGGCAGTGAAATGTCAGGGCTAAGAGTCAGATTACCCTGGTTCCAGGCTGCCTCCACCTAGAGCCTTGCTCTGGGTGAAGAGAACGAAACAGCAGAGGAAAAATGGGCAGCAGCCAGGGAAGGCTCTAGAAAGAGTACTGAAGACAAAATGAAAAGAACATCTAGGGATTTTATGTTATATATATGCTACCCCAATTTTTTTTTCATTAAAAAAATTTATTGAAGTCTATCTCTCATACATAAGCATACATAAACAATAAGTATATAGAAAAAGTTATGAACTTATAAAACAAACATGCATAAAATCATACAGGGCTCTCATACCTCACCCACCACCAATACCTTGCATTATTGTGAAACATTTTTAACAAATGATGGAGCATCCTCAAAATATTACTGCTAACCAAAGTATCTTACATTTGGTATGTTTTTCCCCAAACCCACCCTACTATTATTATTATTATTTTTATATCATTCATGCATGATCATACATAAACAATAAGTATATATTCAAAATTGTTTACAAAGCAAACATGAGTAACATCATACAGTGGCCCCATACATGAACCCACTACCAACACCTTGCATTGTTATGAGACATTTGTTACAAATTATGAAAGAATATCATCAAAATCTTACTACTAACTATAGTCCATATCTTAGATTTGGTGTATTTTTCACCCATCTTACCCTATTATTATTTTAAAACGTATTTTTATTACAGAATTTGTGAACTTTCAAAACAATCATGCTCATGCAAAATTCCCCATACAACACCCATCCATTAACACACCATGCTGTGGTGGAATGTTTGTTACAGATTGTGAGAAAATATCATCAACCACGGTCCATAGCGTACATTTGGCACACTTTTTCCATACTCCCCCATTATCAACACCGTACATCTTTGGCATAGATGCATGAATATTACAGTATTGCTATTAATCAAAGTCCATAGGTCACTCCAGTTGTATTTTACCATGCTTCTCCACATCCCCACCACCCTGCAGTAGTGACATACATCTGCTTTAGCTCACAGAAGAACACTCTGGCATCTATACCATCAACCACAATCTTCATCCACCTCTGGGTTTACTGTTGATTAAATCCTTAGATTATTCTCTAGCTTTATGTCAATTGACATCTACATCCCTAGACTACCATTTCCAGCCACATTCCCATTTATAAGCCAGCTGCTACTCATTATAATGTGTTACTATCAACTCTATACATTTCCATACTTATACATGAAAGATAATTAAAACCTCTATATACATTAAGCATCCATCTCAGCCCTCCTCTTATCTCTTTGGGAATCCACCACCTACCACCAAGTCTTGAAGATGTTTTCCTACATTTTCTTTTAGAAACTTTTGGTTCTTGCTTTTATATTGAGTCTTTGATCCGTTTTGAGTTAATTTTTGTATAAGGTGTGAGATAGGGGTCCTCTTTCCTTCTTTTGTCTATAGCTATCCAGTTCTCCCAGCACCATTTGTTTAATTGTTTCCCCAGTTTTTAAAACGAGGTCATAATGGAGTGGGGGTGGAGCCCTTAATCCACTAAGACTGTTGGGCTTATATGAAGGGTAGCAGAGACACAGACACACAGAGAGAAGACGTGAAAACAGAGGCGGAGATTAGGTTATGTCACCAGGGAAGGAGTGCCAGCTACTGGTCAGCAGCCAAGAGAGGGGCTGGGAGCAGCTTCTTCCCTTCAGACTTCAGGGTGAGCACAGCCTTTCCGATTTCAGACTTCTACCCTCCTGAACTGGGAGACAATAAGTTTATCTTGTTTAGTCCCTTAACCCTCCCCCCTGCCCCCCAAAGAACACCTAGGGTTACATGGTTTGTTTGGATGATTAGAACATTGTGAGCTTGAGTGAGATATGGTAAAAGTGGGAGCAGTGAGAGCAGAAAGTAGGTTATTTATTTTTTCAGGAGATCCGAGGTCTGTAGAATGATGGCGATTGTGTAATAGTGAAAATAGTCTGGGTTATGCTGCAGTAACAAACAAGTCCCAAATCTCAGTGGCTTAAAACAACAACAAAAAAGACTTATTACCTACTCATGCCCTAAGTCTGTTGCAAGTACCAGGGGCTCTGCTCTGAGTGGTACCCAGGCTATCGGAGCTTCCACCATCTGAATGTTGCCAGTCTTCATGACCTGGGGAAGAGAAGGTGACGAGTCACACAGTCGCTCTTAATGACTTCCAGTCTGTCTCAGCTGCCTCTGACTCATCTGATGCTTCAAGGCACTGACCAGAATGATATGCCCTCCCTGTTGTGTGAGGTCTTGAGACACCCAAAATGGAACCTTCAGTGTCTTGTGTTGGAGTCTTATTCAGCCACTGCTCAGCAATGGGCTGGTCAACCAGTTCCTGACATGCCTGAACCTCATGTCTAATAAGCTCTAGGATGAGGGTATGAAGTTGCTGTGTGCGACTCTGACCTACTCAAAGTGTTCCCCGTAGAGATTGTCTCTGGAAAACTGTCATCTCACAGCTGCAAGGATCTCTCTTCTGCTTTGATGGTCAACCAGAGGCTGACACATCTGTGCTTGGCCAGGAAGGACCTCGGGGTTGGCGAGGTGAAACTTCTGTGTGAGGGCTTGAGTTACCCCGACTGTGAGCTACAAACCCTGGTGTAAGTCCCCGCTGGCTGCCTTAGTGTGTATACATAAGTGTATGCTTACACACACACTCTGGATTCAAGAAGGACAGCTATAAGAGAGCTTAATAATTCCTTAAAATATCCCAAGTTATAAGGCTGATAAGTAGTTCAGTATCAGGAGACTAGGGAATTTGGGGGTATACCTGCTTTCCAGATCTGATTTTTTACCTGTGCTTTTACGACTGTCATGTAAGGGAGGAAGAGAGGGAGGGAGTGGGGGGAAGGGGGGAAGAGAAAGAAAGAGAGAGAGAGGGAAACGGACTTTGGCCCAGTGGTTAGGGCGTCCGTCTACCACATGGGAGGCCCGCGGTTCAAGCCCCGGGCCTCCTTGACCCGTGTGGAGCTGGCCCATGCGCAGTGCTGATGCGCGCAAGGAGTGCCGCGCCACGCAGTGTCCCCCGCGTAGAGGAGCCCCACGCGCAAGGAGTGCACCCATAAGGAGAGCCGCCCAGCGCGAAGGAGGGAGCAGCCTGCCCAGGAATGGCGCCGCCCACACTTCCCGTGCCGCTGACGACAACAGAAGCGGACAAAGAAACAAGAAACAAGACGCAGCAAAAAGACACAGAAAAGAGACAACCGGGGGAGGGGAGGGAATTAAATAAATAAAAATAAATAAATAAATCTTTAAAAAAAAAAAAGAAAGAGAGAGAGAGAAAGAGATGAGAAAGGAGGGGGGAGTTGGAGATGCGCAGACGGTGCAGTCATAGGATTTCATTCTCTAGAAAATGAAAAGTCAGCAATGAATTTGGCCCATATCTAAATCATACTATCATTAACCAAAATGGTAACAATGGACTTGCTATAGGATAATAGGACTGATGACTCTATTCTGGAAGAAACAAACCTGACTTTTTCTTGGGAAAGAAGTTTCATAAACACAGCCCTTTTTATCCAAGTATGATTGTTGATTTATATAAAGAAGGAAGAGCCCTGAGTAGCCCAAGGAGTCAATTTTGATTGTAACTGATGTCTGAGTATTATTTGAAGCAATCAGAATTTAATTATGCTCAATGTAGATGTTAAATAATTTGAAATATTAGGCAAGGAGTGTGTTTCCAAACCCTAGACCAAGTACCAACGATGCAAATTTCCACCTCTCTAAAATGCCCATAAAGTACAATTAAGGACAACAGTATTTGTTTCCAGAGCAATGAGCTTAGTATCTCATATGAATGACCTTATAAACATCCCCAAAGGACTGCAGCTACCTTAGGGGAAGGGGCTTGAGATCATTACGGACTATTTAGTGTCTGTGTTTGAGGAGGTAAAACTTTTTCTCTTGAATTTGTTTTCTTCCTATCACAATGTGCACACAGTACCTGCAAGGGGACCCCTCCCCCCCTTAAAAATAAAAAGACAGGGTGATGGGAGGACAGAGGAATGGATAGATATGTGTTAAAGAAAATGGATCCACATATTAATTCTAGAACCCAGGCGGTGAGTGTGTGGGTGTTCACCAGACAATTCTTTCACGTTTTCTGTAGATGGGAAAGTTTTCATCCTAAAATGTGGGGAGAATAAAACAATCCTGGAACAGCGATGTACTGTCTCCTGGAATTATGGGATGTTTTGTGGTCCCAGGAGCCCAGAAGCTGGTTACCAACCTCAGCTCCTCCCTCGTCTGGCTCTGCACATCTAATTCACCAAGCCCAGTGGTTTCCACATCACAGTAAATCTCTAGCCATCACCCTTTCCTCCCCTGTTTCCACTGCTCCTGTCTCTCTCAAGTCTTGCTTGGATTACAGTCATGCACTCTTTGCTGGTCTTTGCCTGATCCCTCTGTAATCTATCCTTCATGTCGCTGTCAAAGTAATCCTTTATTTACTCAATTAGCAACTCTTGGGTGTCTGCCAGACACAAGACACTGCATCAGGTGCTGGATTTTTGTTAGTTTTTCAACCCCAGGTGTACAAAATTGGATTAATCATAATCCTTGGTTTGTGACACACTCATTGTTCCAGGCAAGATGCTTTCTTTTTGTTAATTATGCTCAATAGTTATAGTTAATTATTTTTAATAATGTAATAGGCCCCCAGGAACTCATGTCCCAACAAAAGCTAGAGCTTTGGCAAAAACCTGCATCTAACCATATGCTCCCTCCCTGCTTTGCTGCATCCAGGTCAACCATCCTCTTGAGTTCTGAGCTCACCATTTCTTGCTTTTCTTTTGATATGTGTCATTGCTTCTACTTATATTCCTAAATGTTTATGTTTTTATACTGTTTGCTTTTAATTTTTTAAAACATGAATTTGGAACTTCCTTCCCCCCCCCACCTACTAATATCGATCCTTAATGTTGTAGTGCTGTATTAGCTTGTTTTGTGTTCTGTTAATCCATTGTAATTTAATTCAGTCTGTCTCACTTCTAAAATGTCTTTTTATTTTTTTATTTTTTTTTGAAGATTTATTTTATTTATTTAATCCCCCCCCCGGTTGTCTGTTCTCTGTGTCTTGTTTCTTTGTCCGCTTCTGTTGTCATCAGCTGCACGGGAAGTGTGGGCGGCGCCATTCCTGGGCAGGCTGCTCTTTCTTTGGTGCTGGGCGGCTCTCCTTACAGGCACACTCTTTGTGCGTGGGCTCCCCTACGCAGGGGACACCCCTGCGTGGCAGGGCACTCCTTGCATGCATCAGCACTGCGCATGGGCCAGCTGCACACGGGTCAAGGAGGCCCGGGGTTTGAACCACGGACCTCCCATGTGGTAGACGGATGCCCTAACCACTGGGCCAAGTCCGTTTCCCTAAAATGTCTTTTTAATCCTTACTTTCTATTCAAAAGTAGCTATCTCTTATCTCCCCTCCAATAAGATAGGAATTTATCATGCCATCCCCTCTTTTGTCTCTTCCTCCCCCATTCTCCACAGCTATTATATTGACATTCTTTAGACAAGTGCTTCTCAAACTTTAATGTGCATTCACCTGGGATCTTATTAAAATTCAGAGTCTGTTTCAGTAGGTTGGAGGTGGAGCCCTGGAACCTGCATTTCTAATAAGCTCAGGTGATGCTGATGTGGCTGGTCCAGGGACCACACTTTGAGTAGCAGCACTCTAGTGACTTTTAATTCTTTTGTTTTTTTTATGGATATAATTTCCTTTTTAAATTTGGTCTTAGCTGTTCTTTAAAGACAATATCAAACTTTACCAAGGCGTTGGATCTACAACATCTATGTATCTGGAACCATTGCCTGGATATGTCTCTCCTTATTTAGATAATTCAGCCCAAGGTGTTTTCAATGTGGGACTTATTGTGGCAAATATTTGAGGTCTTGTATGCCTGGAAATAGTATTATCATACCTTCATATATGAATGACAGTTTAACTGGATATAGCATTTTAAGTTCTAAGTCTTTTTCATGAAATTCTTTGAAAACATTTCTTCATGCATTCTTGGAGTCTGTATTCATGAGAGAATTCTGTCAATCTTATTCTTCCTTTTATAAAAAATATGATCTGCTTTTTCTCCCTGGAAGCTTTTAGAATTTCCTCTTTGCTTTTGATATTTTCTTAGATATTATTATAATATGTCCAGATATGGATTTTTCCTCATTTCTCCTCTTTGGAACTTTATGGTCTCTGTCAATCCATCTTTTTTTTTTTTCTTTCTTAGAAATTTATATCCATTATTTCTTCAAATATTTCTTCTTCTGCGTTTTTATTTCTCTCTCTTTCTGGAAGCCCTATTATCCTGATGTTAGTACTTCTTGTCTATCCAGTATAACTTAGTGGATTTTTGTTTTGTTTAGTTTTTTCCTTCTTTCTGGAAGATTTCCTCAGTCTGGTCATCCTATTCATTAATCCATTCTTCAGCTTTATCCATTCTGTGTCCATTTACCCACCATCTATTGAGTCCTTTATGTTAACCACTGTATTTTTCATGCCCGATATTTCAGCTGGGTTCTTTTTTATATTTTCTTGTTCTTGTTTTATATTGCTAATTTCTTCTTTTATATCTTTAGTATGTTTAATAAAGTCTAATTTTAAAATCTAAGTCCATATGTTCTAATATTTTTTGCTTCTGTTGGAATTATTAACTAAGTATATTGGTTTTCTACTGAAATGGTTATATTCCTCAACTCTTTTATTATTTTGGGTTGTGGACTCATTTTACCCTGGGAGGTATTGAACTACTCTGATGGGCTATGTGAATGGGAGATGGCCAGGACCCACGTTATCCCCAATAAGCTTGGGGGATAAGGGGTGGATGAGCTCTATCGTGAAGAGCCCCAGATACCACAAACCCATAATCGACCACTTCTCACTGTTCAAAACAGCTGTTCAGGCATCCCTTTTTCACCTAAGGGAAGCAATATTAGGAGGAACTTTTGGGATGGAGATGAAGGAATAGAGGTGAGGATTTGAGAAAGCAACTTCCCTGAAGTCAGTTAGTTCTCGCCACCCCCCCCCCCCCCCCCCACTTTCTCTGAGCATCATGAGCCCAGAGCTTTCACCCTGCCCTGATTTCATCCCTAGCAGCACCTGGACCAGAGGTCTGAGCTGGGAGGTGGGACCAGATGCTGTTTGCTCCAGGGCAAATGTCAGGAGAGCAGCAAGGACCAAACTTCTAAAGTCTATCTTCCAGTTTATCCTCCCATGGCATGCTGGGCAGTTCTGCCTCAGATCCAAGTTACCTCCCACCTGCCCCAGTCTGATTCAGCCCCCAGATATCCCAGAAGTTCCTCATAGTTCCTTGAGCTAGCTCAACATCTTGGTCAGAAGTGGAAGCGGCCATCTTGATAGAACTACCCCCCCCCCCCCCCCCCCGCCTGCCATCTCCCATGCCTAACACCTCTCAAAGCTCCCCGCCAATTTCTGGAACTATACCAATGACTGAATGATTACTATATGTTAGACACCATTATAAGTGCTTTACGTGTGTCAACTTAATCCTCACAATACCCCTAGGGAATGAGTTATTATCCCCATTTTGCAAATGGGAAAATTGAGGTATAAAGTGGTTAACGAATTTCCTCAGAGTGACATAGCCCATTAGTGTTGGAGCCAGCATCACATCTGCCTCTAGAACTTACAGCTTAACTGCTAGATTGAGCTGTCCAGTATGGCAGCCACTGGCCACATGTGTCTAATTATGCTTCAATTAAAACAAAAATTCAGTTCCTCCGTCTCATGAGCCACATGTCATATGGTCAGTAACCCCATGTGGCTGCCATCTTGGACAGCACAGAGTTAGAACATCATCATCACAGAAAGTTTTTTGCACTGCACTAGACTGTATTTCCTCTCACGAAAATGCTTATACTTCTTAGCACAGAAAGTCACTCATGGTCTGGCCCTTGCTTCCTTTTATTTAACCTCGTTTCTGCTCCTCCTTCATAGCTTCCCATTGTACTCAATTCTCCAAAGTCCCCTAGTAAGACATGCTTTTCAGGCATGCACCATACTTTTGCACTGTACATCATCTTGTTCAGACTCGGCTCATGGGCCACCATCTTCATGCCGTCCCTGACTTGCTATGTCAGACTAGATACGCTTCCTCTGCAAGATGGCAGTACTCCTTATTTCTCTCAACCATATTATTAATTCCCCTGGATAGTAATGGTTTACTCATGTGTCTGTCCTAGACACTGTGAGCCACCTAAAGGCTGGTAGGATCATTTCTTTACCTTGAAATCCTGGGGCCTAGCAAAGAATTAGATGCTCACTCAATGAGCTTTGAATGAAGAAATGAGGACACTATAGATAGCAACCATTCTTCTCCACTCACATACCCACTTCATAGAGAAGTTACCACCCCAGCACCAGCTACCCTCAATTTCTAATATAATCATCATCCCCACCCCATAGTTACAGGTGAGGGAATGAGAAGCCAATTAGATTCTTGACTTTGAAACTTTCAATGAAAAAACACAGACATTCTCGACAGGTGGTATTGGGGGCCACTGAATGTAATTACTGATATGGACAGGTTTGTATAGCCTATCCTGGTATTGTGTTTTGGGTGCCGTTTTGAAACAAGTTTGGGGTGACCATTTCTCTGCTCTGCAAGCCTGCCAGTGTAGGAAATGCCAGTCTGCGGAGACAGGCATTTAGAATGCAGCAGACCCAGAGAGAGAAGCTGAGGCAGAATTCATGGAGCCGGTGGTGGATGGCAGCGGTTTGGAAGACAGGGTCCGAGTCTTAATTCTACCCCTTTCAAGTGGTGTGACCTTGAGAAATTTCCTTCCCCTCTTGGAGCCTCCATTTTCTGATCTGTAAAATGGGGTTTTTGTACTTCCGGTAGTTCTCGTGGGTCAGCTGAGATAAGGTAGGTAGAGCTCTCAGCACAGTACTCAGTCTGTATTATTATTTTTTATGGTGTGCCAGAGAAGAGAGAGGGCTTTTGGGTTTGACTTTCCAGTTTTTCACCCTTTTAAGCTCTATCTTCTACCCCCGATTCTTCTAGTTAAAGCCCCTCTAGCTCATGCTGCTCAGCGTGTTTCTCTGTTTTGCGTATATAGTTAAGATGCTGTGTGACTGCTGCCCCCTGGTCTTGTGCCTGCTTATGCCTCCTCTAGAGGTATCACTTTTTCTTGGCTGCTAGTGCATGGTATTTAAATACTTGCTAATTTACATGGATTTTGATACTTGAGTCCTTTCTGGCTCCTCACCTGGGTCTCAACATTCATTCCCATTTTCTCCAGTCTGAGTCCCTGGCCTTCCCACCAATTTGTCCTGTTTCTCCTTTGCCAGTGCATTGATTTCCATCTCTTTCAGCTTCCTCAATATCGGAGCCTCAAGCATCAAGGAAATAAGCACAGGTACTGAGTCGCAGAGAGAAATGACAGGTACCTTCGGCGTCTGCCACAGTAAAAATTGAAGCCCCTCTAATGTATCCAATCATCTTCCTTGTAGCAGAATTTCACATTAAATCTGAGCTGCCTTTTATTTTCCCTCAAAATGTGAGCTCAATTTGCTGAAATTCTGCGAACAGTCAAATTCTCTCTTGTTTACTGATATCTGTAAGAATAATGCTGAAGATTCTGGACAAGTTACTCGATGATGTCTCCTCTCTGTAGAGGTGGGAAATGGGCTACTTTTCTTAGATTAGAGTCGTGCTCAGGTCATCAGCGCTTGCACATGCTCCTCCTTAGAATACCAGGGAAGGGGGATCTGTCCCCCCATGCAGTAGGGCAGTTGGTTCTTGGGGTTTAAAGTCCAGAACGTGGGAAGGTCCTGCTGGACTTCGCTAAGAGGGATGGGTGTTCGGGTGGACATGGCCAGCGGCTGCCCAGGTCGCCTTGATTTTCTTTGGTCTGCTTCTGTGTGCTTTGCGTCTAGTGGTATGTGCCTGTGACTTTCTTGGGCTACTGGAGCCACTGTGCCTGGGAGTTGACATACCCTGCTGGGTGACAAACTGGTGTGGGAAGAAGAGAGCCCAGCTCTCTTGCCTCAAGTTGGGACAAACCCTGAAGCCCAATGTACACTCCAGAGCTCTGCACGGGATCAGGCTGAGGCTGGAATTTTCCGGGAAGTCGTTCATGCTCAGCTTATACCCTTTCCCTGCCTCCACTTCCCCCACTTCCTTACCAGTTTTTCCTGGGATCCCTTCCTTAGTAAGGCACTTGCACGAGAATCCTCAGCCTAGGATCATGTTTGCCTCAAAAGGAGATGGCGCTGGGAAGTTGGAATTGGAAAGAACATACACTGTAGAGCCTGGCAGGCTTCAGTGGGGTTGGAATTTCTCTGTTACTGTCTATTTGTCATGAAACTGTCTCCAAGATTCTTGAATGCTCTGGGCCTCAGTTTGTTCATCTGGAAAATGGGAAGAGTAAGACCACCTTGAAAAGTTACGAGATTGCACCTGCCATTTGTACAGTTCCTGGCATGTTGTGGACACTCTATACATTTTAGCTCTTATTACTGTTTGGGAGTGAAGGGAGTGAAGCTGCTTCAACCACTTCCTTAAATTTAATTGTATATATTTCTCAGGTTATATATATTCGGTTCTCAGGGAGAAGTTTCTTAATAAATCACTTGCACACCCATCTTCTTTGCAGGTTCTGCTTCTAGAAGCCCAGTCTAAGACAGCTGGTATGCACTGGTATGCCCAGAGTGGGTGATAAACTATTGAAATACTTCTGTGTCACTTGAAAAATAGCCATTGACCTCATTCCCCAAGTACTTCCCTGCTAGCCCAGAACTCCTTTGGCTCCTCTGAACCTCCCTTGATTTTCTAATTAAGGGGTAACAGCCGGAAGCTTGCAGTACTACTCCAAAGCTGGGATCCAGTGTCCACCTGTTGGTCAGTGGTCACATCTCCCTGGTTGTTAGTCTGCCTCAGATGCCTTTAGGGGGGCCCACATGGGTTACACAGAAGTGTATGTCTGTGCATGTGTGTGTATGTACCAGTGGCAGCCAGCTTACCCAAATTTATCACTTGGTGGTGGCGTTCCTCCCAGACATCACAATGGCTCCCTTGTTCAACAAAACCCTCAAGCACATTTGTCTGCCCAAATGCCCAGACTCATGCCAGGGAAAGAAAGAACTGGCTTCTGTTGGAAATCACCATGAAAACATGAGGGCATTCAGCTCGAGGGTCCCCCAGAGTGACCATAGGAAGCTTCTGGACAGGCAGGTGTCAGGTGGAAGAGTCACAGAGAAGGCACCTGCCACCTCTCTGCTCTGTCAGGTGACGCCAGGGGAGAGTGTGCATAGGCGTCCCAGCCCCTGCCCATCCTCAGCAAATCCTGCCCATCCACGGTCCTTCCTCATTCTTCTTGCTTCTGTGAAAGGGCCTTCTCCCTCCCTCCCTTCCTTCTTTCTATTTTTAGTTTTTTTTGTAGCAAGATGGGCAGAATGTGAAATTGTGTTTGGAAGTAATTTAGATTTTTCTTTCTGTTTAGAAGTCACAAGTCATGTGTGTGTGTGTGTTTGAGAGAGGTTAAAATGATGAAGGTATGTCTGTATCTATCATCTTTCTAATCTGTCATTTATTGACTGTGTCTGTCTGTCCATCTATCTATCTATGCCCTCACAAGAAAGTTTCCTCTGGTCCTGCCCGGTGATGCTGGTGGGGAGTAATTCAGGTGTGGTGAGAGGTCCACCCAGACTGGATATTGCAGGGGATGGCCGAATCCCATTGGGAGGATCCCACCCCTCTGCCTGGTCACAGAGCCGCTGTCTTTCCAGGAGCCAGATACCTAGCTGCCTAGAGTTTAACCATGGCAACAGCTAATATTTATTAAACACAAGCTGTGTGCTGGGAGCAGTTCTAAGAACTTTCATTTAGTCCTGACAACCATCCTATGGGGCAGAAGCACTAGCGTTATTGTCCCCATTTTGCAGATGAAGATACTGAGTCTTAGAAAGGTGAAGTAACTTGTCCAGGGCCAATGGCTGGCAAGATCTGGAATTAAAATGAGCTCATCCGGCCCCAAGGCCTGAGTGCTTGGTCCTGTGGTACCATGTCCTCTCATTGCAGGGAAGTACATCTGTCTCTTCCATATCAATCTTCTCCATGAGATTCTGAGCAAGTTGAGGCAAAGGGACTGTTCTTGGCCATCTCAGCATCTACTCAGCATCTACCCAGGACCTGGCTCATGTGATACATGTTGAAGGGAAGGGAGAATTGTGATTGAGAAGTGCTGGGGCATATCCTGTAGCCCCTGAAAAGTCTTGGCTGGACCGCAGAGTCATTGCCTGTTACCCACTGATCTACACCATGCTCAAAGTTTCAGAAGGCCGAATTCCACTTTGAAGAAGGTTCTAATTCCATATGTGGAGTAGTTTTTTTAAAAAGCTGTTAGAGCCACCATTTTATTGAGTACTTGCTAGGTGCAAGCAGGAACCGTGCTAAACATTTTACAGAGTAGAGGTACCATCTTCCACCTTTTGTAGATGCAGAAAAGGTGCCTTGGATTCATGAAGCAAGTATTAATAACTTGTCCAAAGTTATGATAGCTAGTCCTTGGTGGAGCCAGGACCCTAGCTGATCCCCAGTTTTCCTATTCTTACATATTAAGCTGTGCTGCTTCTATAAATACATCAAGTGTAAGGGACCCAAAGACAGAAAGGAACTTGGCAAGACAAGATCGCATGTCCTTCCTTGCAACCGGACATCTAGACTCCATCCACCACATCCCAAAGGCAGCACCCATTACGGAGACCTGGCTCCCCAGGTTCTGATCCAAACAGATCACAACAGACTTACTAACATTTCCAGAGCAAATTCCCAGAGCCTCTTTGAAAGCTCAGTCATTGGATGTTTAAACTCTCAGGCAGTTAAACCCACATCGTGGCTGTTGACACGTTAATGCCTTTGGCTGGAAGCTTGCGCACCATCCTGTCCAACTCAAATAACACTTTCCCATGGCTCCCCGTTTATGGCAGGCAGATTTTTCATCCTTGTCTTCATTCTGCCGTTAACAGAGTTCTGCCTAGTGCCAAACTACTAACATCAGCTGTCACTCGTTCTCAGGCAATGTGCTCCTCAGAGACATTAGACGGGCTCTTGCTTGGTGTTTTTCTTTGTTCGTTTTCACTTTAAGAAAAAAAATTTTTAAATGGAAAAAAATTAATGCCTTTTGTATGGATGGTGGTGATGGTAGCACAGCCTTGTGAATGTAATTAACACCACTGAATTGTATACTTGAAAGTGTTTAAAATGGGAAATTTAATGTTGTATATATTTTACCAGAATAAAAAGGTGGGACCTATTCACGACAATGAACCTTTAATGACCTGCCAGGTACCAGGCTGTACACTTTGGGTGCATCATCACACTTAGTGACTGCTACTCTGTACAATAAACATCATAGTTATCCCTGTCTTAAAGCTGAAGTCACAGACTTGGAGGTTAAGAGGAAGTCAGTAAGAGCAAGTAAGAGCTAGAAAGTCACACAGCCAAGTCTTAAAACCAGATTTTTCAGACTAGAAATCTATCCTCTTAATATATAAAACTGACAGAGATTTTGAAAAAGGAACTGAAAACTGCTTTTTAATCCTGCTACCTAGAGAAAATTGCAGTGGGTATTTGCTTTATTTCCTTTCCATCTGCTTTTCTAAGAATATGTGGCTATTTAAATTTTGTTCTTTGCTTTTTTATATACCATTTGATTATGATTGGGTTTCTGTGCCATTGAATACTCCTTAAAAGCAACATTTAAAATTAATCCATAATATTCCATCCTATGAACAGACCTTAACTGACTTAACCATTTTCTTATACTTGGACATTTAGGTGGTTAAAAAAATGTTAACTCTTAAACCAGTGGTTTTCAACAAGGAGTGATTTTTGTCGTCCAGGGGGCATTTGGCAATGTCTGGACAATTTTGATTGTCATAACTGGGGGAAGGAAGTATGCTATTGACATGTTGTGGGTAGAGTCAGGGGTGCTGTTAAACATCCTACCATGCATAGAACAGTGACTTCCAGCAAAGAATTAATTATTGAACCCCAAATGTCTATAGCCTTGCAGTGGAGAAATTCTGTTCTTAGACATAGCATCATGATAAACATTTTTGTCCGTTGATCAAGCATATTTGACAGGTAGATCTTCTATGGTTTTCTTAGGGATGACTCCTAGAAAGGGAATTACTGAGTCAAAGATCATACCCTCTTTGAAGGATCTCACAAAACAATGTAAAAATTGCTTTCCAGAAATGAAGAAACATCATTCACCAGTACATATTTCACCCCACTCTAGCTCGGATGGAGAATTATGTTATAACCCTTTGCGAATTTGAAACAGACAAAAGCTCTCTTGGTGTTTTCATTTGCATTTTCTTTGATTACTAAGAAAGTTGAGTGGCTTTTCATGTGCTTATTAGCTGTTTGTGTTTCTTCAGGCCCTTAACCCATTTTTTTTTTTTTTTTTACTGAAGTTTTAGGGATTTTTAATTGATTGGTGGGGAAGTTTTCCTTTTTAAGTCTTTTTAATATTTCAAAGGCAGCTCAGAACATACATTTTTGACTCATTGTGCATCGCTTATTAAATAGTATTTGGTAGGAGGATGATTATGGGTTTTCTGGAGGCTTTCCCCTGTTAAATCTAAAGAGGTCATTGACAGTGGATAATATTCTTTGAAGATGAAAATGCCTTCGCCTGGGTGTAAACTAACTTCCCATTTGACTGAAGAGAAAGATGAAAGTGCCTGAAGTTTGGAGTGCAAATTGAAAACAGAGAACCCGGAGTTCAAGTATGTTCTCGAACTGACAGAGATCTGGTCTCAGGCTCAGGAAACAAAGAAAAAAAAGCCTGATAATTGCCGAATAATCACACAGTTATCTTCACTCTGCTCATTGCTCCACCGGAGTGGGTTGGAAGGAAAGAAGATGAACTGTGGTACTCTTCTCTTCTGAGGAGTTCAGAATGATTCAGGGTTGAGGGTTGCAAGGGATCTTAGCCATTTCTAGGCCCATGTGAACCAAAGCATCTACCTTGTATCCCTGGTGGCGTTTGGAGATGACACAGGTGGATGTGGACACCCATTCCTTTCTGTGGTTATGCCTTTATTTTAATGTGTATTAGAAAAAAAATGATTTGCCATTAGTTTATCAATCCCATAAGTTCATGGATATTAGTGTTCATTATAGGGTAAAGTAGATACTAAGTTAAAAGAAAAAGTCATCTAGAGCAGTGTCTCAGTGCCTAGAAGAGTCCCTGGCACACAGTTCAATAAATATTTATGAATAAATTAATATAAATAAAATATTAAATACACAACAGTGTGAATGGTATGTAGATATGGTAAAAACTGTAAAGGTGGTAGGAGAATGATGCATTTGAAAAAATTTTGCTACTAATACCTATGACTTCAGTCAAGAAAATTAAGGTTCAGAGAAGAGAAAAAATAAAAATGCCCGGGGTCCCGTGGTAAGAATCTGCATCTGCTCTAGATCCCAGTTTTTCTGTTTCAGAAACCACTGCTCTTTCAGCAATAACAAAGGGTTATTTCTAGCAATTTCATCACATAATTTCCTTCATCACTATTGCAACTACAGTGCCTACAGGTGTCACTCTATGTCATTTTTGCTTTGGAAAATGACAAGCAGTTTCTTGCCTTTTTTGAAGGACTTGTCTTCCAGGGGTGGTAAACATTTACTGAGTGCTCGCCAGGTACCTATAGCCAAGCCTAGCATTTCATGGGCTTTATGACTTTGGTTCCTTCCAATTCTCCTGAGAGGCAGTGACTTCTATTATTATCCCATTTCACAGGTGGGGAAATGGAGGCCCAGAAGGAGTACATCAAACTTCTTGTGTGGTGTTGTTAGAACAGAACAACTGACCCTTAGCGTGCACTGCTTTGTGATCTATTCCTTGTTTCCCATTTGGGGTTCTTAAGGAATTCATTGATATTTTTTTATCTAGATTTCTTTTTCTAAATGATTTATTTTTTATTTATTTCTCTCCCCTTCCCACCCCCCCACCCCCCCAGTTGTCTGCTCTCTGTGTCTATTTGCTGTGTGTTGTTCTGTGACCGCTTCTATCCCTATCAGGGGCACCAGGAATCTGTGTTTCTTTTTGTTCCGTCATCTTGCTGTGTCAGCTCTCCGTGTGTGCGGTGCCATTCCTGGGCAGGCTGCACTTGCTTTCGCGCTGGGCAGTTCTCCTTACGGAGCACACTCCTTGCACATGAGGCTCCCCTATGCGGGGGACACCCCTGCGTGGCATGGCACTCCTTGCGCGCATCAGCACTGCACATGGGCCAGCTCCATACGGGTCAAGGAGGCCCGGGGTTTGAACTGCGGACCTCCCATGTGGTAGGCGGATGCCCTAACCACTGGGCCAAGTCCACTTCACTCTTTCTCCAAAAGAGATGATGCATTTCTTGGTTGGGTGGAGAGGAGGAGGGGGCAGCCTCAGCTTCTCTCTGAGCTCCCACTGTGCCCACTGTCACACATGTTAACTGCAGGAAGAAGAGGTGTCACTGAGCTTGGGTTAGGTTGCAAAGAATTGGGGCATGACAGGTTGTCTTATGTCCTGGGAAATTACTTTTGGGTTTCCTCTAAAGGCAGCAACTTAGCACAATAGATAATTGTGTGGGTTTCAGAAATAGAAACAACTGGATTTTAAAAATCTGGACTCTGATTCTTCTTAGAGGAGTGACTTTAGGCTACTTTATGCTACTCTTTCTGAGCTTCAGTTCCTTTGGGTTAATTTGCCTAAGGCATGAATGAAGATTAAATAAAATAACATAGAAGTCCCCTAGGTACTCAGTATAGATAGTTTGGCATTTGTTCAACAAACAGTCATTGAGGATCTGTGCTGTGCCCTGCATTCAACACTGGTGACTCAAGAGCTGGCAAAATAGATACGGTCCCTGCCCTCATGGAGTTTATACTCTGTATCCAGGGGCATCAAACCAATAACTATCCATTATAACTTAATTTATAATAAATATAGTTACCTAAGAGACTAGTATGAGACGTCCTAGTAGTAGGTGATCACAAATGACGCTCCTGAAGAACGGGATTTTAAGCTGAGATCTGCAAGGTGAAGAGGAGGAAAGCAAGGCAGCAGTGAGAATGGGAAGGGGCTTCTAGGTAGAGGGTTGGGAAGGGCTGGGAAACAGAGAAGAGGGTGGTGGGTTAGGGAGCTTGAAGGCAGGCCACTGGCTTGAGTAGGGAGGAAGTGAAAGGAATGAAGTTAGACACTCCTTGTGGGGGTGTGCGTGTCGGTGAACCCCAAGGTAAATACTCCTGAGCTAGAGAGACAGTCATGGGACAGTTCATGTAGGGCCCAGGAGGTCAGGATACGGAATTTGGATTTTTCCTAAGTGCAATGGGAAACCATTAGAGGGTACAACATGAGCTGATCTACACTGTTAAAAGATCAGCTGGCTGCTGGGTGGAGAACAGATTGGAGGGGCCACGGAGAAGGTAACGAGACCAGTTTGGAGGCTGTTGTAGACATCCAAGTGAGGGATGACGGTGAATTGGACCAGGGTGATAGCAGTGGTGATGGAGAGAAAGGGATGGAGCTGGGATATAGTCTAGAGGTCATGGAGCACTGGTATCATTGATCAGCAAATATTTAGTTTCCCCTCTCTCAACAGAAGAGTGTATTTCCAGCCCCACTAATGTTGGGCTTGGCCAATGGACATGCTTTGGCTGAGGAAATAGAGGCAGAACTGATGGTGCACAGTCTGACCAGAGGCTTTAAGGAGCCTTGTATGTGTCCACTAACCCTTGAATTCCTGCTGCCATTTCCCACAAGAAGAGCAAACCCCAGAATGAGGACCAGAACTTGACCTGCATCCTGAAACTAAGCCCAATAGAATCAAGAACTTTAGCTGACCCACTGTCATCTTCAATCACAGAGATGTTGGGGTTGTTTGTAATTGCATCAGAAATTAACCCTTGTAGAGGTAGAATGCCACAATCTCACCGGGAATATGATGCCATGGATGAGAAAATGGAGTTGTCAAGGTGATGCCCACATTTCTAGCATAGGCACCTGGAGGAAAGGAGATGCCTTTTATGAAGATGATGAGAGTCCCGAGTTCAGTTTTATTCTTGCTAATTTAAGATAGCTGTAAGATGCCCAAGTGGCGATATTGAATCCACTGATGGATATATATGTCTCAGGCTCACGAAAGAGTTCTGGGCTCCAGCTATGACCTTCTTTCCACTGCCTTGTAAACAATATCCCAAACTGCAGGAGTGGATAAGATCATTTGGGCCGGGGTTTACTGAGCTTTAGTGTGTGTCTGAATCCTCTCGAGGATGTTTGCTGAGAAAGCGGGGGCCTTGACCACACATCAGAGATGCTGATTCAGCAGGCATCTGAGAGGACCCAGAAATTTGAATTTTTAGGATGTTCTATGGTGTGTGTGTGGAGTGTCGTCTGTGGACCACACTTGGAGAACCATTGGCTTAACAGGGATGTCTCAAATGGCCAACTGAATGGAGTCCACAGCCAAACGTAAATGATGCTTGATTTCTGACTTTCTCCCTTCTCTCTACCATTCCTTCACCTTGCTTCCCACTTTAGGAATTAGAGTTCCTGAGCTTTGGAGGCTTTCTCAAAGTAATCGTACAGAAGAGCTTTAAGAAAAATAGGATCAAAACAGGTTTTCATTTATTTATTTATTTACTTGTAAAGAAAAGTCTGCCTTTAGATCATCTAATATGCATTTTCATTAGGCTGTTTTGTTTTGTTTATTCATTTAAATGTTGCCCATGCTGATCTGCTTGGGGCTGGGATCTGCATACCACCATGTCAGTATTCCTGCCTTCACGATGGCAGTCACTCTGTGCATCATTAGCCAAGGGGTGACAGTATGCAGGAAGCGGCACCTGCCGCCGCTCTCACAGTGCCTCCTGAGTGGTGGTCTGTGCCATGTCTTTGTTAATGCCTCCTGCTTAATCCTTAGAGTTTGAAGGAAGGCATAAGTCAAGTCTCCTGACTCTCAGAAAGCAGACAGCTCAGATGCCTGCAAGTATACAGGGCACAAAGGGGCAATGCACCTGTGCCTCTTTTTCTCTATTGCCAAGAATTCAGATGCTTTTTGATTAAAGTTTTAAACCAGTTTTTGCAAATTGGTGGCCCTGATGGGTGGATTTGCCTTACAGCTATGTTTGATTTGGGCTACACAGTGTTTTCTCTCTCTCTCTTTTTTCAATTAAATTAATTCCAAGCATTTAAAAACAGGGAGGCTTCATATAAATCCAGGTTTCTGGCTTCTCTTGAAAAAGCAGACATGGCAGTGCTGAGCCTGTTTTCCCACATAGCAACAATCAGTTGGAGGTGAGTAGCAGCTGTCCTCTTTAAACTGGGCTGTTTACACTGGCTTGCCATGGCTCCTACCCTATCTTCCTAAGCTTAACCCTCTGGCTGAGGGCTAGTTACCATTTATCCTTTCTGGATCTGCTTCATTTGCTCATCTTACCAGTCTGCCCCCAGGGCTGTTGCATTGTATACCCACAAGTGATGCCATTCACATCGTTGTCTGGAGTTGTGCAGTGCTCAACTGTGCAACTGAACTCAGCATCCCTGCTGGCCCCCTTGGGTCGATGGTCCTCAGCCTGGGATCCAGTGAGCCCTAGGTTCTTTGGGTGTACCTCAGAGGTCTGGTAGGGAGGAAGAGGAAGCCTCCAAGGGGTCTTTGATCACTTATCTCCACTTCAAACAGAACAGTTTCCATTTGGTCTGTTATTTTGGAGTGCTGAATAATATTTTGCTTTTGAAAAAAAATTCTGAGGCTCAGAAAATTTGAAAAAGATTCCTGCCCAAATTGGCTTTATGTAAGGCACCCAATCCTGAGTCCTCTGGGGATAAAACCACTCGGCATGCTGGTGATTGGCTTCTGCAGCCCCCAACTGCCAAATCCATAGCCTAGAATTTGCGTACCATGAAATGCATAAATCTTGAGTGTACAATTCAATGAGTTTCAATAGATGATATACCCACGTACCCAAAGTGCAAGAAAATTTCCATTACCCCTGAAAGTTCCCTCCTGCTGCTTCTCACAGTTAGCTCCATCCACTCCTCAGAGGTAACCAGTGTTCGGATTTCTTTCACTTTAGATTAGTTTTGCATGCTCTTGAACATCATATAAATGGAATCATAGAATATGTCCTCTTTTGAATTTGGATTCTTTTGCTTGACTTAATGTTTTCGAGGTGAGGTCCAGAGTGGATTTTTTTGAGGTACCAGGGTCGGGGATTGAACCTGGGACCTCGTGTGTGGGAAGCCAGTGCTCAGCCACTGAGCCACATCAGCTCAGCTCCCCTGAGTTGGTTTTATTGTTTGTTAACTTGTTGTTGTTGTTTATTAGGGGGACAGGGGACTGGACCCAGGACCTCTCATGTGGGTAGCAGGGGCTCAACTGTTCCCCTCCACCATGCTTTTTTTGGTCTGTGTATGAATTAGTAATTTATTCTTTTTTATTGCCAAGTAGTACTTCATGGTGTGGATATACCATAAAGTACTTGTCCATTCTCCAGCTGATGACATTTGGCTAGTTTCTGGTTTGGGCTTACCTGGTCTTTGAGGCCCTTCCTGGGCTGCATTCTGATTTTCCACCTGGCCTCTCCTCCTGGGTTTTGCCAAATGCCCTTGGTGGTGGTGCCTCACTGAGGGTCTCCTCCAAGGCCTTTCACACCGCTGAGCCTTTGTACTGACCTCCTTCATCCTGGCGTGCCTCTCTCTACTCGACCATCCACATGGCCAACCTGCCTTCAGTAGCAGCTCCTCGTCCCAGTGGTGTGCTCCATGTGCCTTAGGCTGAAAATACACATTGTATTTGAGGAGGCCTCTCCTGTACAGAAGAAAACTGTGGGCTGTGCCCAGGTTTCATTCATTTTTGTATCCCCATGGATTTGCACAGGGGACAAAGTAATGCACAATACGTGTTTGCTGAGTTAAGGTTTCTTACTCCCAAGAATATTGTATTTTCTAAAAGCTGAGCATGCCTGATTTGTGGATTATGCCTTGTGGCTTTTCTGAAAGTAAAAGGAAGCAGGTTCACTTTTTAAAGCCATGAGGTTAGTTGAGATAGGCTACATCACTCTAGAAAATAGGCACTAAAGTGAGCATTCTCAGACATAATAGAAACATATTTCTTGCCATCATGCCAGTTTAAGGCAGGTGCTCCTGGTTGGCGCATAGTGATTTCCTATGCAGTGATCCACAACCCAGGCTCCTTTTGACTTGTGGCTTTGCCATCCCTTAAGACAGTTGTTCAAAAACTTCAAAAAGTTCAGGGTGCCCTTAATGTTTTCATTTTTTTCATAGCACTCTACACTAAAGAATCATCTAACTTTTAAATAGGTATGCTCAAACAACTTAATGAATATTTGTGTCCAAATAGCTCAATGCCTGCTGGGTACTGCACAACTTCCTAAACCTTGGAATCAGAGGGGATGCCTCTCCAATCTCGTTACCTGTTCCAGATTGATCTTCTTGCTGTATTTGCATTTTATTACAGCAACTGGTAGAACCCCAGCTTTGCAAAAATATGACATCATTGACAAACATAGTGATTGATATAACACCTTGAACTACCTTGAGCTAATAGTTCATGTGACGCCTGATAGATGCTGCTATTTTCCCTTATAAATTTAAAATATCCTGCTGCACTCCTATGAGTTTGCTGTGGTGTCCTGCAAGGGTGCCCTGGTATCTAGTTTGGGAACTGTGGAACTAGGGCCTTGTGGTTGTCCACATACAGACAGCAAAAAGTTAAAGAGATTGTTGAGAATGCATTTGCCCCCTAGTGGCACCCATAAATTCCTCTTATATTGCATTGGCCAGAACTGGTCACATGGTCAGGGGTGTGTGCAGTGGAGGCTGGGAAATGCTGTCCAGGTCTGTGCCTGAGAAGTAGAGAAATGAGGTTTGGTGGACAAACAGTCTGTCAATGGCCTTGAATTTCTCTGTTGGGAATGATAATAATTTGACTCCTTTACATTTCTTGATCATTTTAAGTCTCCTTTACACATAAATGTTGTTTAATCCTCATTATGGTGAAGTAGGCATTCTTGACTCCAGTTTACAGGTAGTCATTTAAATGAAATTTCGGAGTCAGAAAGACCTGAAACTGAATTGTGCTTCCTCCAGTTCTTCCTTGGCGACTGTGGGCAAGCGGCTTCAACTCCCTATGTCAAAATTCCCCATCTCTAAAATGGGATGGATTGGGTCAGGTCTCGGAGTAGGGCATTCATATGCAAATGATTTGTTAAGGGGGTGCCCTTAGGAAAACCCCATGAAGGAGTATCTTGGTTTGCCAGGACTGCTATGACAAACATCACATCCTGGTTGACTTCAGCAATAGGAATTTGTTGTCTCCTAGTTTTGGAGGCTAGAAGTCTAAAATCAAGGTCTCAACAGGCCACACCTTCTCCTGGAGTTGGTGGCGTTCCTGTGCTGGCTCACTGCAATCCCCATCCCGTGACAAATTCCTTGTCCTCTGCCTTCTTCTGGCTTCAGGCTTCCTGGCACCCTGTGACTTTCTCTGGGTCCAGGTTGTCTCTGCCTCATAGGACCCCATTCCCATGGATTAAGGCCCACCCAGATTCAATCTGGCCTTACCTAAATAGGCTCTTTGGAGCTGCTATTGAGGAATGAGTCCACACCTTAACTAAGAGTAACATCTTCAAAGCTCCTACTTAGAGATGCGTTCGCACCCACAAGTGTGTGGATTCGGTCCTGAATGTGTCATTTGTGGGTGACATGATTCTTTCCCCAACAGAGTAAGGAAAACAAGGTAGGGACGAGAGACTACGCAAGGCCAGGGTTTCAGGGGCAGACCAGCCTCAGCCCGGTCCTGTGCAGAGCTCTGGACAAGGAGCTCCCTCTGGAGGAAGGGAGCCAAGCTTTCGTACCTTTGCATCAGCCGGTCTGATGCTCTGGGCCACTCCAAACTGGGAGAAGTCACTGCCCAGCACCTCTGAGCCAGGTGACTCCAATTGCCAAAGGGCGATTGCAGGTGTCAACAGCAGCTTTCCCAGCAGCTGGTACTGGGATCCCAGGGAGCAGGTGGGGCCCTAACAGTGTCTGCCAGGAGGGTTATCTGAGGCAGGTCACTGGAGTTGTGGACCACAGCTCCTGGCATGCAGGAAGCACTAAATATTACTAGCTGCCATTTTTATTGTTATGGTGCCTATTTACCCCTTGGCATTCAAGCACAGGCACTGGGCACACATTATATAAATTGGAAAGGCTAAAATCCCAAAATTAAAGTTTTTTCTTGGACAGCTGATGTCCTTGTCTTCTGTGGCTTCTTTTGGAGGCACTGGCTCCTTGTTGGTCAGTAGCACAGACTCTAGATGCCCACAGTGGGTGGGGGATGGGCAGGAGCCCAGGACACTTGCTTTCTTTTCTTCCTGATCTTCCAGCTGCCTCATCCTGATGGTTTATTTGCCCCCAAGTGGGTTGATTGACCAAGGCCCAGGGAGGTCTTTCTGCTAATCCCTGGGTTTCCTCCCCTCACTGGAGACCTTCTAAGGCAAACGCAGTCACCTAGGCCTGTGGTTCTGAAGAAGCTGCACTTCACGAAGAATCACTTCTAGTGTAGTTCATATAGCAATGGTCCAAACTAACTAGAGAGGGAAAGTCATTGGAAGAGCAGTTGATTTGTGGGGGTGAGGGCAGGATTTACTGAGAAGCGGCATGAGAGCACTTTCTGGGATGATCATGTTTTGCCTTGGTGAAGATTGAGGCCATGTGGGCGTATGCAATGTTCAACTCATGAAGTGGCACATTTAAGATTTGTGTGCTGCTTTCTAAGTGAATTTTATCTCAAAAGAAAAAACGTAAACAGATTTTGAACTCTAGCTAACTCTATGGTAAACATGCTGAAGTACTTAGGGGTAATTGCTGATGTCTGCAATCTAGTTTCAAATGTGTAAGAAATAAGGCAGATTGATGGGTGGCAAGGTGGAGGACTAGATGGCTAAAGATGTGACCAAACGAGAACAGTAAAATGTTCACTGTAGAATTTAGGTGCGTGGTCACTGTAAACATCTTTCAGCTTTTATGTGTGCTTGAAAATTTTCATACTAAAATGTTGGGAAAGGATGCCAATTCCAAGGGCCCTCCCCCAGAGAAATGGATTTAAGTGGCCTGGGAGGGGGTGAAGAGAGCAGGCCTTTATAAAGCTCTCTGCTGTTGAAAACCACTGGCCTGATCAGAGAAAGAATATCTGTGCTTTATAAAGTGCCTCTCATATGCCAGGCCTTTACATACAAGATCGTATTTAATCCTCACAATGCTCCGGGTGATCCCAGATGGGCCGTGTTGTAAAGGCATGTGGCTACTAAGGGGCAGAGCCCTGCTGGGGAACCCCGTGCTCCATCTCCCTAACCCTTTTATTGACCCCCTTAACATGTGCCAGGCACGACGGTAAGCCATCAGTGTCACTGCTTCTCCCTGCGTGCCTCCTGGCAGTTAGTCATGATAGGTCCTATTGAACATAGGCAAGAGGCTCATGGAGGTTCAAACACTTAGTCATCCGCTCAGCTGATAAAAACGGACAGGCCAGGCACTGTGCGAGGAGCTGATGTTGTGATGTGGAGCCCGTCCATTTGGTTCCAGACTTCCCTGACCTTACAGTCTAGGAGGAAAGGGAAGCTGGAAGAAAGACTCATTCCCAGCTAAGCATTTACTTATAATCATGATACATGTGACAGAAAGAGAATTAGAGGGGTTATGAATGCATCTAAGAGGGACTCTGATCTGAGACTTGGGCCTGGAGAGGCCATCGGGAGAAGTTTCCCTAAAGAATACCATTGAGCTGAGATCTGCAGGAAGACTTGACATTAGTGAGGGGAGCACAGCCCAGCGAGAGGGAACAGCAACAGAAGATGCAAACCCTTGGAAGTGGGAAAGAGTTCAGGGAGAAAGAAGGCCAGTGTGGCTGAAGCTAAGCGAGAGGCAGAAGGCATGGGGTACAAGATGAGAAAGGAGCAGTAGGTAAGGGCCAGTTCATGTAGGGTCTTGTAACTTGGGACTTCAGCTCTAAGTTGCTGGGGAACCCTGGAAGGGTTTTGAGCAGGGGAAGAGCATGACTCATTTTGCCCAAGGTTATATAAATTAGAAAATGGTTGAATCTTGATTTAGACTCATATCTGTCTACTCCCAAAGCCTTTGCTCTACTCCCTGTGCTATCTCCCTAAGCCTGATGGGAGATGATGGCATCTTTCTAAGAGTTAATTGGTTGGCCATGCATCTTACGTGCCCAGCTGGCATGAGTAATTCTCTCCATTATAGGCCAGAATACATAAAAGCAACATGCAACCACCACTAATGACAATAAGTAATCAGAAGTTACAATGCCCACACTATTCTGTGAGACGGGCCTAATGAATGGGCTCCGGATAAACCGTGTGCAGGCCATGCATTTTTTATGACTTCTATTACAGAAGTGTCCTGGGAGAGCAATGTGCTGGGCCTGGCAGGAAATAAGGCAGGGAGGGGAGGCCAGGGCTGAGGCTTTGGGCTTGTCCTTAGCACTCTGTAAGTGCTCAGAGGGTGTCTGAGGGGAGGTTGGTGGGTAGTGGTGGGTTGAGTTCCTTTCTTAACCCTGCCTCAAAGTGACTATAAGAAAAATCCTAGCTTTCGATAGAACTGGAATGGTCCCAGGTGACCAATGTGTCCGTTTTAGGGAGACCCAGAGGAGGGTCGTAATGTAGCACAGCTCAGTAGAGAGCCCATGGCAGTCCAGGGGCTAGAACCTATGCTGCTTGATGGCCAGGCCAGTGTGATATGTAGCTCCAATGTTAGGGCCAAAAGCAGAGTCAATGGGGAGCCAGAGGTATGGGTGGGATCAGTGCATGCTCTCTTTTTGGACTAGGGCAGGGAGTACTGATTTTATTCTAGGAGCACTGGGAAGCCATTGAAGGACTTGAAGCAGGGGGATTGACTTGATCTGATTTACATTTTACAAAGAGATCTCTGGGGCTTGGTCTAGAGTGGATTGGCCCAGTCATCCAGGCAGGAAGTGATGTGATTTAGCTAGGGTGGTGTGGTAGGTTAATTATGTACCCCAGTGAAAGACAGGTTTTTAATCTTAATCAACTTTCTTGCTCGTGTGAACACATGGTTATGCAGGACCTTTTGAAGATGTTCTTTTTAGGTAAGGTGGAGCCAGCTGAACCAGGGTGGGTCTTAATCCATATAACCAGGAGCCAGAAGTCAGAGGAAGCACAGGAAGGAGGCAGAAGCTGGAAATCAGCAGAGAGTACAAGAACAGACACAGGAGAGACTGCAGTGGGACTTGAGGCAGTGATGCGAGTCACGGAAGCCCAAAGATTGTGGCAAGCTAGCACCAGAATGCTAGGACTTGGGGGAGAACACACAATTTGGCCAACACCTTGTTTCTGGACTTGTAGCCTCTGAAACAATGAGCCAATAAATTTTGGTGTTACGCCTAACCCATTGTGTGGTATTTGTCATAGCAGCCTGACAAAATAAGACTGGTGGGATGGACAAGTTGTTGAAAGGAAAAAGGGGACAGATCAAGAAATATAGAGGAGGGGAGTAGATGTAGCTCAAGTGGTTGAGCACGGGCTTCCCAAGAATGAGGTCCCAGGTTTAATCCTTGGTAGCGCCAAAACGAACAAACAGCAAAACTAACTCTCACTGGGGAGTGGTTGACGCTCAGAGCTTACGTGCCTGTTTCCCACATATGAGGTCCTGGGCTCAATCCTGGTACCTCCAAAAAAAAAAAAAGAAATATATAAGAGATAAAAGTGACAAAATCTGGAGGTGAGTTAGATATGAGGGTGGATTTTGGGTTGAACAATTAAGACCAGTGGAGGTGCCACTCTGTGAAACTGACTGACTTGCAGAGCTGGTAGGGGAAGGGTGGGGGAGTGGATCACTAGCTCAGGTTGAGGTCAGCAGTTGGACATATGAGTCTGAAATTCAGTAGAAAGATCAATGCTGGAGATTGAAATTTGGGAGTTTTCTAAGGTTATAAGACAGATGAGATCAACTTCTGAGGAAGTGTAGCGGGAGAAGAGACTGGAGTAGGGATGAAGGGCAAACAACATTTATGAATCACCTACTAAGTGCCAGGTTATCTTGCACCATACAAACACTGTATGTGTGAATGCCCATGTTACCGATAAGGAAAATGAGGCACAGACAAGTTAAGTCACTTGCCCAAGATCACACAGCTAGTAAGTGGTGGCAGAGGTGGGATTTAAATCCAGGTCTTTCTTCTGCTATTAGAAAGAAAGGTCTTTTTGCTCAGTACTCACGAGGGTTCTGAGATTGACTGTCACTGGACAAGTCTGAAAACTTTTCCATCCTTGCTTCTAGCACTCATGCCAGTGGGGCTTTCTGATTACCCAGAACTGGGACAAGTGCCAGCTTCTGAAACTAGACATTGATGTTGGTCCCACCCAACCACATGGCTGGAGAATGGAGAATGGTGGGAGGTGCTGGTAGCAGAATGAGGGGGAATGGATCCTGGAGGACACAAATAGCCGGTGTGCTGTATGGAGACATTCTGCCCTGGGACCCCGGTGCCCGGAGGTTGCTGCCTGTTCAGAAAAGCATTACTGCTACTTAGCTCTTCCTGAGTGACCTCAACTTGTGCGCAAAGGACGGTCTGAGGCAGTGGGAGGCTCTTATTTCAGAGAGTTGAGCACAGATTGTTGGAGTCCTTTTCCGTCGCAAAGTCACCCACAAAGGCATATGTCTCCCTGCAGCTCAGGCTACAGATGGGCAGTGAAACGCTCTCACACACATACACACTCTTTCACACATACCCTCGGAGAGACTGCTTTCAGACGAGCTTTTATTAGCTAACATATCATCTGTGCAAAGGAGAGACTCACATTTGAGCATTTGCATGATTTGAAGGAAAGTAAAAGATGCCTGCCAGACTCCTCCTTTTGTCTCCAAAGGAAGGAGCCAGAGAGACCTCAGCCACCTGGGTGGGTGTGTTTGCTCTAAGCTCCTGGCCCTTGGCTTGTCCTCTAAACCCAGGATGGGAGGGGTGAAACCACAAGGCAGCAGCCGTGGGAAAGCGCCCGGGGCACTGGGGAGAAGGGCCCCAGTCACTGCTAGCTATCAACCTGCCGGTCACTCTGTGATGCTCGGCCAGTAGTCACTGGGCACTTTCGCTGCCTCTCCAACTTGTGGCTGAGGATGCCAGTGAAGTATGACACAGGCAGGTCATTTGGGGAGTAGACTCATTCATTTCTTCATTCATTCATTCATCAGACAGTTATCTGCCTTGTTCATTGTTTTATTGCCAGTATCTTGCTTGATGGTTGCTCACAGAAGATGCTCAGTACATATTTGTGGGATGGATAAGTGAGGGGAGAAATGAGAAAATGACCTGTATGAGGCACTACAGTGCACAGGCCAGGGCCCTGCCTTCGGACGTTTGTAGTGGGGGTTGTAGGCATCTGTTGCTGAATTTGCTGGTCTCTTCTCTGTCTCTAGCCTCCTTTGATCTTGCACAGTTGCCTGATCATTGACCACTCTTTGGTCTTGGAATCTCGCCCCTCACATGATTTTCATGCTTCAAGTTTTCCTCCATTTCACTTCGACCTCTGAGACCCTCTAGTTCAAGCTGCTCTTTCCCCACCTTTCCCTACTGTGGGCCTCTTCAGCTCTCTTTTTGTCACCCTCCACAACTTTTGTATGCCTGTTGCCTCACTTCATCTCAATGCTGACAAGTCCCCAAATCATTTGTCCATTCAATCAACAAATATTTATGGCATGCTATTCATGTGCCAAGTATGTTCTAGATGTAGATATACAACAGTGAGCAACAAACAGAAAGTTCTTCCCTCAAGGAACTTCTTTCTCCAACTCTAAACTCTCTCCCTTAACTTCCAGATCCATTGGGCTAAATGTCTACTGTGCCTCCCATTGGATCTCCAGAAATAATCCATCTCCTCTGCCACCAGACCAGTCACTCTTTCTGTTTAGGGATTGCAGCAGATGGTGCCTCCACACCCAGTTCCCTACCCCAGAGACTGGGGACTCATTTTAGACTCCCCCCGCAACCCTCCACCCAGTAGGTTTCCAGTCCTGTGGTTCCTAGGTCTTGCACATCCCCCTTCCAGTGCAAGGACCCTTCATTTCTTGCTTGGATTTACTGCCACAACTGCCATATTGTTCTCCCTGCCTTTGTCCTTGTTCCTTCCCAATTGATCTCCCCTCAGCAGCCAGAGTGATATAAGATCCCCATAACAGCATGTTTCTCACTTGCTCAGAAACCTGAGGCCTTCCCATTGCCCTTAGCTTAGAACCCAAGCTTTTTACCATGGCCCACAGAGCTCACCACCATCTGGCCCCCTCTGTACACTTCCGCAAGTGCCATGTCTCCCACGGCCCTTAGAGGTCAGCTCACAGGCCCTTGAATGTACCTGCCTGTGTCCAGTCTCCAACCCTTTGCCCTCATCTTTCTTCTCTGCAGCAGTTCCTTATGTACCCCAACCCCAGCAAAGAACTGGCCTCTCCCTCACATTCTTCTGGTGCCGTGTGCTCTATCTCAGCTCTGGCAACTCTTACTGCACACCCTCGTTTACATTGCTCTCTCTGTCTTTCCCCCTGTCCCCCCTGCCCTGCTGTTTTTGCTGTCTGTGTTTATTTGCTGTGTGATCCTTTGTGTCTATTTCTCTTTGTCTTCTCTTCTTGTTTTCCCCTTCTAGGATTCACTGGGATTCGATCCTGGGGACCTCTGATGTGGAGAGAGGTTCCCTGTCACTTACACCTTGCCAGTTCTTGGTTTCTGTTGTGGCTCGCCTTGACTGTCCCCTTCGTCTCTCTTTTGTTGTATCATCATCTTGCTGCATGACTCGCCACGCAGGCACTTGGCCCACCATGTAGACACTGGCTTGCATGTGGGCACGATTTTTTTACATTTATTTTTTTACCAGGAGACCCCAGGGATCGAACCTGGGTCCTCCCATAAGGTAGGTGGAAGCCCAATCATTTGCGTCACACCCGCTTCCTGCTCTCTCTTTAAATTCCTGAAGACGCAGTGTCTTAGTATTCCCAGTGCCTGGCACTTGGAGGTGACTGCAGTGACCCTGGTGGTGCCTGCCCTTACTTTTTCCGCGGTCCCTTTCCCACACTAGCTGCAGGCTTCCTACCTCAAGTGCTGGTGACTCTGCCTGAGGGCTTTCACCGGCCACAGCACACACTTAGCAGGTATGGGGGGGGGGGCAGGATGCTAGTGTCAGGGAACTAATGAGCTAGGGCAGCACTGCTGGATAAATAACAAAAAAATTTCACTAAAAATGTACATCGGTGGATTAATATCCCAACTTCCTTACTCCTCAGGTGGGACAGCTCTGGGATGTTTTCTCCACCCCCACCAGAGGTCCCCAATGGGAATGAGCCCCAGTTGTCTGCATCCATCCCCATATCACACATTTACTGGTTCCAGGTGCTGTTCTAAGAATGTATGTATTTTTTTTCTCATTTAAACTTCTCAACAACTTATGGTAGGTGCTACTATAAACCTTTTTTTACAAACAAGGGGAGTTGTCTGGGGACAGAAAGGTTAAGGTTTCCCAGCTGCCTGGCTCCAGGCTGTGTTCTGAACCACTGGTCTTCCTAGAGGTGTTGGGGTTTCATCTGGGTCTTGAGCAGCTGGAAAGGATTGGGAAGGGCACTCCAGGGAGGTGGATCAGCAGGAGCAAAGTTGTGGGGATGGGAATGCACATGGCTTGCTAGGATCATAAGCCTCAGTGGAGTCTTTATTTGCAGGAAGATTTGCCTCTTCCACCCTCTCCTTTCCCCCTCCAGTTTCCCTGCCTCCCTCCTGGGTGCCTGCTAGCTTATGTTCCTCACGGGAAGATATGGGCAAGGTAGAGGCCCAAATGTGAGACAAGGTCTGAGAAAGAACCCAGCTGCAGCTGCTGTAGCAATAGGTCCTCCACTACAGTTGTATTTACTCATAGTCTAAGTTCACAAGAGTCACAAACACACACTGAAACTTAGGTTCAAAATGATAGGATCCTGGGAGCCTCATATCCAAGGTTGCAACTCAAATGCCTGCAGGGGCTAGGCAGCCAAAGCCTCATATCCAAAGTCACAAACTCAAATGCCAGGCTGGACAGTGAAACGCCCAGGTGCAAGATGGCAAATGGCAGGACATGTGCCCTCCTGGGGGTGGGAGCCACTGCTGGGCTGTGACGCATCGTACCTGGTGGAGTGGAGGCCCAGCATGGCCAGCACTTCTCTTCTATAAAAATACTGAAGCCACAGCTGTTGGTGAGGATGTTGAGAAACAGGAAACTTTGGATATTGTTGGTGGGCATGTAAAATGGTGCAGCCATAGTGCAAAACAGTTTGGTGGTTTCTCAGAAAGTTATGCTTAGAATTACCGTATGACCCAGAAATCCCAGTCCTTGGTGTATATCCCACAGAATTAAAAGCAGGGACTTGCACAGATACTTCTATATCAATGTCCATAGCCCATTGTTCACATCAGTCAAAGGTGGAAGCAACCCAAGTGTCCATCCATGGAAAAATGGATAAACAAAAGGTGGTATATCCACACAATGGGGATGCATGCTACAATAGGGGTGAACCTAGAAGACATCACGTTAAATGAAGCAAGCCAGGCACAAAAAGACAATTGTACAACTTCACTTATATCAGGTATCTAGAATATGCAAATTCATAGAGACAGGAAGTGGCCTGGAGTTTACCAGGGTTTGGAGGTGGTAGTGGAATGGGGTGTTGTTCAATGGGTGCCCACTTTCTGTTTGGTGTGATAAAAAAGTTCCAGCACTGCATGGTGGTGACGGTAGCACAACACTGTGAATGTAACATATCACTGAACTGCACACGCAAGTGGTTAAAATGGGAGACTGAGTTTTATGCATATTTTCACAGTGACAGTTTTTTAAAAAGGGAGAAGCATCCAAATTTTAAAATCTTGGCTATTAATTTTTTAAAAACTCTTTGCAGACTGGCCTTGTGAAGGACAAACAAAATGGGTGAGTGTCAGATTCTCCTCATGAGCACTAAGTTAAGACACCACCCTAGACAATAGAAAATTGTGTTTAGATCGACAGAATCTTGTACTCAGAGAACCTGAGCTTGAGAATCGTTAGTGTCATAGACTCCCAGACTTAGCACTGTCTCTTAGAACTTTAAGATACTTGCGCATAGAATCATTAGGATAATAGATTGTAGAAATGTAGACTTTTAGCTGACATCTCAGCCACATAAAATCATAAAACCAGAAAACCAGGATCATTTGCTTCAAAGATTTATCAAATCGGAATCTTTACTCATTAAACTATAAAATCTTTGATTTGAGCGTATTGGAACCAGACTTCTCCTACCTCAATTATCTGACCTTTAAGAAAAGCTACTTGAATAAAGATACTTGTCAAGTTTTATTCTTGAATGACACCCGCTCCACTGGGACTTGTTCATTTCTTCCAAAAATATATTACTATTTATTGAGCACCTGATGGGAACAGCAGTGAACCAAATAGACCTAATGCAGCTCATATTCCTGTGCAGGCAATGAACCCACCCAAAGGCTGGTTTCAGACAGTCATCATTGCCAAGGAGAAACAAACACAGATAACAATGCAGAAAGTGACATGGTAGGGTGGAAAGATGGATCTGCATTAGACATGTGGACAGAGTGGCCCTCTCGGAGGGGGTGGCCTCTGGGAGGAGACCTGACTAATCAGGAGGAGTCAGCCACGGGAAGAGCTGGGGAAGAGGTTTCCAGGTGGAGGCAGCAGCGTGTGCTAACGCCCCGCGGTGGGGATGAGCTTGTGTGATAGAGGTCGAGGAGGAATGCTGTTGAGGCTGGAGCACAGTGGGCGGGGAGCAGAGGGTGGGAGGAGGCCAGAAGGAAAGAGGGCACACCTTTCTTTTATACCAGATCAGCAACCAGAAGCTTCGGGTACTCCTCCAGTCAACCTGCCTTCCTCTACGTATCAAGAGTGCTCGCAAGGTGTCTCGGGAGGACGAAACCAGGCTGCAGAGAATGAGGTGTGGGGGCTTGCACTGCCTCGGCATCCTAAGAGTACATTTGTGTTTCTCAGCGTTTGTGCCCCCGGCTATGCTTGCACCTCTCGCCCCTGGCTGCCCTGTGCCTCTCCTTCTCCTCCGTCCTGCAGAGCCGGGGTCCTGCGCCTCCACCCACCACGGCCAGACAGGGAAAGGAGACAACTTTCAGAAGGGCGTGTGAGAGCTGTGACAGCCTTGGCGCTTGCTATCTCCATGGTACCCAGGCAGGGGGACAATCTAATTAGACTATTTTTAGTAACCTGGAGGGAGGGGGTTAGAGGGAGACGGGGAGACAGGCCTTGCCTTTCTCCCTGCCCGTCTCCCTCTGTCTCGGAAGCTATTATTGATTAAGCAGCCGGGGGCCAGGAGGAAGGACCTTTCTGTGCTCCATGCTGGGATCAGAGGAGACTTCCTGGCATCCCGGTGGGCTTGGCGAGCAGTGGCCGGGACCCCGGGGCTGGCAGGCCTCCGAACGGCCCGTGCTAATGAGCTCCGAAGCCTACAGTTTGGACCAGAAACGTGTCCCCTACAGGCTGTTTGTCCTCTGCTGGGGCTGGCTGCCACCAGGTCCTCTGAAATGTCCAGAGGTAAGAATGCTGGCAGTGCTTCGTTCCTTGGCCTGGAGCCTGTGATGGCCCCCAAGGCTTTAATGTGATACGCAGAACCTTGGAAGGAAAGTGGGCTCTTTTCTGCCTGGAGCACCTGGCCAGTGGCTTCTCGAAGTGACTCACGGGCTGTGAAATCCCCAAGTCTAAATTCCACATGGCCAGGGATCATGTCAGTTTGCTTACCCCATGCCCCGGTGTCTTCCAGGTGCTAAACATTTATTTGCCAAATATCCCGCTGGTAAGCTGCTAAGAAGGCTGGCTCCCAAGGGCAAGCTTCTTTAACCTGGGCTGGACTTTTCAAATCGCGCCCACGGGCTTTTGCTTCACCCAAGTTTGCTGTGGCAGGTTGTTAAAGTGGCCAAATAAGGGGGGGAAGATAATCGCTACCTTTCAAGCCTTTATTATAGGCAGGTGGCACCTGGTGTTCCAAGTAATGATGCAATGAAGTAGGTATTTTATTATCCCCATTTTACAGATGGGGAAACTGAGTCCCAGCGCAGTTAAAGAAATGTGCCCAAGGTAACACAGCTGGTGTCGGAGTTGGGATTAAAACCCAGAGTTGTCTTTTCAGGTAACAAATATAAATGGGATTCTCTGCTGAGGAACTCATGGGGTTTTAAGATATTGTGTTGAACATCTTAAAGGAGTAGTTTCTAAAATCATTTGACCCTTCCCTTTTTTTTCTGGGCACCCTTGTTAACATCTTCTGACAGCAGTTTGGGAACGGCTGCTAAGAGGTAATTAAACAGAGCAAGTGATAATGTCCTTAATTAATCCAATTCACTCAGTTTCATTTGTGCTTATTTCCTTATATTGGTGATCACTCCAACAGGAGGCCTGTAAAAAAATCAAATCCCTGGTTATTCTTGACTCTGGAGAGAACACAATCCCTGAAAGGGGCATTTGCTAACAGAATGTCACCAATGTGAGATGTGAGAGGGGATGAATTTTGAACCAGGGGGCAGGATGCAGGGTTAACGCTGTCACAAGCATGTACACATGCACACACACACACTCATGCACATGCACGTACACACCGTCATGAATGAGGCCTCACATTGGGACCTTGTTCTTCTGTTTAAAACACTGGGAGCTCACAGGACCTCAGAGACATCTCTCTCATATTTTTCCATTGCTATATTACTATGCACCCATGCTTTACTTGGTTGGTGTATACCAAAAGGGCCTGCAAGGCAGGAGGCCCTCACCAACAGGCCTGCTACTGCTCCCCTCAGTGTCTGGCAAAGGCTTGGCCACACACAGCACTCAACACATGAGTGGTTGGGAATCAGACTTGGCCCAGTGGATAGGGCATCCGCCTACCACATGGGAGGTCTGCGGTTCAAACCCTGGGCCTCCTTGACCCATGTGGAGCTGGCCCATGCGCAGTGCTGATGCACACAAGGAGTGCCCTGCCATGCAGGGGTGTCCCCCACGTAGGGGTGCCCCATGCGCAAGGAGTGCGCCCCGTAAGGAGAGCCGCCCAGTGCGAAAGAAAGTGCAGCCTGCCCAGGAATGGTGTCGCACACACAGGAGAGCTGACACAACAAGATGACGCAACAAAAAGAAACACAGATTCCCAGTGCCACTGATAAGGATAGAAGCGGTTACAGAAGAACACACAGCGAATGGACACAGAGAACAGACAACTGGGGTGGGGGAAAGGAGAGAGAAATTTAAAAACAAACAAACAAATGAGTGGTTGGCTGTCATTGCATTGGCACCATCAGAGCTGCTACTTATTGTCTTCTCTGCGAAGACATTGGGCTTTATGGCCAGGGTTTGGCATACCCTAAGACCAGGGCCAAATCTGACCTGCTGTCTGGACTCTCATTTGTTCTGCTGCCTGTTCTGTAAATAAAGTTTTATTGGAGCACAGCCATGCCCATTCATTTATGTATTGTCTGTAGCTGCTTTCACCCTACAAAGGCAGAGTTGAGCAGTTGGGAGAGGCTTGATGGTCCTCCAAAGTCTAAAATATGTATTATCTGATCCTAGAGAAAAATTTTTCTGACCTCACTTCACACACTAACACAATCTCTTTTTGTTCTTGTGATAACCTCATTTTTCCATTTCAAAGATGGGAAGATTGAGGTTCAGAGTTAAAATAATTTGCCCAAATGATATGTAGCGAGGGTTTGAACTCAGGTCTGCAGCTACAAAGCCAACGCTCTTGACTCTGCTCCTTCCACCCACAATCCTCCCCCATACTGCAGAAAATTGAGAACAAACTGAATTCTTTCACCCTTATTTTTGAACCAGGTCTTTTGGGCCCGTGGGGTTGATTCCCTGGAGATGGTGAGGTCATTGCCAGCCTAAAATTACCCCAGAATGCAGGCAGATGCCTGGGTAGGCTGTGACCAGAGAAGCCTGCTGCTCCCTGCCTGAATACACAGATTCCATCCTGGAGCTGAAAGGTGTCATCTGGAGCAGGTGGTTCATCAATACCTTTGAAATTGACTGCCAATTTCATAGACAAATTAAATTCTCTAGCCTCTCAGTCTCTGATAGCTTCAACAGTCCTGGTGTTTGAGCTGGAAAGTGACGCCCCAGATTCCTAGAGCTAATTCCTCGGTGACTTATCTGCACATGGAAGGAGGGGGTGGACAGTAACACTCAATTCCCAAGCATAAGGCGATGTGGTTGGTTGTGTATGGCGGGGGTGAGGGCAAAAAATGTCCGTGTCTCTGGAAAGGTGACTCCAGTTACGCTCATCTCAGTGGTTGGTGGAATTTTTTCCACTTCTATTTATGTTGGGCAAATCTTACAACCCAAACTCAGAGCACGTTTTATTTCATTTATTTATTTTTCTGATATATAAATATCTTTATCTGGAAAGTTATATTAATACAAGAACATTAAGCTATATGTTAAAGGAATGGCTTCTGGGGCAAAAAAGAAAAAAGAATTTGCTGTGAAATCAAGGGCATCTTGGAAAAAAATCAGTGCTTTTCAGGCACTTTTCTGGGACATTTGAAAACACAGCCCCAGGCCTTTTTGACCTAGTAAAAGTTCCATAGGGTTAGGCATGTCCAGCACGTGGCAAAGGGAAGAGGAGGAGCCTGTGTGCCTGTTTGGGATGAGGGAGTCCTTGACCTGTGGGGACATTTGCTCTTCTGAAAGGACAGGATCTGGGATTCTGTGCGAGGCTCTTTTCCGAGAATTTTCTGCATAAACAGCCTGCCACACTGGAATCATTACACCTGTTTTGCAAATGAGGAAACCGAAGCTGAAAAATGTTAAACAGTTTGCTGCAAGTCTCACAGCTACTAAGCTGGGATTTCCACATAGATCTGTCTTTTCAAAATCCCTGTTCTCTGATGATAATATCATCATCAACAATGGCGGTAATCAGAGTTGGCTGCTACTGAGTGTCAACTATGTGCGCAGCACTGGGCGAAACACCTTCAGTGGATCAACTCCTTTAAACCTCACAGGATCGTTATGAAGGAAGTTATACATTTTTTTCCTGTTTTATAGATATGAGAAACTGAGGTTCAGAGCAGTTCAGCAGTTGGCTCAAAGGCCAGGCATAAATACCACAGACAGGGCTCAAATACATCTTTGTGTGATATCAGCATTGCAAGGGCCTGCATTCTGCAAACTTCTGCCCAGCTCAAGCTATACCAATTCATGCATTCAACCTGGAATGACTTTGCCTTAGGAATCATCTCATCCAGCCCCTTTGTGGTAGACTAAATCATGCTCCTTACAAAGACATATCCTAAGCCCTGGTCCAGTGGGTGTGAACTCTTTTAAATGGGATCTTCGAAGAGCCTATTAAGATGAGGCCAAACTGAAAAAGAGTGGGACTTAATCTGGTTTGACTAGGGTCCTTAGAAACAAAAGAAACTTGGACATGGAAATTCAAGCCACAGGAGGAGACGGATCACCTTGTGACGGAGGCAGAGATTGATTGCCAGCAAGCCACCACCAGGACTCTGCAGACTTAAGAAGGGATGGTCTACTGATACCTTGATTTTGGACTTCTAGCCTTTGGACTGTGAGCTGATAAACAACTTGTTTAAGTCAACTAGTCTGTGGTGTTTGTTATAGCAGCCCTGGCAAACTAAGACATCCCTCATCCAACAAAGGAGCAACAAGGTCTTAAGGAAACCCCCTCACGCTCATATTCCCTTCTCAAAGATTTTTGGCTACTTAAAGGAGAAAGCTCTGGCCTTGTTCTTCTTCCTTATACCAGCCAAAACCATTCACTCTTTCCTAAGTCCTAAGCCTATGTTGTGTCCCACTAGGAACTTGCTCAGTGCCCTGACCCTTGGCTGAACAGTGATGGCCACTGCTGGAGGCTCACCCAGGTCAGTCTTTGTTGCCCATCCTTTATGCCTGTATTGGAAGCATTCACAATCAGCAAAACCCACTGTGGGATGGGTTTATTGAGCCACGACTGGCCTGGCTTCCCCCCAACAGCCATCCCTTGCCCCCAAATCCCTGTATCCAAAACTGAGAAGATGGAACTATTCTCCAATTTGAATCCAGGCTCATCCCAGGTGGCCCTACTTTCTGTGGAATCCATGACAATGGTCAACCAAGGCCAGTTTCTCTGCTGTTCCTGTGTTCTTCCTGTTCTTCTCTCTCATTCACTTCTCTTACACTTACATGTCTACCCTACCTCCTGGCATTTATCCAGCACCCCAAGTCTCCACCTCATGGATCACAAGCTATACCTTTTGAGCAAGGTGGGAGAATAAGAGAAGGATCCATGGGGATGAAGGCAATTTGCTGAGTGGTGAAGAAAAGAGTCTCAAGTAGGATGTATAAGACTTCTCAGTGCTTTCTCTGTTGCTCTGTGTCAGCCTTTTCTGGACCAGGAGAGGCACTGCAGCGGGCCATCTTCCCAACATATAAATCTTAAAAGTCCTTATGGGCTCCCCGTCACCTCTCAGCTTTGGAGATGAACTTTTAATGTGCATAGTTTGTTAAAATGTGTATTTCCATGCTCCCATCCTGAAATGCCTTGATTCAGTAGAGGGTGGCTTATCTGTATTTGCAAGAGCCTCTGGATGATTCTGATGCAGATGGTCCAAGAAGTGGACCATCAAAATATTGGTAGTGCTGTGGCTGAGAAATCCTGCTGTAGCTGTCCCAGCTGTAGCTGGGAGCAGAGAATCTTCTGTGCATTGGGGCAGGAAGGGAAAGAGGGAGAGGGACTTCGTTCTTGATTTCTAGGGCCCAGTTATCTGGCCCACTGTAAACCATGGCTCTGCCAGCAGGAAGTTGGAAGGTAGTAACTTAGTTCTGAACAATGAGATAAGGAACTTCTCTTCCCAAGGGAGGCAGGAGGCTAAAAGCTGGGACAAGGGAGAGAAGGGTGGAAACTCGAGGAACTGACCATTCTTTTCTCTATTGGCTGAGGTGGAAACGTGGAAAGGAGATAAGGGTGTGAAGGTGGAAAGGGCCAAGGATCCTTCCCGTCTACACTGTGAACTGTGATTTACACCTAAACTTCGGAAAAAGAAGAGGCTGAGGAAGAGGAGACTGATGGTAATAGGGAGACTACTGTGTACCAGGAAGTGCCTAAAAGTTGCCCACTTCTATCTATTAATCCTCACAAACACCCAGTGGTGTAGTTATCTCCATTTTAAAGATGAAATAGAAGCTTAAGAAAGTCAACAGCTAGCTCTGGCACACATAGAAATTGAACCCTGTTTTGCTGATTGCAGAGCCCATCCTCTTTCTAGGAAAAATGAAGCATCTCTTATTAGCAGCCATGGGAAAAGGCCAAACACAGAATGTTTATTTTGCAGCAGAGAAGCTGTCAATGCACATCCTTGGCCTCCTCCAGCTTGGTGCTCACCTGCTTGCCTTTGGAAGTTGGAACCACGTGCTGCACAGCCCAGCTGGCCTAGGGCCTCTGGAGGCAGGCGTTCAGAGAAAGACTGTGGCTGGTTCAGATACGAATGCCCTTTTTGGCATCCCTGACCACTTGGTACTGCAGGGAAAGTCATTCCCACAGATCAGTATTAAAGGGTTTGGATTCCTTACTCCCACCAGTGGTGGGACTAGAGCAGGCCAGGAATGATTTTATGAGAGAGGCAATGTAGGGCAATAGAAAGAGTAGGTTGGAATGAGACAGAACTGGGTCCAAATCTCATCTTTGTCATTTATGGGATATGTGACCACAGGTGAGTTATTTTGCCTCTATAAGCTCAGTTTCTTCAACTATCACCTAGGGGGTGAGCATATTCATCTTTTCAGAGCGTGGACCTAAAGCACTTTGAACAATGCCTGGGTTGGCTGAATCTGCAGGAACATGCGATGCTTCCCCATAGCAGGCAGGCATCTAGACTTTGAGTCTGTGCTCGGCTGGAAGTAGAAGGTGTGGAGCCAGGATCTCAATGCCAAGTACCTGCTGTTAAATACAAATGTGGTGAGCAGCACTGCTAATGAATGGGGCACATCTTAGGGCAGCATGTCTAGGCAGAAGACTGTGAGACACTATGTGACTTGGTCTGGGAGGGTTTTTATTGAGTACCTACTATGTGCCAGGCAGTTTGTTAGTGCTTTCCCACCTTATCTCATTTATGGTCCCAGTTACCTTAGGATTGATATCAGTATTTGAAGAGGATTCTTCAAAACTCAGCACAGTGTCATCTCTTCTTGGAATTTTCTCTGGACCTCCAAGTAGATTTGATATTCTCCTTCTCTGAGTTTCTAGAATATCATCGTACTTACTAAATTGTATGGTAACTGTCTTTTGGCAGGGGCCAATTTGAAGGCAAGGATTAATATTTTCTCTATATCTCCCTAGACCAGTAATTGTCAAAATTTTGTTCCCAGACCAGTAGCATCAGCATCACCTGGAAAACTGTTATTAATAGAAATGCAAATTCTCAGGATGTTTCTCAGACCCCTCCTGAATCAGTAACTCTGGGCCTGGGGCGTGGCAATCTGTTTGGACAAATCCTCCATGTGATTCTGACACATGCTTAAGTTGGAAAACCACAGACTACTGGTCCTTAAAGTTGACACTGCATTAGAAGCCTGGGGAAGGGGTGGCTTTAGAAAATACTGATTCCTTGGTCCCATCCTCAGATGTTCTGATTTAATTGTCCAGGGGTATGGCCTGGGCATCTGGATTTTTAAAAATCTCCAGGGGATTCTAATGTGCAGCAACGGGTGAGAACCATTGACTTAGAGTGTTGCATGTAGTAGGCATTCAATATGCATTGGATGATGAGTAGAATCTAGTATTTGAGTCCCTACTTTGAAGTCAGATAGATATAGGTCACATATTTACCTCTCTCTTCCTAGCTATTATTAACCTCTTTAAGCCTTAATTTCCCTCTCGGTAAATGTGAATAATAATGGGAGTCTTCTCACAGAATTGCTTTGAGGATTACCTGTAAAATGCATATAAAGAACTTAATACAATGGAAAACTTCCACTTAGTTATGATACTTGGTATCATCTCCTTGTTATAGGAGAGGAATGTGAAGCACAGAGACTTTGACGATGGAGAGGGGAAACCAGTCCTCCTTCCAGATTGAGAGTTATAACCTTAGAGTTCAAGTTTAAAAACCATTGGTTTTGCTTTCAGGCAAAACTCCAACTGGAGTTTTGTGGTCTGGAGGAGACCTGGAGAATTTGTGTGCCTCCTCTCCCAGCTCCAAATCATTGTACCTGAGTTTTGGGGATGTAGTCCATCTATGGAACAGGAAAACATTATTTGGGGATCCCCAAGATTTCTGTTTTCAATGTTGGATACTATTAATTTTCAAGTGTTGGGTAAAGAATCACAGCTTTCTTTGGAAACTCTAGCCAACACATATGGATGTTGTATTAGTCTGCCAAAGGGGTGCTGATGCAAAGTATCAGAAATCTGTTGCAATTCATAAAGGGTATTTATTTGGGGTAAAAGCTTACAGTTACAAGACCCTGAAGAGTCCAACTCAAGGTTGCTTTTTCACCAACGTCAATTGCCACGTGTGGAAGCAAGACAGTTGTGGATCTCTGCCTGGTCCCTCCTTCCTGGGCTTCCTCTTCTGCTTGAGGCTCTGTGGGCCCAGCTTCTTCCAATCTCAGCTGCAGGCTGACCTAGGGCTTGTCTCTCAGGGCTTCCTGTATCAGTTTCTGACATAGGGCTCATTTCTTTCCAGGCTTTCTCAGCTGCTCAGCTGCAAACTATCAGGTGAATGGCTCATCTCTCCCTGGGGCCCCAAGATCAAACTTGATCTTGTGTCTTCTTGTGTCTTCATTTATAAATGAGGGCCTACCAAGGGGGTGGGGACTCAACCTGAGTCACACCTTACTGACATGGTCAAATCATATCCCTAATCTGGGAAGCAGATGTGGCTCAAATGATTGAACTCTCACCAATAACATGGGAGGTCCCTGGTTTGTTTCCCAGTGTCTCCTAAAGAGGACAGCGAGCCAGCATGACAGGCATGTGTGGCAAGCTGATGCAACAAGAGACACAAGAAGAAAAACATAATGAGAGACACAACAAAGTAGGGAGCGGAGCTTCCCGGTGACGCCTAAAGAGGATGGGCAAGACAGGAAGCTGATGCAACAGGCAGGTGCAGCAAGCTGATGCAACAAGATGACACAACAAGAGACACAGGAAGAAAAACACAATGAGAGACACAACAAAGCAGTGAACAGAGGTGATTCAAGCAATTAGGTGCCTCCCTTCCACATCAGAGATCCCAGGTTTGTTTTCCCGGTGCCTCCTAAAGAAACAAGGAACACGAACATATACAGCAAGTGCAAGCAACAAGGGGGTGGGGAGAAATAAATAAATAAAATAAATCTTTAAAATAAAAGCCCTAATCTTAACAGGTAATTTAATTAAGGGCCCCTCAACTGAATCCAATATAATTAAAAGGTATCACACCCAAACTAATTTAGTTTACAAACATAGGCTTTCTCATTTTGGGATTCATAAATAATCTCAAACTGCCCCAGATGTTATTACCTGGAAAATGGAATCCACCAATGTTCTTCAGTTATGAATAACTGTAAAATCCATCTCAAATTTGCTTAAAAAATGAATGGCATTACTGGATCATGTAACAAAAAAATTCAGGGCTCCAGCTAGAAAGAGGTGCTCAAAAGATGTTGGTAATGTCTGCCTTTTGTTTCTTTTAAAATTAAGCATGAAATTAAACATACACTTAGCTTGTGCCTAGCAATTTCACTCCTGTGTATTTACTCAGGAGAATTGAAAACTTATGCCCACACGAAATCTACACAAATATTCATAACCACTTTATTCATAGTAGCCCAAGCCAGAAACAACCCAAATGTCCATCAAAAGGAGAATGAACAAACTGTGGTACATCCACACAACAGAGTAATTCTCAGTAATTCTCAGCAATAAAAAGGCGTGAATAGTGATGCACACACATACATGGTTAAATCTCAACATACTGAGTGAAAGAAGCTAGAGTCTGTGCTGTACATGTGAGATTCTAGAAAAGCTAAAACTACAGTGACAGAAAGTGTGCCAGTGACTGCTGGGGCTGGAGTGTGTAATTGACTGCAAATAGGTGTGAGGGATCCTTCTGAGGTGATGAAAATGTTCTGTCTTTTGATTGTCATGGTGGCTTCATGACTGTATATGTATCAAGATTTATCAAACTCTATATTTAACATGGATGTAGCTTACTGAATATAAATTATGCCACAATAAACTTTATTTTTAAAAAATATGCCTCTCTCTTTAGGCTCTGCTTATCTCTCTGTGGCTTTATTGTCAGGCAGGCTCTCCCCAAGTGGTGGCAAAGACAGCCCTCAACAGATGGAACACCTTAGCTCAGCAACCCCAATAGAAATCGAACTGCTTCTTCCTCCATAAAAGTTCTGGGATAGATTGTCATTGGAACAGCTGGGGTCATATGACCTTCCTTGAACCAATCACTGTAAGGGTGGTGGTGGAATTCTCTGATTGGTCAGGTCTGGGTCATGTGCTGGAGCCAGGGGGTGGGATCAGCCCTTCAAAAAATGACATACTTGAATGGGGGAGGAATCCTATTTCTGTCTCTGCCTCCCCTCAGAACCTCCCGTGGCCACTGTTCCTGGAAGACAGAGGAATGGATGTAATTGCATTAGGGGTCTCCTACATAGACCTTCCCTGATATACCCTTCCTGGATGAACACGCGGCTCTCTGTCAAATATCTCACCTTCCAGAATTAGATGGACCCCCCTCTGTCTCCTCGCTTTTGTGCTTTCTGCCTGCAGGAGGTAGGAAGGTAGTAGGAAGATGATGGTGTGGGAGTCAGAACACAGGTGGGTTTAGGTCTCAGCTTCTTCCTAGCCCTTTGATCCTTTCTAGTTTATTTAAGCATTCTATAAGAATCAGTTTCCTCATCTATGAAATGAAGATAATTATAGGACCTACCTTGTGAGGTTACTGTGAGGATGAAATAATACCTATCCAGTGGTTAGCATAGTGCCTGGCACACAGTAGTCACTTAATCAGTGCCATCCATTATGACTTGTAACAGTATTTCAAATGTCTTATTAAAAACTCTACATTTACCTCTGACCAGGTAGCAGGTGCTCTGGTGCCCTGCTTTTCCTCAGCACTTCCCTTCCCTTATATTCTCCTGGCATCCTTCTCCAAGAACTTCCCACTCTCTGTCTGAGCCCTTTCTCTGGCATCCTTTCTTGCATTCCGGGTGTGCTAGAAGTCCAGGACGCTGGCTGCCCCTGGGAGTGATGGTACCCAGCTTGTCTAGAAAATCCCTGGGATGAGACAACTCAGGGGAGTGTTCTACGCATCTCCCAGGGATCCGTGGCAAGACTGAGCCCCAGGTGCCCACTGCAGCCAACTGCCCTTTGACCCTGAATTGCCTTGAGGAACCTTCCCTAACTTCCCCACTCCCCTTTCTGAGGTCCCTTCTGAAATCAGCTACTTGCACTCAAACTTTTTTTCTGAGCCTGCTTCTAGGGAGACCCATCTGAGGTCCAGACCAGGCGAGTGAGCTGAACCATCCCGCTTTCCTGCCGTGGGCTGGAATTACAGCAACGTAATGTAGAGTCTCAGTGCAGTGTGGTTATCTGCTGTGACCCAGGGGCACTGGCTGACAGCTCTTAAAGGCCTTGATAAATAAAAAATGGTGGAGAAGAATTAATTGTTCCTTAATATATGCAATTTTCTGGCTAGGCAAACTCTATAAAAACATTTATAGGAGGAGAGGAATGCAGCGGGGAGGGAGCCTTGTCCCAAAAGACCCCTTCGTGGCCAAAGGGGAGGGAGCCCCTGACAGGGGGAGTTCTCAGTAAATATTGGTGGAGTGATTGCTTAGCCTGGCTCCTAGCACAGGGTTTTTCCTCAGTGTCGGGATAAGGAGCCGTGGGTTTATGTGCAGCCAAGTGACTTTGCACAACTTGAAGGCTTCGCAGGCTGAGCCCGGGCCCCAGGCTGTTCCTATCAGCTCTGTCGTGTTGAGGGAGAGGGGCTGGTTTGAGCAAAGAATGGCTAAGCCAGGTCCCACTGGGTGCCGTGGTTACAAGGGATCTTATTCCAGGCACACTGAGGAAAAGACTGTGCTAGAACTCCACAGTCCCGGATTTCAATCCCTCTTCTGCCCCTGCCTTCCTGCGTGACCTTGGTGAATCCCTGCTCCCTCTGGCCTTCGGTTTCCTCTTCCATCACATGGAGGCGGTGGGATGAAGAGCCCCCTGTGCTCGTGCTTTGTGAGCCGCGTGAGCTCTATTGCCTTGTCAAGAGCCTATTCAGCCACTGCACCTTCTGCACGAGGTGGGTAGCACACGGAAGCTGCTCCATTTTACAGACGGAATAACTGAGGCAGAGTGAGCACCAGGGTGCAGTCACTGTTTACTGTGCCAAGTTGACAAGGAGATGCTAAGGCAACTTATACAGCTATCACAGGAAAACTCGGGGGCCCAAGGGAGCATACCAGTGTGGCAAGAATGTCCGCTTTAGAGTCTGCAAACATGGGTTTGACTCTCAGCACTGCCACACATTGGCTCTGGAGCCTCAGTTTCTTCATTTTGAAAACTGGAGACAATAATATCTATGCCATCAAGTTAAGGTTAGGCTCATGGGATGCTGCCAGTTCTGCTATAACACTTGTTCTGAAGATATGAATTTGTTTTAATGAGATTGATTTATTAGGGAGCAATTTGCATATAACACAAATTTCACATTTGCTTATGTGCAATTTCATCCATGAAAAATGATAAATGAATGCAGAAGACTGCACTCAGCTGAACTGAGCCACGTAAGAGAAAACTCAAAACATGCATGCACGCACCTCAAACATCTACCAGCTACCTGGGCTAGGGGCCACGTCCAGGTAGAGCTGGCGTTAAAATTTTCTGTCCAAATTTCACCAATTTGCAATAGCTCATTAGCTAGAATCTTTTCAACGCCCACTTTTTAAACATTTTTTTTATGGGCTGCCTCTCCATTTTATTTATTTTTAATATTTAAAAATTTTTTTATGTTACATAAACATTGTTATGTTTATGTTTATGTTATGTGATGTTTATATTTCATTACATAAACATTACATAAAAAATGTAGGGGATTCCCATATGCCTGGCTCCCTGCCCTTCCCACACTTTCCCACATTAGCAACATCCTTCGTTAGTGTGGTATATTTGTTACAATTGATGAACACATGTTGGAGCATGGCCACTGAGTGGGGATTATAGTTTACATTATAGTTAAACTCTCTCCTGCACAATTTTGTAAGTCATGACATGGTATATATTGGCCTGTATCTGTCATGGCAATGTCATTCAGGACAATTCCAATGTCCCGAAATTGCCCCCACATTACACCTATTTCTGTCTCTCCCTCCCCTCAGAACCTCCCGTGGCCACTGCCTCCATATCAGTGAGAAAGGTTCTTCAATTACTAGAATCACAGTAAGTCTATAGTAGAATAACAGTAAGTCTACTCTAGTATTCTAGGATTCTGGGATGATGATGCCCACTCCTCCTCTAATGGAGAGAGGGCTTAGATCCCATGGGACAGATGGATGGGACTATCTTGCTTGCCAACTTTTACAAGCAGAGTTCAGGTCTAATGTGTAAAATGATGTTACTGTTTTTATTTAGGTTTGTATCTTTTTTTTTTTTTTTAAATATGTCACTGATGAAGATTTTAACTCTGTGCCCCTAAACCCATTTTCCTATGAACCCTGTGGTTTTTACTGCATGATTTTGCATGGAGCAGTGGTTTTTAGGAATGCATATATTATATGGTAGCAGAACTGACTGTTTAATGGAGGAAAATGTCTTGCACAGTGCCTTCGGCGGAGTATATATTGGAATGCCCCATCCCTACCATTTTCATCCTCATATGATAGAGAGTAGAGGAGTCCTGAATTATTATGGTTATTGATTGTTAGTAAGAGAAACCACTCGAGCTTCATAAGAGGGATTTATTAATTTATAGTATTATCTCAAGAACAGGAATATCACATGAATTCAGGGAACTCATAATTATGACCTTTGGTTGTAAGAAACAGAAAACCCAATACACTTGCTAAGACAAAAAGCGAATTTAAGGGCTTGTGTAACTAAAAAGTTGAGGGGGAAGATCTTGCTTCAGTCACAGCTGGATCAAGGAACTCGAGCAATGTGACGTCACCTGGATTTAGTTTTCATCTCTCAGCCCTGCCTTCTGCTGAGCTGGATCCTTTCTGGCAGACTTCGTCCTCATGGCCAGCAGTGCCTGGCTCATAGCCACACAGCTTCACATCTAATGGAAGAGACTAGACCTTTTCCTTTCTGTGGTCTGGTCTACCTAAGTCCTGGTGTTAACTGTGATTGCCTCTAATTGGCTCATATTCCCATCCCTGAAATTATAATTGTGGCCAGAGGGATGTGATGCTCTTATCTGGCCAGACTTGGCTTGGAATTCTATGCAAATGACCTGCACTGAGAGTGGGGAAACTTATTCTTCAGCAGAAATTCAAAGTATTGGTACCTGCAAAAAGAGAGGAATGATTGACAAGCAAAAACAATATCACTACAAGAAGCTACCTGAAAAAGAGAATTGGAAGCCATTTTGATTTCCTTTCCCACTTCTGCCTTCTTCTTCTCTTTTTCCGAAGTCTGGGTTTCTCTGGTTCTCTGATCCACATGATCTCATAATGGGCAGTAGCTGCCAACCCCATAATTCCCAATCTGATATCAGGCCGGCTTCCAGAAGGGGGTGAGTATCCTGATTCCAAATTCTAAAGGAAGAGTTCTGGCCCAACTTGGATCAGGGGCACAGTTGCATTCCAGTCAACTAAGCCTCAGGCAAGGGAGTCATGTCCAATTGTATAAACAGACTTTCAGGGGCCCACTGGTGTGTCTGCGGGTGGGGGTCCCATAGGAATGGTCTGTGAGTTGGGTGTGTATCCACAATTAGTGGTGCTCCGGTCTCCCTCCACTGTTCTCAAGATCCCAGTCCAAGCTGGCCTAGCCCATAGTTGATAAGGTGAAGGAAGCTTGTTAAGATGCCTTCATCTGGGGCCAGAGTCTTCACCTCCTCCCACCAGAGAACTCACCTGCTTGGCTCCTTGGGATCTAGCCCAGTTGGGAGGATGGAGGGGAAGGCAGAGGGATGGGGTGGGGGTGGGGGGGGGCTGGGCACCATCAGCACCTCCTTCTGAATGACCCAACCTCACAGCTTCTGCCTCACCTCCTGGCCCCGCTAGACTCGCTAATGAGCGGGGGTGCTGACACGTCTTGCAGAAGTCAGGTCATTGGGTGTTCTTTTTTCTTGCATGAGGGCAAGTTGGATCATAGCTATTCAGCCTCCGTCCAGGATTAGTGAGATATGAGAGCAGGAAGTTAAGTTCAGTCCATCTTTTCAGGCCACTCGGAGATTGTTTGGAGGGGCTGATGGAAGTTAGAGACCCCGTTCTTCACCCCTCGCTGGGTGAATGCCCTTTTCCACGTGACTGTGCTGTTTCTGTCACTGGAGAGGTGGAGTCTGTCTCCCTCCTCTTGGATTTGGTCTGGCCTTTGGGTTTGCTTTGACCAGTAGGTGCAGTAGAGATGGCAAGGCCGTGCCCTTCTGGAGCCCGGAGCTGAAGCACCTGTGTGTGTCTATCTGCCAAGAGAACATGGGCCCCCCCACCCATAAAAGCTAGGCTTTAAAATGTCAGGAACCCCAGTTTCTAGAAGGGGAATGGGCGTTCTTGCTTTTCTTGGGGACCCTTGCTCTGCTCCCTGGGCACCTGGCAGTGGAGATCATCATCAGGCAAGTATGTGTAAGTGCTACTGTGTGCAGGAGCTACAGGCACATTTCCCCAAGCCTCTGGCAGATTTTTTTTTTTTTTTTACATAGAAAAAAATTACTTGTCAGGCAGACTTTTTCCCCCTTAGTTCTCACAGGATGGAAACAACAGTGTCACATGATGCTCATGAGCATTGGTTTTGCAGAGCATCTGACCAAGGTGGGGGGTAGCAGCCGAGGAGGGTACAAATTATGGCTAAGAGAGGCTGGAGGTACTGGGCAGAATGCATGAGGGAATGGTGAAAATAGTTAACCCTATTAAATGAGATTGGCAGAGACCTGTGCTGTGGCCACCATCTCCCTCCATTCCTACTGTATCTCCACATGTCCTGCTCTCACGTCTTGCCTGGACTCTACAAATAGCCTCCTAACTGGTCTTCGCACTTCCAAATTCTCCCTGTCTAACATCTTGCCCCTAGAGCTTTGTAGAAATTTCCCACCCCCAGTTTCATTATATGGGAAAAGGTATGCCTGGCCGATGCGTCAATGCCATGGATTTGTTTATTTCCATAACTCATGGAGGAGGTTGTGAGGCTAAGGAGGGTGACATATTCAGAGCCCAGAGGAAGATGCAGTATAATGCAGCCCCTTATTACATTACCCTTCGGAAGATGAATTGGAGCTGCCAGGCATTTGCCTAAATCAATAAGCAATGTGGCATTAACTAGTGCAAGGGTTCATTTTTCCTCCCCAAATGAGGTGCACATGGAATGCGCAAACCCCACACACCTGTGCTTTTGCAGTGACTGCATGAGAGGAGAGCAGAATGGAAAGAACACAAGATCTCAGGAGCTGCTCTCAGGTCCTGGCCTGAGAGTGCCAGGGTGGGACCTGGGCCTCAGTTTCCTTATCTGAGGAATTCCTCATCATCCCCATTGCTGCTGGTTGCCTTGATTCCTCTTCTCTTGCATCCCATCAACCTCTCTGACTTAAGGTGTCCTGAATCTCTCGGCTTCTCGGTATCTGCAGTCACCAGCTTGATCCAAGCCATGACCATGTCCCTACTGATGGTCTCCCACAGCCTCCCACCAGGCTATCCCAATCCTGTCTTGCTCCCCATGCAATCCACTCTCCACACGGCAGCCTCAGTTGTCCTTTAAAATCCAAGGACCCTACTGGGAACCCTCCTCTGGCAAACTCCTCACTGCCCTGCAAGGCGAGCTCCCCTTGGTGTCTGCCTCTCTCTCTTGCCTTATCCTCTCTCCCTCTGCCTTTACCACTCAGTTCCAATCACAGTGGCCTTCCTTCTGATGATCAAGCACATGACCCTTGTCCACACCCCAGGGCCTTTGCACTCGCTGATACCGCTGCCGGGTGTGCTATTCCTTCAGCTGTCTGCATGTCCCTCTTTTTCTCATTCAGATTTTAGCTCAAAAGCCATTTCTGCAAATGATCGCCTTTACCCCAAAGCTTCCTTCCCTGCCAGACTCTTTCTTTTGCATCTCCCTGTTTGTTTTCCATAGTGTTTCTCACACTCCCAATTATCTCATTCATGTTCATAGCTGACTCCCTCATTAGGATACATACGTCAAGAGAGCAGGGATCTTGTCTACTGTATAAATATCAAGACCGGGCCCATAGTAGGTTTCCAGGAAAATTCTTTAGTTACTGAATATAAAGAGTCATCTTTCTTTTTCTTCTTCCTATCAAACTATGGTCTGAGGACCCTTGGGGTAGGATATTTGGTGCAAGTAAAAATAAACATGCAGTTTTTAGGGAGTCAAAAGCAATTGTTGCTTGCCTTGAGCTGCACTGCTGAGCTTAAGCTATTTGCAAGAGCAAGCCTGATTTTGCTGGCACTGGGCACAGGGAGTGAATGTGGGCTCTTAGACCACATGCTGGTGGCCCCGACCTGGAAATGTGCACTTTTGCTGTGGAGGTGAGTAATGGAGCTCAGGTGGCACACACAAAACCCTTTATCCATCCTGCCATTCATTCACTGTTCACTCATTGTTGAGGGCCAGCTCTATGAAAGTACTAGGCGAGGTACCTGGGACACAGCTCTGAGCGATGCAAGAGTCCTCTCCTCCCAGAAGTTCACCACTGCATGTGCAGTCTCGGCGATGGTTCTTTTATGTCAGAGCAGCATGGATGTCCACAGGAGCCGAGCACGCCTCCCCAAGGAGCTCCCTCTGCACACCTCCTCCTCCCTGGCCGAGCTCCGCTTGCCGGTTGGCCCAGCCTCATCTGCTCGCCTCCCTCACCCACACCCGACGATGCTGGATGCCTTGGGCTCCGCTTCGCATCAGGGCTGACCGTGACCTGGGACTCCTGCTGTTCGCTCCTCCTGGGCTTGCCCACCCCTGACCCAGCCTCTGCTGCCCCATTATCAGGCTCTGCATCCTGCCTGGTCCTCCCCCTGCAGGGCCTGTCCAATCTCTGGTTGTCCCCATGCCCTTGGAGCCCGGCAGCACCTGATACGACTTCTCCGAAGAGCATTTTTACTCTTGCCACTCTGATTTACATTGTCGTGAAATCCCAAGGAAGAGTTCGCTTTAAGAAAAGCTTCTGAGGCTCTGATCAAGTTTCCAAACTGATCTGATTAAATGAGTGAAAACCCAGTGCCCCTCATTTTAACCAAGTGTGAAAACAGTGCTTGGGCCAGGAGCTCAGACTTTAGAGTGCCTGAGGCTCATTGAAGAAGCTGGTTAAAATTCAATTCCTGTGTCCGGATCCTGGGATTCCAAGTCAGTATGTCTTTGGTGGAACTTGGGAATCTGCAAACAAACTCCCCAGGGGCTTCTGATGCAAGTTCAAGGACACTCAACAAATACTATGGCATGAGCACCATCCAGTCAACAAGGTCTTGGAGCTGCCCTTTCCTTGCCAAATGACTGGCTGCTTCCTTTTGGTTTCTGCATTTCGAGGACATCTAGGGCAGGAGTTCTTAACCTTTTTTGTTCCACGGACCCCTTTGCCAGTCAGGTCAAAACTGTGAACCCCTTACTAAGTCCCCACTATACTGTGTATTAGTTAATACATATATCACACCCACACCAACACAAGAATAATGTTTTTTTGAATTTCAGTTCAAGCTCATTGTCCCCTTATTAAGAACCCCTGATCTAGGGGATTTTGAGGGAGTGAGTTTAGCATCTGGGTAATCAGAGGGGCACTTAGGGTTCTCAGGACAGTGGCTATTTCTCAACTCTGAAAGTATTTCTATATTGTAATAACTGGTCTGGCTGCTGGGCTCTTCTACAATCTACTGGCCAGAGGGTCTGCAGAATGCAATCCAAACCCTGGCCACCAGAAGAACCAGGCGTTCTACGGCCACCTGTGTTCTCACTGCTTGGCCTCTGAAAAGAATGCTAGTCAATGCTAATACCTGCTACTTGGCAAAATTTTGAAGCTGTGCTCGCAGTTGCTCTCTGCTCGTTGATGGAATGTATTCCTGTGGCGGGGTTGGTATGTAGGATTAATGAAATGGCAGATTTGCTTTGACTGTAATTATTAATGGGAAATACAATAGCAATTTATGGCATGAAATATAGCCGAGCCAAATGTAGACACTCTTTGAAAGCCTCTTAACAGACACTGAAAAAAATGCCTTAATTGTTCTCATCAAAGACTTCCCAAGAACATCTGGCTTCATGTGAGTTGGGTGTCAGAAGGTGGAGAGGGCAAGACTTCCCGATTTTTTGATGAAGTTAATGTCAAGAGTGGCCCCTTCTTGGCAGCTGTCTGAACCTCTGTTTCTAGAATGCTTATATACTAGAATGAAGTTATTTGTTTCAGAAAAAGGACTGAGAGAAGTGACTGTCCTATTTAGAGTAAGTGCTTTGTCCCCTACTCTCTATTCACAACATCAAGTTTTATTTCCTTCTTAACTCTTATCCTTGTCTAAAATGATCTTTTTTTAAAAAGATTTATTTATTTATTTATTTTTATTTCTCTCCACTTCCCTCCCCCCACCCCCCATTGTCTGCTTTCTGTGTCTATTCGTTGTGTGTTCTTCTGTGTCTGCTCGCATTCTTGGCAGCACTGGGAATCTGTGTCTCTTTTTGTTGCGTCATCTTGCTGTGTCAGCTCTCCGTGTGTGTGGTGCCACTCCTGGGCAGGCTGTGCTTTTTTGGCACAGGGAGGCTCCTTGCAGGGTGTATTCCTTGCATATGGGGTTCCCCTATGCGGGGGCCACCCCTGTGTGGCACTGCACTCCTTGTGCGCATCAGCGCTGTGCATGGGCCAGCTCACCATGTGGGTCAGGAGGCCCTGAGTTTGAACCCTGGACCTCCCATATGGTAGGTGGATGCTTTATCAGTTGAGCCAAATCCGCTTCCCTAAAATGATCTTATTTCCTTTCTTGTTTATAGCTTGTCTCCTCCCATCAAAGTTGCATAAGAGCAGGGACCTTTTCCTTGTATCTCTGATGCCTAGAAGAATCTCTGGCACATGGTAGATGCTCAGCAAACATTTCTGGAATGAACTACGGTGTATTAGTTAAGGTAGTGCTAGTTGCTGTAACAAATAAACCCTGAAATCTCAGGGGCTTGATAAAATAGACATTTATTTTGAATTCACCTGAAGTCAAAGTATGTGTTTTTGGGTAGAAGTTGGGGGGAGTGGGGGGAATGAGGTGCTCTGCTTCATGCAGTCACTCAGGGACCCAGGATGATAAAGAAATTTTCTTCTTCCTCATATGGCTTCTAAGGTTGCCCTGGGCATCGATATCCGGTCTGTAACTGGAGGTGGGGTTTAGGGGCAGAGGAGAAGAGGATCTCATGGAAGGTTTTAGTGGGCCTGTTCTTGAAGTGGGTACATCAGACCCATCCATCTTCTGTTGGCCAGAACTTAGTCACATGACCAGCTGCAAGGGAGTCTCGGAAATGTCATTAAACTGTGTACCCAGGAGGAACAAGAAATGGATTTGCTAAACAGTTAGCCCCTCCCTACCACAAGGGGTTTTGTGGTTGTATTATGACTCTTGAATTGGATTTTAAAGTGTTCTTGTTACTATAAAGACCCAAAGTCAACAGCTCAGTTCCAGCAGCGGGTAGTCCAAACTCTGCAGTCCTGTGCTGGCTGAACTTTCTCTGCCCCCAACAACCTCCTCAAATTCTGCTTCCTCCATTAGTCCAGAACAATCTACTTTCACACTTTGGATCTTTTGCTGTACTCCCTGCCAAGAACGCCATATTAGCTGACTTATTCACATTTTGCTGACCGATTCGTCAAGGCCTAACCCAAATTCCCTCTCCTCTAGGAAGCTACTTGATATCCTTCCCAGTTGAATCAAACCCTGGTTCCTCTGGGATTGTACAAAACACAGTTCTGATTAACTTGACCTCACCCAGTCCTTGCTTACCCAGCTGAGCCCTATCTTGGCTGTAAGAATATTACCCCTGGTATCATGCTCCAGAACTTAGCCTGGCTAAAGAAACAGGTGTTCATTGTCTCTGAATTAGAGGAGAAGGGCTCTGTTTACAGTTTGCCTGGAAACAGGCTCATAGAGTTTAGCAGACTCAACACGTGCTCTCTTTCACTAGGTGGAATGTGACTGTCCTGTTGAGGGAAGGGGTCCTACAAATAGCCTAATTTAGTCCCCCACTTTCGGGCAAGTAAATGTCAAATCCACATAGCACTTGTGGATATCTGCGTGGCAGTTAGGAACGTGGGTCCAGAAAGAAGTGGGTTTGAACCCCGGCCCTACCGCTTAGTACCTGTCTAATCTTGGATCAGTTACAAGCTTCCCTGAACCTTGGTGTTTTCATTCCATGTAAAGATGTTTAAACGAGATGAAGATTTATTGACTGCCTACTAATGGCCAGGTAGTGGACTAGGTGCTGGCTATCTGCTAATGAATGAGATGGACATGGTGGACCTGAGAGACTAGTGGGCGCTGAACCAACAAACCAATGATTTTGAAATGAGGCTGATGGTTACAGTGGAAGGGGACCTCTGTCATCACTGGTAGCCCTGATGTGGCTGAGACTTGAAGGTAAAGCAAGACATGGCAGGTGAGGGGCAAAACAGGTGAGGTGAGGGGCAAAACAAACTTAATATTTGCTTTGATGCTTACATTCTGTATTGGAAGTGACGTGAGTATCCCATGGGGCAGCCTGGTGGGGTGGTTAAGCGCACAGATCCTGGAGCCCCACTGCTCGCTTGCGTCCCAGCTCTGACACTTATCAGCTCTGTGACTTGTGCCTCAGTTTCCTGGTCTATAAGATGGGGATAATAATAGGACCTACTGCATAGGTTGTTGAAAGTGGGAGCAAAGTTTTAAAAAATTTAAGTAAAAATTATGAATCAATGTAAAAATATTGATTTGTAATAGGGTGTTATTAAACCATTTTACAGATGCAAACAGATAAATGATTTGCCACGAGTCACACGGTTAACAGCAGAGCAAAGATTTCAAGGCAGGCATTCTATCTCCACAACCCACCCTGTACTGTCTTGGTTTAAGTGGTATGGTCTGCTTATCGATACAAAGTGAGCAATGAAAGATTTTCATTCAATTATTCACTCAAGAATTATTTATTGAGTGACTACTATATGCCTCGCGCAGTCGAAAATGCTGGGGTTACAACGGTGAACAGTCAGTCTCCCACAAAGCTTCATTCTCCAGGTGATAAATCAGTAAACAAAGACATAAATCAGATCATTTCAGCCCCAAATCGGTCCTGGAAGAAAATAAAACCGCAGGATGGGGCAGAGATCAACGGAGGAGCTTTTGTGTGAGCTGCCCCCCCCATGAAGGCAATCCCAGTGCTCCCCCCGTGGGAGGCCCCCCGATGCCCGGGAAGGAAGGTTTTTGTCTTTCTTCCAGCTGCAGCCTGTCTTTCCTGATAAACCAGCCCACATCACTGTTACGAATTCAATTCAAATTTCAAGGCGGTCAGGCCTATTAAGTCAGACCTTCCAACGAGTGTGCAGAGCAGGGATTTATTATATGTCAATGTTTGTTTAAATTCATAACTCTCTCACAGTGGAATTGAGGACTCAGGCTCCAAATAACCATCAAGACCCATTCATTTTCGCCAAAGGCAATAGCATGTTAACCAGATATCATGAAGGAGCCATAGTCCGGAGGTGGTGCTGATGCAAGGCAGATAGATATCTTGTCTACTTTTTCTCTCCATTTTCCTGGGGAAAGGTGGCATTTCCTCTGTGGCTGTGTCTTTATTACACAGCCTGGTTGTGTCCAAGATGAATGTAGAATCACAGTGGAACTGTGCCAGAAGGGACTTCATTGAGGGCGACTATATTTTCCGAACCTAAATTCAGGACCTGACAAAGGATTTTTGCGCTGCTTCGATGTGCGAGAGCCACCCCGGTTATGGCATCCAGATATCCAGAGAGCAGAGTTTCTAGAATATTCTGATGAGTTGGGGACTACATAACTCAGATAATTTCCTGGGCCAGCCCTGGAGGGAGCCAGAATGGATTCTTCTTGTGGTTCTCTCTCATGAGTCCTCTTTTCTCATCTTACAGAAAACAAAGTTCAAAAAAGGTCTGAATAGTCCATAGTCACACAGGAAGTTACTGGAAGTTCCTGTATTCCCAACGTAGCAGCCAGGGCAAGCTTCATAAAAGGGGATTTGATTGAGCCTCCTCCTGCCGTAAGCCCGGCATGGCTCCCCATTGCTGTCGCGGGGAGGGTTAACTCCTTGCCCTGGTCTACAGCACCCTGCCTGATCTGGCCATGATCTACTTTGAATTCTAACTTTCCTCCTCCCTTACGCTTATCCAGTCCAGTCTTCTTCAACTTCTTTCCGTTCCTTGGATGTTTAGCTCCTCTTTCACCTTCAAGTCTTTGACAACATTATTTCCTCTGCCTAAAACACTCCGTGTCAATTTGCCTAGCTAATTTCCGCTCATCCATCATGCTTCATTTGAAACATCATTTCCTCCAGGATGTCTTCCTGGAAACTCTGGCTTAGAGTGGCCTCTGCTGTCTGCTCTGTATCACCCGTTACCCCCCTCGCATGCTAACTAGCCCGGTGACAACACAGCAGGGTTGATGTTGATGTTGGAGGTGATGGCTCGTGTTGGTTCTTTCTTCAGGGGGTCTCCAGCTGTGGCTTCTGGTTGCTGCAGCACATCTAGCATATTGTTGCTGATTTGCAGCTTATATCTCAAACAAACTTACTTAGGCAAAAGAAAGAAGTTTACAGTTTGTCTGCTCACCAAAGAGGTCTGACCCAGGGGCTGGGGATTTTTGCGGCATGATGGTTCTGTCTTTCAGAAAAAGAATAGGGAGAGAAAATTCCCAATAGAGCCATCTGGGGGCAAGTGATGAGAAACAAACATTTATCAAGTACCTCCTGCATGCCAAAATCTGTGCTAGGTTCTTTACATCCTTTATCCCAGCTGAGGCTGCCACAACTCTATTGGCTTTAATAATAATAATAATAATAAACGATGAATTGCAAAAGCTTACTGAGTACTTGCCATGTCCTGGATTCTATGCTGCATACTTGACATGCATCATATCATTGGATCATTACTGTGAGGTAGAAGTTTTAGTATCTCTTTACGTAGAAGGAAACCGAAACTCAGAGAAGTTGAGAAATGTGCATTGGTGTACCCTGTGAAAGTGGAATTCAAACCCTGCCCAGCAGAGGCCAAGACCCATACTTTGTTTTTTTCCCCTATTGTCCACCATTCCTACTTTGTGTTAGCTGAACTTAAAATCTTCCGGAGGCTCTCATCCCAGGAGACAACCCCCACACCAGGCTTTCCTTGGGATGCATGCAGAGGGCTCAGCTTTGAAGTAGCATGTTTCCAACATTTGCAAAAACACCAGATAACTCATGTCTTGTTTTCCCACACAAACTCTGTTTTGATAAATGACAAATCTCAATGTATGATGATGAATTAACAAGTAATTTGATTTTTCTATTTTGCATAACTCAAAATCAGATCTGGTCATTAGAACTTCTGATCAGCTTGATAAGGAGGGCAAGAATCTGTATAATTCAAAGAAAATCGAGGCAAATTTTGGAGTGCAATTTCTAATAAGCCTTTTGATCCATTGAAAATGGCTTATGGAACTACTGCATTTCTGAAAAAGTACTCGACAGGTCTAGGTGTCTACAAAGGGGAGCTCTGTTCCAAGACAAGCTTTGGACTTCAAGAGAATGCCATAAACATCATTAGTCACTGGGGAAATGCAAATCAAAACCACAATGAGATACCACTTCACACCCCCTAGGATAGCTATTATTTTTTAAATGGAGAATAGCAAATGTTGGTGAGGATGAGGAAAAATTGGCATCCTTATATATTATCAGTATGGATGTAAAATGTTTCAGACACTATGGAAAAATAATTTGGAGGTGCCTCAAAAATTTAAGTATAGCGTTAACATATGACATGAAAATGCCAGTTTTAGGCATATACCCAAAAGAATTAAAAACCAGGACTTGAACAGATCTTTGTACACCAATGTTCATAGTGGCATCACTCACAAAGGTAGAGCAACCCAAGTGTCCATCAACAGATGAATGGATAACCAAAAGATATAGATACAACGGAGCATTATATGACCATAAAAAGGAAAGAAGTTCTGATGTATGCCGTAACACTGATGAACCTTGAAGACATCATGCTGAGTGAAATGAGTTAGACACAAAAGCAACAATATTTCATGACTTCAGTCATATGAAGTATCTAGAATAAACAGATTCATAGAGACAGAAATTAGTTTAGAGATTTCCAGGGGCCTGAGGCAGGAGGCAGGATAGGAAGGTTTGCTTAATGAAGTACAGAATTTCTGTTTGGGGAGATGAAAAAAATTTTGATAATTGATGGTGATTAATTACAATGAGATTGTAAGTAATAGCATTGAATTGTACATTTGAAGGTGTTTGAAGTGGGAAATACGTTATACATGTGTTACACAAAAATAGAAAAAGCAAAACTCCGTAGTATCTGGATGTCATGAGATCTAACTGGTCAAATATGTGTGGGTTTCATTGAGTAGACCATTCAGAAAAGAATTAATTATTCAATTACATACATCACTCGTTCATTTAATATTTTATTTCTTCTATTATTTATTCATTCTTTCATTCAATTCATTAAATCCTTTAGTCATTCAATGAGTGTTTCCAGCCATTGGGCAGTATGTGAGGTGCTAGAATCTCTGATAGGAAAAGTAATCCCGAAAGAAATATACTTCTTATTCCAGACTTAGCAGACTTTGGCCAGAAATTACTGGCAAATCCAAAGCCTTGAGCAGTCATTGCAATTTTTGGTTAAAAGTGTGTGTGTTTTGGATTTGCAGGCTTATTCTTGTTGTTTTGCAAGGTAGGTCTACAGTAGTCATGCAGGTCTATTATGTCTTGAAAGAAAAAGACAACATCAATGGATATTCCAGACTGCTCTGGGATGGGAGTTAGTATACCTGTGGTTAGCATGCCTGGTTTTGGACTGACCCTGCTCCTTAACAGCTGTGTCCTTTCTGGCAAGCTGATGAACGTCTCTAACTCGTTTTTCCCATCTGTAAAATAAGCTGGTTGACCAGATGACTTAGGGTTCATTTCATGATTGCTTGTCAAGGACCTAGACCTGTATTTGGCTTGCAGTAAGCTTTCAAGAGGCTATCACTTCCTTTTCTTCTTTTGCTCCAGGTTTGAGATGAAAGTTCATTGCCAAGTGACCTGGCATTGCTCTTAACACTGGGAAGGAAAATAGGTCCTCTGTTGTTTTGTGGTTTTTCTCCATGAAACCAGTGATAGTAGTGAGGGAGGAGGGATAGTGGCACTAGCTAGATGTGTTATAACTAAAACAAGAACAGCTCTTGACAGCATGCATTTCTTCTCTATCTTTAGCATAAATCTTTCTTGTCAAAGGGGCAAATTAGACGAAGAAAAAATTCTGAAAGGATAATGAGTCCTCTTCCTGTTGCTTTTCCTCCTGGGGCAGTGCAGGCAGCATCTCCTTACTTCACCCTCCTGCCCCACCTCAGCTTGTGACACTAGATGCCTCTTGCCTTGCGAAAGGCTCCCATTGGGGAGGGGTTACCTGAGAGTCAGAGTCTTCCTTCTCTGTTTCTCTGTGGTTTGGAATGGCACCTGAAACCCCACTCCTGGTATCTTTCCTTTGAATTGTTCTCTAATTTGTCCCTAAAGGCTTCAGGGATAGAGGCTATCCATCTTCTCAAAATGAGAAACAACTTCTGGAAATTTATCCTAAGGAAATCGACTTGAAAGGGTCAACCTAAATATCCAACAAAAGGACTGACTATATAAAGAAAATACTATGACACCCATATCACGATGATATAGAATAACTATTAAAATGGAAAGAAGTCTATGTTGTACTGGCAAGTGTTAAAAAAGCTGGTTACAAAATTGTATGAATATAATCCGGTATTATTAATTCTAACATTTTGTTATATACTAATACATATACATAGAAAAATGTTAAAATTAATCTCTGGGTGGAGATATGATGGGTAAATATTTTGTTTTGCTTGTCTATAGTTTTATAATTTTCTATGGCAAACATATATTGCCTTTGCAATAGAAAATGTTGCAAACATTATCTTAAAAATTAAATGGGGAAATCAGGACATGGGGGAAATCGCCTGTTTTCCCTCAGTGCTTCCACAATTCAGTAATAGGTAAGAGTTCAGTTTTTCGGCTTCCATGCTCAAGATCTTTCCATGTGACATCCTGTCTCCTAAGGATTCATCAAGAAGTATTCACCAGGATAATCCCCCTTTCAAATATTCTGCCATGGTGCTTCCCTGGGTAAACCCCCATGTGTAGAAGCTGCATGACTTTCTGTGCTCTGGAGTTCATGATCTTTTTTTTACCACTTCTTAGCTGTGCGACATTGGGCCTCAGTTTCTTTATGTAAAATAATAATTCCTAGCTCAGGGTGTGGCTGTGAGGATTCAATGAGATGATTCGTCTGTGCTCATTTGGTACATCACTGAACATAATGTATATACTGAGCACATGTTATCTTCTGCAGTGTGGGGCTACATCTTCCAGTTTGGGATTTGGAAAAGTCTATATGGCATTAGCTCTTAATATCCCCTTTCCCTTCCACCCCCTCCTGCCCTCCCTTCTTTTGAAATTTAGCAATGTGAGCAGCAATCATGCAAGGGCAAGATGGTTTAAACAACCGAGCAAACAAAAGTGAATGTTGGAACCAGCCCACATGTCCAGAGGAAAAGCACTGCTTTGGATCAGAACCCATTCTGCCCTTAGTGTTACCCCCATATAGTTTCTGTGTCCTTAAAACATTTTTAAAAAATCTGATACTTCTCATTGCATGTCATAAATCTTTGAGGAAAAACTAAATTCATCACGTTTAACCGTCGAGGCTAGCAACTCCCGGTTAGCAAAAAATAACAATAAACCAAGAAAAGAACCACCAAGCAGCGTGCCATAAAACTCCAGGTTCAAACCCAGTCTCTGAAGAGCTTTATGTTTCCATTAGTGATTTAGAGGTTTTTTCTTTCTTTCTGAATGTACTTCAGGGATTTGGGAATGAAAGAGTTTTTCTGTAGTAAATCTTGGTGAACATGTCACCCATACTGTTAGACTCTAAAGATGATTAAAGGTTATGTGCAAGGGAGCGAAGAAATCTGGCCTTGGAGCCCTTTTGTTGGGCTTTGTCTTCTGAGATTTCTACAAACAGTCATTAGTAGGAAAGAGACCTCCCTGCCCTATGCCAACTGATGAGTGATGAATCAACTGCATCTCTTCAATACTCAAGACTGCCAATTGCACTGAAATAATTGAGTCTTGAACCCAATCTATGGCAAAAATACAACTGGCTGACAGACACTGTGTAAAGACCCTCTGCAGATGAGTTCAACGAACCAAGAAATCCACATGGCTCCTTGTTGCCGCAGAGTCATTTCTGTTTCTCTGGATTGAGCTAAATTTCTTTAACCATATGTTGTTCTTTTCCAGTGACAGCCGAACCTCAAACATACTAATGAAAAAACAGATTGGGTTTTTTTTAATGCTACCTGGGCTGGGCTCTGTGCTGACATTCTTCCCAGAACCCTCAGTATGGAGGTGGTTATGCTTATTTATGATGGGGGAAACTGAGGCTCAGAGACTCTATTGGACATGACTATTAAAAATCAAGAAATCCTTTAGGATTTCCTCCCCTCTCCACTCCTCCTCTGCATCCACTCCATCATTAGGTCCTGGTTTCTCACCTCTGCAGTATAGTCGACTTGTGACCGCTTCATTTCGTCTCCACTGCCTCCACCCTGCTCCAAGTCTCCATCATCTGTCACTTGCATCAGAGCTAGAGCCTCCTAACAGGTCTCCTGCCACCACTCTAGCCCCTTACAATCCATTCCCCATACAACAGTCAAAGGGCTTCTTTGATACATGAAATCCGGTTCCTTCATTCCTTATGGCACCCTTCCAGTGGGTTGCCATCCAACCTGGATTAAAATCTGTGCTCCTCTCCCATTGCCTGCCTCTGAATTCACCTTGCCTGATTCTCCTGCTTTCTTGTGGTTTCTAGACTCCCTGACATGTCTTCATGTACCTAAAATCCACCAGCTCATCCCTGCTTCAGGACTGTGCATTTGTACTTGCTGCTCTTGATGCCTGGGCCACTCTGCCTCCAGATTTTGGGCATGGCTTCACTGTTCAGGTTTCAGTTCAAATGTCACCTCCTCGGATACACCTTCTGTGATCATCTCCTTTTCAGCCCCACTCAATCTCTTTCACATCACTAGCTTTACTTTCAGTCCCTGAAATTGTTTGCTTACATATAGATTTGCTTATTTTTTATGTATCTTTTCTATGGAAATATATGATGATAAGGCCCATATCTCTATGTTCCCAGGGCATAGAGCCATGCCTGGCACCTGGGAGGAGTTCAGCAGATATTTGATAACAGAATAAAGATTCATTCTTGGGTTTGGAACATGTGGGCACTCTATGTGTCATTCACTCTTCACACACCCCTTTTTCTCCAGCTTCCTTTCTTTTGAATTTCTCAGGATTTAAGAGTATAAGAAAGCATGCTATGAAGCAAGGAGCCTCCATGCCCAGTTAGTGTGCCCATTTTCAAAATTTTCCCAGGAGCCTACCTTGTGAGGATTTTCCTGGTTGCTTTGGTACGGAAAGTTCTGGTTTGTCCAGAATGGAGAGGTTTCCTGGGACGTGGGACTTTCGATACTAAAACCAGGATAGTCGTAGGCCAACCTGCATGATTTTTACCCTCCTGGGAAGGGACCAGCTAAACTGGCATCCCAACCTCTAACCATCACTTTGTCATCACCACCTTGACCATTAGTCAAGGGGAGAAGAAAATGCTACTAGGTTCAGACATTTGGTTTAAACACTGGCCTCAAACAAGCCACATAAAAGCCTCAGTTTGTCATCTATAAAAATGGGGAGAACACCGATCTTTTTCATTCAGGGTGGATGTTGGGATTAAGCAAGAAAAATTTGCATGGTGCCCACTGCCCAGGCAGAACCCAGTACACGAATGGCCCTCAGTCAATGTTCCTTCTCTCCTTTCTCTACCACTGTTTTGTGTGGCACTGAAGTTTCCTAAGCAGCAACTGATGACTGTTCTATTTTAAACTCCCCGATATTTCTGGGAACCAAGGAGCCTTGTAAGTCATTTGACTACACACACAGCCTTGGAAATCCTTATTGGTGAATCAAGGAGCATGCCTTTAACTTTCGATCATAACCTCCCTTTAAAAATAGCTGGCAAATTTGACTTATTTTCAGGGCAACCATAAGATTTTGCTAAGAGGGTTTGCGAAACCCTCTGGAGAGAGTTAATAAAAAGGCAAATAATGATTTCTTGGTATGGGGAGGTTTTAAACTTGCCTTAAGGCAGATGTTTAGAATCTGGAGGAATCTTCAACCTGGGCTGCCACTCTGAATGCCCCTGTTATCACAGAGCAAGTTTACATTTGTCTACATCATTGTTAAATTGATGGGCCTCTCCCTCATTTGACCATCATCATAACAACAGCTTACACTAGTATTTTCTCCTGTTCTAGACACATTGTACTCATTTTAGTTTATATAACCTTTATAGCAACCTCAAGAGGTAGGTACTACAGTTATGCCCATTGTGCGATGGGGAAACCGAGGGACAGGAAGGCTGAGTTGATTGACCTGAGCTCATGCTGCTTGTAAACAGAACTGGGATTAGAACTCAGGTATTCTTGTTCTAGCGTCTGTGCCCATGACCACTAACCATGCTGCTCAGTTTCATGGGAACAATGACCGGGTTGATTTTTGCCCCTCCCTGTCGTTCTAGCTCTAGCTCAGGAACTAACACATAGTAGGCCCCACCCAAATATTTGGAATGAATGAAAGACTACCTCCCTCTATTTCTGTGCCCAAGGTCCCCATTACTTTTCAGTCTTGGGAATGATCACAGGTAGGTCTCTTGGCTCCTACAGGTGGAATCCCAACACGAAAAAAAACTATAAAACAACCCGTGGGATCCACTGGAGAAAGAACCAGCGTTCAACTTGGACTTACAAGAGATGAGCAGAATTCTAGAGCTCTCTGGAGCCTCCTCCCTGTCCACCCACCCTGCTTTATCCCAGGACACTGGAGGCTGTGATACTGGGAGAAACACTGGACTCATTCTTGGGCAACCGAGAAGTCACTGGAATGACTAAGGATGCAGCAAAGTTCGTGTTCTGTTACTTGTTATTCAAGCAAAGTGTTGTTTTGTTTTGAAACCTTTCTTAGGCTCAACTGAAAATGGCTCAACAAGCTACCGACCATCCTTGGTAACAGCGAAGGAGCACTTACTGAGCGGTGCCTTCGGGACACTGATGCCAAGACTTGCAGGCTCTGGCTGCAGCCATAACACATGGTTCACATGCTGCTTGGGAGACTGATGTGCTTATTGGGCTGCAGACCCATCCCCCTACATAGCATGTGAGTTCTAGGAGGGCAGAGCTCAGGGCCTGACACGTAGCAGATGTTCAGTAAATGTTGGCTGAATGAATGCACACAACATAGGGGTCATGCGCTTTAATGCACCCTAAGTCCTCTTTACCTAGGCAGCAGGGGAAACATGGATGCATTACTCAGCTCTAAATGACAGCCAGTGTTCTGGGCAATATTCACTTTCTTCCAAGAGGTGTTGGGAGGAGGAGACAAGTGCATTTTGCAAGGTGGAGGCAAACCAGGCTTTGTCTAGGGGAGGTCTAACCACCTAAGAGGGGCCAAAGGCAAGGAAATAGAGGCTCGCTCCCTAAGCCCATTTCTCCTGGCCAGTGGGATCTGCGTTGGCCCCTCTGGGATGGAATCACCTTCAGACACCAATACCAGGCACACAGATAGCGTTAGGTATGGGGAGGCGCTCATTTACCTGGATGAAGGTGAGATTTAATCCGTGATGAGATGGCATGATTTAATGAGTAAGACCGTGGCTCTGGAGCAAGATTGTCTGAATTCCAATCCAAGGTCTGATGTTTACTAGCTCCGTGGTCTTGTCAATTATCTCACCTCCCTGTGCCTCAGTTTCCCCCACTTTAAAATGTGCCTCTGGCCTCATGGTACTGTAAGGAGGGTTAACTGAGTCCATACCTGTGGGGTGTTTGGAAGACGACCAAGTATGGAATGGGACTCCCGCTTGTGGAAGGCAAGTGCGCCGGTCTTCTGAGGGTCCAGCAAGCTTGGGAGGCCCTGCTTTCAAGACAGAGTCCCTGGATCATTATCACTTGGGGGCTTGTTAAAATGTAGACTCTTGGGCTTCACTTTAGACTCACTGAATCATATTTGAGGGCAGGGTGAGTGTGTAAGGACCTGGGAATCTGCATTTCAAGTACAACCCCAAGGTCTGATACGTTACATGGTTTGAGAACTGCTGCCCTAAAGCAATGATTACTAATCAGGGGTGCACCTCAAAATCACATGGGGAGCTCTTTCCACGTTTACGCAGGTGGGAGATTCTGATCCAGGAGGGTGAGGAAGGGCGTGGGGCCCGGGCATGTGCATTTTTGGGAAAAAAGGCTTTTCCAGTGATTGGGCAAATAACAACCTGCCTTGCAGATGGCCTGGTGATGAGAATACCCGAGAGCTTGTTGAAAGTGCCTTGCCTAGAGAGTCACCCGTCAATCAGATCGGCCTTAACAGGAAAGGCGCCCACATGGCCCTCAACAGGGTACGACCCTGTGCTTGTCACTCAGGGCCACAGCAAGGCAAACACGGCCGACAAGCCCTGCGAGGGCCTGCCCCCACCTTCCCTGGTTTACTTTTACGGCTGCCCTAATAGGTGGTCGTTATTTTGCCCATTTTATGGATGGGGAGAGTGAGGCCTAGACAGAAAAGCTCGCGATGCTGGGAATAGAGCGGCCAGAGCCACACAGATCGTCCTCCAGGCTCTCACACCAAGCCCGATACAGCTGCAGGTGGAACCTCCCGGGAACAGGCATGGGGAACTGCCGCACGTGCTCAGGGCTGCGCAGGGCACCGCAGCGCCCCGGCGCCGGCCTGACATTGGCCAGGCTGTGGGGGTGGGTGGGGAGGTGTCTCCCGAGAGCAGGATCTAGGTCAGGACCAGTACCCCCTAGGATCAAACCCACCCGCCAACCGCCCGGCAAGGCTCCCTGGCCAGGGTTTCTGATGGCACATGTGGGCATGTCCAGGCTGCGGTCACAAACCCAGCCACGTAAAACACCCGCCGTTCATTGTCTCGCAGCTTTGGAGGCTGAAGTCTGACATGGGGCGTCGGCAGGGCCACACCTCTCCTGGAGGCGCTGGGGTTCTGGCCGAGGTGTGCTGGCCACCCGTGGGAAAACTCCGTGCCTGCCTCGGCTGGCCGCTGCTTTCTGTCTGTGTCCTCCCGACTGAGTCCACATAGGCTCTCCGTGGGAGGATGAAACCAGGTGTATAGGGTCAGCTTGGCCTCCTCTTAAGTAACTGTATCTTCAAAGAGCCTTTTTCCATTTAGGGCCCCAGTCACAGGACCATGGGTTGGACTTAAGCATGGCTTTTGGGGGGACACGATTCAATCCCTAATAGATGTGGACATTTGGGAAGGTGTTTCATGTATTTTTTTTCCACATTAATCAGAAAAAGTGTCTCATGAGATAGTGGGGGCTGTTACTATCCTCATTTTAAAATGAGGGTAGGGGACGGGATTCAGAGACGCCGTGACTCTTGCCTCGGAGTCCCAGGACAGCGAAATGCTCTGGAAGGGCCTGACCCCAAAGTCCTGGCGCTCTCTACTCCTGCCCTGGGGCACTGCAGGCTGTGAAAACCATTGCGGTTTCTTTCTCCCTCCTTCCCGTGATGAGGGCTGGCAGGGTGAAGTGTTACTCGATCGCGCACCTGCTTAGGTGAAAATCCCCTGCCCTGTATGTGGCGACCTGGAGAACACGGGGCAGCTTCCTTAACCTCTCTCTGGGCCTCAGCTTCCTCTTCTGAGGAGCGGGGAGAATGGAACGGACCCCAGAGGGCGATGGCAAGGTTTGGAAGAAATAATGCCCGGAAAGAGCCCTGGGCAGTGCCCGTAACTAGCAGCTCCTTCCGTGTGGCTGCCGCTGTCCCTCTCTGAAATGGGATTGCGTCCCCCTGGCAGCGTGAGTTGTGCATCTCAGACACAACAGGCTTTACTCGTAACCCGTTCCTGTGGGTGGGAACTTGCCTGAAACAGGATCTCTTGAAGATGTTATTTTAATTAAGGTGTGGCCAACGGATCAGGGTGGGTCTCATTCCTGTTACTGGAGGATTTAGGAAGCTGTGAGGAGGAGGAGTTGGAAGCTGGAAGTCTTCGGAACCCGGACGACAGAGGAGAGGACAGGGCCGTGTGCGTCACCAGGGGGCTGGGGAGCCGAGGCCCCGGAGTCAGCAGCAGCCGGCCCAGAACGCTGCACCTTCAAGCAGAAAGCGCTGCCTTGCTGAGGCCTCAGTTTTGGACTTCTCCTAGCCTCAAAACCCTGAGCCAGTAATTCCCCCTTGTTTCAGCCAACCCATTGTTTTATGTCAGAGCAGCTGGAAAACTGAGAAAGACGCCTCCAAACCAGGTTGAATGTCATGGGGACAGGGCCTTTGGCCTCAAGGTTTCTATCTCCATCGAGAAGAAAGGAACTGGCCTACAGTAGAAGCAGGGTTTGGTTATCGCCCGCCACTCTGAATCTAGTCCCCGTTAGGCATAGTAAACAGCAGAGCTGCTTTTCCAGGCCCTCCTTACGGGCCTGATGTGGCTACAAGCAAGACCTACTCGAATAGGCTGCAGAAGCCTCTGAATATGCTCCTTGCTACAGCCAGAGATATAAATACGCCTCACACACAGCGTTGAAAGAATTATTCCACAGCCTACACAGATGTCAAAATAATAACAGGATGATGTTAGGCAAGGAAATATTTTTGATGACTATTCCCCCATCTAGAGTTATATAATACTTATTTTTTTTTTTTGGTTGTTATTGTTGTTGAGGGAAGTAATCTGAAGGTTGGTGAGTTTCAAGGTCTAAGGCTATTGGGTGGCTGCAAAAGCCTTTGAGATTTGCACTGCCTGGGTTAAAAGAAACTCGGGCGTGCCACTTTGGAGGATGCTCTAGGGATGGGCAAGATGCTTTAGGGACAGAGATGCTTTAGGGACGACTCAACACACTTACTGAGCACTTACTATGTGCGGGGCACTGTGCTGGGTGATGGGGATGCAGATGGGCCCAGCCACACAGCTCCAGCCTCCACTGGCGAAGGCCAGCCCCAAACCAAGCAATTAGCCGTATAATGAGGTCCCTGCAGGTTTTGATTTCTGTTGTAAAAGAAACAAGAGACTGAGACAGGAAGAGGGACGGGGCCTGGGTGATGGAGAAGGCCTCTGACGAGGTAGCATGTAATCCAAGATCCGAAGGAGAGGAAGGCTTGAGCCTCTGAAGAGGGGGAGAAGGAGCATTTCCAGCAGACACAAGAACCTTCGTAGGGATCTTTAGGCTGGGACAGCTTCATGTGCCTGAGGGGCTGGGGCAAGGCCAGCCAGAGGGGCTGGCCCCGGGAGAGGGGGAGGGAGCCACTGATGGCAGGGCAGTGCCCAGTTAAGTGCTAGCTCTGAGTTTTATTGTTATCCTAAGTCTCCTGTGCTTGGATTGCTAAATAAAATACAGAATGCCCAGTTGAATTTGAATTTTGGATAAATACTTGTTAACTTTTCGATAGAAGTTTTTCCTAAATCTTGCATATCTGAAATTCAAATTTAACTGGACAACCTGGGTTTTTATTTGCTAAGTCTGTTGCTCAAGTTATTTCCAGCTCTAGTGATCAAGAGCAACTCCATGACGAGAGTGGAGAAATCAAATAGGTGGTATGGTCAAAGAGAATGGTTGGTTTTGTACCTGCAGGTAATGTGGAGTAGAATAAAGGCTGTAGTCCGGGCACAGCGGACCCTGCTGTGTGACCTAGAGCAGGTTGGTAAAACTCTCTGTGTCTCAGAGGGCACAGCTGAGAAATAGGGGTCCAAATATGGATCCTGACTCCCTCAACACGTTCACTGAGGCTTCAGTTGCAGAAGGTGTGCTAAAGGGCCCCGGAGGGCCTGAAGTGCTGCAAAGGATGCTGGGATTTTTATTATTTGAGGGCGTGAGCTATTATGGCCCTTATGAGCTGGAAGGCCAAGTTACACAGAGGGGTTTCTGGGGCAAGAGTGAGGCCAGCATTACTGAGATTTCCTTTCGCTTCAAGCTCCAACTTGGCTCAGCGTGGTTACCCATCCCATCTTTATTGACAATTCCAATATTTTCTTCATTATGGATTTTTAAAAAACGTTTCATGAAAATATTATTTATCTTGATGACTGAGTTTCGTGGTGCCCCCCACATACATTTTGCACTCAGGGAGAGTGCCTCACTGACCTCACCCTAATCCCAGGTACCGGTGGAAAGACCACAGTCTCAGGAGCCAGACACACTTGCCTGGGTGGCCCTGTCTCTCAGTGCCTCAGTTTCTCTGTCTGTAAAATGGGTTTGATCAAAACACATCTCTTAAAGTTTGCTGTTGACTTTAAATTGAGAAAAGTGCTAGGAGAGTGCCTGGCGTTCCCAGCGCGCCCAAAGCATGTGGGCCATCACCACTCTTCTCTTTGAACCTCAGTTTCTTAATCTGTAAAGTGGGACAATACTAATTTTTACCCCCGTGATGTACCGTGTGGCATCCACGGGCTAAGGGTGCGGCGGGTCTTCGTAAGCGCCCGGTCCTTCGGCATCCCCTCCTTTCCACACACCAGGAAAGCAGGGTATTTCGATTTTCTTGTGCAAAGTTATCACCACTTTGCAGCAAGGATTGTGATGACTTTTAGTCAAGGGCACCTATGCAGGGAAGGTTAGAGCGGAGACGAGGACACACAGGCCAATGGGGCGGGGGCAAGTGGAAATGAGCCACCCAGGAGACGCCGCCGCAGCTGCTGCTGCTAAGTTGAGCACTGAGCTTCCCGGCACCAGGAGAAGCAGGGGTTTCCTAGAGCCCACTCTCCGTAGCCCTGGCCTGCTCCTGACAGTCCTGCTCACCCGTCTCTCTCTCCTGCAGCCCTGTCCAGCCCTGGGCTCTGCCCTGCCCAGGAGGCACGTTCACAGCTCCCTGGCTGAGGCAAGCTTCGCGTGGGCCCCCGAGGCATCTTTGGACTCATGCTTTTGCTGCCACCTCTTACTTCCTTTATTTCTGACTTACAGTTTTTTCAATGAGGTAAAATATATATATAACATAAGATTTGTCAGTCTAATCATTTTTAAGCGTATAATTCAGTGGCATTAATTACATGTTGTGCAACCATCACCATTATTTCCAAAACTTTTGCATCACCTCCAACAGAAACTCTGCACCCAGGAAAGCAGTGCCCACCTCTTCCGCTGCTGAGAGCCGAGGCGCAGAGCTGTGCAGTGGCAGGGCACGGTCCTTCCTTTCATCAGGCAATGAGTGTCTGTGGAGCACCTGCTCTGGGCCAGGCACACGTGTGGATGCTGGGGAGACAGCAGTGAAGCTTGGGAAGCTCATCTTCTCACCTGGACACAGGCGAGACCTAATCTCATCCATGAACGAGAGACCTTCCACTAGTGCCAAGTGCTAGGAAGTCAAATCGATGGGGGTCAAAGAATAGAGGGGTTGGGGGTGAGAAGGTGCCATCGAGATGGTGACATCTGAGCTGAGACTTGTATGACCACACACTGTGCTGGGAAATGGGAATCAAGGTTCCCATCTCTCAAACAGCCACTCGGGAACTGTTGCTCCCTTCCTGGGAATGTGGTCCTTCTGGCTTTAGCTTAAGAATCGTGCTTCACCCTCCCCAGGTCCCCGGCCCTTGACCCTGCTGCAAACGTTGTGTCCACATGTCTGCACCTCACTCCCCCACTTGCCCCCTGCTTCTGGTTCCCCTGTTTTGCATCCTAGAAAATGAGCTCGGTTGGCCGTTGCTCATCTTCCTGTCCCCCTTGTCCCTCTCCTTGTATCTCCCTGGCGGACCCCCACTCCCCCACCCCTCTCCCCTTCTCTTTCTCTCAAGCCCATCCCCTCACCACCATGCAGTTGGGCCCCAGCGTGGACACAGCTCAGGGTGAGGGCTAGGGCTGGTTGTGCGTGTAAGCAAGGGACCAGTGGGCCTTGCAGACAGAAGAGAAAGGAAGTGCTGGCCAAGACCCAACCGACTCGAGCTACCCTGTTCACACAAGAAGACACATTTGTTAACCACTCGATGCAAAAATGTTAACTTGAGACATTCCCGTGGCCTTTTGCCCATGTTTCCAGTTCTCAGGTGAGAACTCTGCTTTTAACATTCTTTGCCTGATTTAACAATTCTGTTGCTATGGAAGGTTAGAAGGCTTGCCATGTTTTCCACTCTGTGGCTTTTATGTAGAAAAGAGTAGAGAAAGGAAAATAAACGTTTCTGAAACAAGGTGTGAGTCCTTTGAGTGTTCCAAGGAGGCAGAAGTTGTGACTGTTGTCCAATGCTCCTAGAATCTCTTCTTGTCAGGATGAGTTAGCAGGTCTTTCATCACTCTGAACTAGACCTTGACAATGGACTGACTTCCACAGCTCAATTTGCTCATCTTGGTCTGTGGGATATGAACTGTCTTTTGTGTCCATTAATAATTTACCTAGTGTCCTGGAGGAGGCAGGGGTGTGTGGAAGCCCAGGGTTCAAATCTCAGTTCTGCAAGGCGCCCGTCCCTGACTTCTCTGGTAATCTAAGCGGTCCCCTCTCTTCCTCTCCATCCCTCACTGTGCGAGTCACGAGGGCTCTTCAGAATACTCTGGTTACAGGGTAGGAATACAGGGGAGGATTGCTCTTTCCCACCTGCTATGAAATTAGGCGTGGTATATGACTTGCTTTGGCCAATGAAATGTAAGTGGCCTATGTCACTTCTCAGTGGAAGTTTTAAGAGCCAGTACATGGTTTTTCCATGTTCTGTTCTTCCTGCCATGGTGATCACACTGAGATGAAACACACACAGAGATGATGCCTCCATTAACCTGAGGGATGACATATACCTGCCTACCTGCACTTGATGTTGGTGTGAGAAACAGGCCAGTCACTGAGATTTGGGGATCATTTGTTACTGTGTCCTAAACCTAACTCATCCTGACTGATACAATGTCACCTTTTAATTTTTTCTTTTGTCCTCATAGCACTTATCACCATCTTTGGTTATCATATTTATTTATGCCTTAAATATGTATATTTATTTTCTGTCTCTATTCTCTAGAATATAATCTCCACAAAAACTATGTTTTTGTTGTTGTTGTTCAGTGGAGTTAACTCCAGCTTCTAGAAGAGTGCCATGTACCTGGTAGGTTGAATGAATTGATCTATAATTTGGTTAGTGAGGACAGGTTAGTTAACCTCCATGAGCCTCACGTTCCTTATCTATAAAATGGGAATACTAACCATTCCTGCTTCATGGGAACGTTTTAAGAGTGAAAGGGAGAATGAATATAAAGCACCTTGCACCATGCCTGGCAAACAGTACATGTGCAATAAATATGTGCTGTTTGTATAGTAATAATTGTCAACCCTGTGAACCCAAAATAGGGCATCTATTGTCAGATATTTTTTGCAGATAAATTTTAAACTGCTTCCCAGACTTGTCAAAGGTCCCTCAGCAATTAGTTGGCTTTTCTACACTGGACTCCAGGGTCCTCCCTCACAGAGACTCTAGATTAAAGTCACTTCTTTCAGATCACAGGCTGGACATGGAATTTGGGGAAAGTATCTTTTCTGAGTTGGGCTAGGGCACTAAGACAGGCCCTGAGAGCTTTCGATGCTCAGATCTTAGGATGGATGTTCAAATAGGAAGGAACAGCTACTGCCTGTGAAGATTCCAGGGATGTGGAGGAGGGGCACTCTATGGAGAATTAAACTTTTGAAGTGGAAAACTCCGTTTTGCTTACTCTTATTTTTTTTTTTTTTTGTTCGGTGCTGGGTGTGGGATCTTGTCCAGATGCAGGAGAAATGGTCACTGCAGACTTTCTCACAGATGCTTGTTGACCAGGAGATTTACGAGCCCACTAGTAGTACCTGGATGGACGGGCCCTTGTACTGAGGAGCTGACTCTGAGTTGGATGAAGTCAAGTTTGAATCTGAGCTCCATGACTTTCCAGTTGAGTGACTTTGGGTAAATGACCTCTTCCCTCTCTCTGTCTGCCTTGGTTTCCTTGTCTGCCACTCTGGTGAAAATCAGATGAGATTCAGTGTCTCCCCAACTGGACTTGCCTCCTTCACTCTGTCCTTCTAAATGACAAAATTGATTGTATTTTCCCCCTAAAATAGGAACTCTTCAATGGCTTAGCCTTGCCCTCTGTGTAGGGCCTGAACTCTGTGTTGAGGCTTAGGTCCTGCCTTCTCTGGCCTTCACCCACCTTTCCAGGTCCTTCTGGCCCTGCATTCCTGCCACAGGCAAACTCCAGCCAGACGTGAGGACTTCGTCCAGGCCTTTTGGCAGGCCTTCCTGCTTCTTACCCACTCTGCATCGAATGTCCCCATGTGCCTGCCTTTGAGCTCACTCCTGTCCTCCCACCAATTCCTCCTCAACCTTCAGACCTCCCTCTAGATGCCACTTCCCCAAACCCTCAGACAACTGCGTCTTCACCCTAGCCGTGTTATAGTCAAGTCACCTTTTCAGGTTTGCTTTCTCTATCATCCGGTCAGTTCCAGGCTGGCACAAATAGGGCTATTATTCTGGGAGGGCCAAATCCTTAGTTGGTTCAGTACATGTGCTCTGGCAGGGGGCTCCCTGGGCTCTGTCATGGCTCTGCGATTGGACAGCTTTCTTCACTTTCCTGTGCCTCTGTTTCCCTGTCCATGGCATGGACTGTTGGACTGCACTCTTCACTCTCCTGTGCCTTGGATTCTCCATCCATGGTTGGACCCTTGGACAGCACTCTTCACCAACCCTTGCCTTAGTTTCCCCATCCATGGCATGGGCCCTTGGTTAGCTCTTTTTACCTTCCTGTCCCTCGGTTTCACCATCCATAAAATGGGTCAACAGCAGTCATTTTAACCTCATAGGGCTGTTGTGTGGCTGCAGTGAGACAATGCATGAAAAATGGTGCCTGGTTCATGGGAGGAAATGCCCTATAAATGGTGGTTAACTTTACACTTTCCTGTTGTTTTGTGGAATGAAAATCAAAAGGCTCATGAGAGAATGCATGAACATACACTCCCACGCATGCATTCTCACTCTCCTTGGCACTAGGACGTTGGAAGTATCCCCCTAAGTAGCAGCCCTGGCTCAGCAGTAGGCGAGGTGAGGAGTGGTCCTGGATTTAGATGGAGCCTGGCTCCCCTTCCATCCCATCCTTGTAGCTCCACAAATCAACTTGACTTTGAGGCATGCCTCAGCCAGGCTGAATCCCAGCAAATACTGTGACTGAGTCACGTGGATGCTCAGGTTCCCCTGTGGCTTGTCTGGGGAAAAGGGGTCCGGGGCACGTGTCTGTCCCCACACCAGTGGGAGTGTCCCTGGAAATCCCATCCCTAGGGGCTAACTGTTGGATATTGTCATTATAAACATTTTTCCTTTAAAAGAATCAGCCCTGTGTGTATGTGTGTGCATGTAATCAGCAAAAGAAGCACTGGGGATCCCCTTTCCGCTCCTCCCAGTTTCTCCCCCCTGAGTCCCCGCCTGGCCCCATGGCACCCTGTGCCGGTCAGCCAGCCCCTCCCAGCCTCTGATGCCCTATCTCCAGGCCTGCCACTGTGGGTGCCTTTTCTTTCGCGTCCTCTCAGCCTCCCCTCGCCCAACACCTCTTCTCGCAGTGTTGGCACAGGAGTGCTGGTTACCTAGGAAACCACTGCAGGGCGAGCACGTGGGATTGGCCAGCCCAGGGCCTGACTCTGGGTTGGCGGGCAGATTTTTGGAGTGATTCTTGTCCTCAGTTCCCTTCTGGGGAGGAACATTCTCCAGCACATGAGAGAAACCTGAGTGTGCCACAATGGGAAGAGCTTCTCGGCAGGGGAAGGAATTCCTGTCCCAGTGAGGATGCAGAGGTGGAGAATGAGGCCACGCAAGCCCGTTTGCAAAAAGGCAGGAGGCTTGGGGGCAGGGGAGCTCTAATAAAAATAGTTTGCTTGTATTTATCCGTCACTGTTTGCTAAGCTCTTTACATGCATTGGCTCATTAACACCCCTAGGAGGCAGGCACTATTTTTCTCCCCACTTTACAGATAAGGAGAGGGAGGCGAAGAGATATTACATAACTTGGTTAAGTTTGCAGAGCTGGTGAGCCTGCAGCTGGGATTCGAACCCAAGTGTGCCCTATTATCAAGAAGGCTTCAGAGCCGTTTTCCCTGAGGACTTGAGAGACATAAGGTCAGTACCCACAGAGGCAGGCAGATGGATGAGATGACTTCTCAGAATCCCTCCTGCCCGCTGCCCCCCTCTTCTAACCATTGATTGGGTTCTCCTCTCCCTTGAGGACCCACTCCTTTCCTGGAACCCTCAAGTCCTCAGAAATGAACATGTTACAAGTCTTGACTCATCTTTAGGGCTGACAAGGGAAATATCTACTGCAGGTTCGCCTTTGTGTACCTGTAATATGGTGCTGTGTGCTTTTACAATATCGGGGAAGAGAATCAGCTAATGGGGCATTTTTGAACACTTTCAGTATGCTCAGCAGGCACTTTGGTAAACATTGAAACGTGGATCATCTCATTGGGTCCTCGCAGTAAGGCAGTTCCTCTTCTTATCTCCATTTTACAGATGAGATCTCTCAGGCTCAGAGAGGTTGAAGGGTTGCTGAGGATACCCAGCACCCAACTGATGCAGTCCCGATTTGAACCCCAGGCCTTTCGGAGTCCATAAAGCCTCTTGAATTGCATAAGGCCTCCTCACCGCTGCTTTAGAACTGCAGGGAGGCTAAGGAGAGAACCCTGCTTCTGCACAGCCCCGGGGGATTAGATGAGTGCTTGCCCCTCATTCCAGTTCAGCCCCCACTGATGGCTTGAGTGCCCGCCAGTCTCCAATGGGCAGTTGGCTGGCCCAGACCATCTCCCCTGTGTCCTCAAAGTGTCAAAGTCAGTTCAGTGATGTTGAGAAGCAGTGGCTGGAAATAAACCCAGGACCCAAAGCAGGTAAGTCTGCCAGATCACGGCTAATGAGGCACATCCTCAGGACACACAGTGGAGTCAGGAAGCATCTACTGTGATTCCCTGTCATCATCAGCTCTGGAGATGCAGCCGGGTGGGATCTTGGTGGGTTTGGAGGAATCCTGGGCTTTGCGGGACCAGGAGAGGAAGTGATGGGACAGAACACACTACTGCCTTTCAGGCATCCTATGGTAAATTCAGGCCAGAGTTCGTCCTGCTGCCTTGGCCCTGCACATCAGCGTCGGGACCACTTGTCACGACGGCCACTTGCTGTGATTTTTAGCTCTAGCAACAGCTGCACTTATGTGATAGTTTCCTGGGGCTGCCATAGAGAAAAGAACCACAGACAGGGTGGCTTCAAACCACAGAAATTAATTCTCTCATAGCCTTAGAGGCCAGACATCTGAAGGCAAGGTGTTGGCAGGGTGTGCTCCCTCTGAAGGCTCCAGGGTAGCATGCGTGCCATGCCTCTCCTAGTTCTGGGGTAGTGGACCGGCCTGGCATTCTTAGCATGTAGCTGCTCCCCTCCAGTCTCCAACTCCACCTTCTCATGGGCCCCTTCCCCCTGCAGGTGTCTCTGTCTCTGTGTAAGAACCCCAGTCATTTTGGAGTTGGGGCTCACCCTAATTCAGTATGGCCTCATCTTAACTAATTATACCTGCAAAGACCCTATTTCCAAATATGGTCACATTCTGAGGTTCCAGGAAGGATGTGATTTTTTTTTTTTTTTTTTTTTTTTTTTTTTTGTGGTGGTGGTGGTGGCACTATTTAATCCAGTAAAACTTACAAACATCAGCGCATTTGAGCCTTTCAAGAATTCTGCTTGGACCGTTCAGATTCTTGTTTCCATTTTTTAGAGGAGAAAACTGAGGCTCAGAGAGATGAAATGACCCATTTAAAACACAGCTGGCAAGATGCAGGGGCAGGTCTGGCCCAGCTCAACCCCTTTTGTGTATAATAGACTTCACTGCTTCTTGAAGATGAATGGGAGCCCTGAGGAGTTAGGGCAGGTGCTTGTTAGGTGGTCAAGCATTAACAATGGGGACAAAAAGTCTATGCTGTCTTTCATCCTCCTCTTCATTGTAGATCTCTAACCCTTATTAAATACCAGGACATCAAATCTCTTGGATGTGGAGCATTTGCCTGGAGCAGTGGTCCTCAAAGTGTGTTTGCAAACCAGCACTTGGGAGCTTGTTAGAGATGTAAATTTTCAGGCCCCACGTCAGAGCTACTAAATCAGATGCTCTGAGAGTGGGCCCAGCCATCTGGGCTTTACCGAGCCCTCCAGGTGATTCTGATGCACACACCCCCTTGAGACCCACTGGCCTGAGTGGTAACTCTCCATGTGGGCAGATAATAGCCCGTCCCCTGCCTTGCCCACCCAATCAGAATCAGCTCGAGGAGGTGCATGTTTTATCAGGCTTCCATGGTGGTTTTTATGTACACTAAAATATGAGAGCATCTAGCCTTGAGGAGTGTTAGATTGCAAGTAAATACTTTTTGTCTCCCCATCCCAGCTTGGCAATGCCAAACCAAGTGAGACATATGTTCTCCCCTAGCCAGCTCCCTCCACTTATGGCAGTACGTTGTTATTTTTATTGTTATCATCATCATTATTATTTTTATTGCTAGTTTCCTCTGTTTCGGTGGTCGAGAGGACAAGAAAGTAAACCTGGCCTTTGGTGGAGGCACATGTACCCATTTAGGAGTCCCTGTCTGCCCCTACCCAAGTGCACAGCGAGTGAAGTTCTGGATGTGAGGATAAGCTGAAGGAGATAAGCCATGACTCCTCGCCCTACACGGGGAAGACAGGATCACCGAGGAAGGAGAGCAGGGCTGTGGAAACTTCCCAACTAGATGCTTGGATGGTATGCTAGTTTGGATCTATGTACTCCAGAAAAACCTGTTCTTAAAGTTAAGCCATTCTTGTGGGTGGGAACCCATTTTGATGAGGGTACTTCGGTTAAGATGTGGCCCACCTCATTCAGGATGAGTCTTAATCCTATTGCTGGAGTCTTTTATAAGCAGAATGAAATTCAGACAGACATAGAGAGAGCCAGATGGAGCAGCCAGGAGCTGACCATTAACAGAACCCAGAAGAGAAGGGGGAGGCTGGGAGAGGCCACCATATGCATTGCCATGTAACACAGGGGCCAAGGACCAAGGCTCACTGGCAGCCAGTCCCCGAACACCAGCCTTCAGAAAGAAGCATTGCCTTCATGATGCCGTGATTTGGACTTCTCCTCGCCTCAAAACCACGAGCTATTAAAATAAATTCCCATTGTGCAAGCCAACCCATTGCATGGTACAGGCATACCTTGTTTTATCGCACTTAAATTTATTGTGCTTCCCAGATATTGTGGTTGCTGTTCTTGTTTTTTTATAAATTGAAGGTTTTTGGCAATGCTACATTGAGCCAGTCTATTGGCATCAATTTTCCAACAACATGTGTTCACTGTGTCTCTGTGTCACATTTTGATCAGAGTATGGACATTGTTTCTTTCGACATAATGGCACTGGACACTTTAGAGTAAAGTATAGTGTAAACATAACTTTTATATGCACTGGAGACCAAAAAAATTGTGTGACTCTTTATTGTGGTATCTATTTTATTGCCACAGTCTGGAACTGAACCCACAATATCTCTGAGGCATGCCTGTCTTTGCTTTAGCAATAAGGAAATGGAAATAAATGACATCACATGCCACAAAATTACCTGCTTGAGAAGTTTCCATTTTTCACCATGTTCTGATCTCCAGCACCTGGTTTTGGCCCCTTCAGAAGCAGAGGGCTTGGGGTGGGGGAGAGACACTTGCTCAGTCCTCTGGGTCCTGCAGCCAAGGGATCCCTGGCAGCTCCTCGTGGCCTGAGCTTTGGGAAGGCCTTTGGAAGCTTCTCCAGCTTCCTGCAAGGGTTAGGAAGATGGAGAGACCCGCCAGGTGGGTAGGAGCATCGGTGAGGGCCACGGGCCACCCAGGGGACCGAAAACTCAGACTGGAGGTTTCCAGAGATCTGGAGATGGAGTGGCTCATTCAGCTAATACTGTTTATTGGTAGCGTCATTTTTTTCTTCTTTGCAAGACGTTTCAATATATTATTTCATTTAACCTTCATAAAATCTCTATATTGAAGAAGTTATTGGTTCCCATTTTATAGAAGACAAACAAAGGCCCAAGGAAAATGTGGTCTGTCAAAGGGCACACAGCTGGTAAGGCCAAACCAGGATTTGTCTCTCTCAGGGCTTCTCACCCTCAGCACCATCGATATCTGGGCCTGATCATTCTTTGTGGTGAGGGCTGGCCTCTCCTCGTAGGATGTTTAGCAGCATCCCCGGCCTCTACCTAGTAGATGCCAGGAACAGAACCCTCCCCTCTACACTTGTGGCAATGAAAGATGTCTCTAGACCATTCCAAACATTCCCTGGGGGGCAGGATTGCCCCAAACTGAGACCCAGTGGTCTAACTTCAGGTCCCATGTTCTTTCTAAGGTGCTGCTTTGCCTCAGAAAACATTCCAAATGTGAGCACCTTTGTTTGAGGCTCCAGGATATAAAGTTATATATGATACAGCCTGTTAACCTCAGCACTTTCTAGTTCACACCTCCTCCTACACACACACACACACACACACACACACATGCCTGACACTTTAGAGGTGTGGAACCACAGAGAAGTTTAATGACTTGTCCTAAGCTCAAACTGTCCAGATCTGCAGACCCCCATCCAATCCTTTTCTACTTCCCCATTCTCTCCCCTCCGCATGCTAGGCGCTCCGAAGCCCGTCTGTTGGTCCTGAAGGAGGCTGGTAGGTTTTTTGGACCTTCATTATGTGGTGTTATCAATAGCCCTTAGTGATAACTCTTTTCCTTCTTTTGCTTCCATTCTTTTCCAAGAGACTTTGCTCCACTTTATTCTACTTAATTGTCATCTCCGCAGAGTAGTGATCGTCTCTAGCTTGTGTGACACTGTGTCCCCACTGTCTGTCATGGTGCCTGGCACATAGTTGGCCCTCTAGACATATATGTTGAATTAATGAATAAATGACCTTGAGGATCATTCCTTGGAGTTAAAAACCCCATGAGGATTGGCTCTTACTAGCAGGAATAATTTGCCTTGGTTGACTAGTTTTGAGGCAAGAAGCGGGAACCCACTCAAGCTAAACAAAGCAAATAGGGCTCGTTTTTTATTTTTTTTGGAAGGTTCTGGGCAATTGCCCTAACTCCGAGGGTTGCAGCCCAGCCCAGTTTTAGAACTGGAAGCCCCTCGGAGTGAAGGCCATAGCTCTGCCTTTCACTCTGGACAGAATAGCTTCTGAACTCAGGTTTGCTCTGCAATTGGCTTAGTCTCTCTCCATTTCCTTTCTCTTTGCTTCCCCCTCTTTATTTCCTCCTCAGTCCCTATGTCCAGACCACCTTTCTCTATTCTATCCACACGGCAAAAGAGGACCACCTCAAAACTGCAATCTCGACCCCCACATTTACTTGTGTTCTTGGTTCAAACACAAACTGAGACCAAGAACAGTCTCTGACCCCCAATTTGAAATTTACAGGAGAAAGAATATGATTGGTCCAGCTTGAGTCAGGGTATCAACTCTGGTCCAATCAGGGATAGCCAGGAAGGAGAGATTGCTTGGTACAAAAATGGCCTCGAAGGCCCATTTCTGTGTTGGAGAGCTGATCTTAGAAAGGCAGGTGGTGGGAAATGCCCCAAGGATCTCTCCGACACTTTCCCAGCCCTGCTGAAAAGTAGTTGCTCCCTACCACCTGGCAAAAGGCAGACACTCAGGAAGAATCTGTTGAAGGCAGAAGTGGATGTTGGAGTGCCAACCTCAGGTAGGAATTCAGACAAAAAGGAATTCAGGAACAAAGCCCTGAGGGGAAGTTAGAGCTTCCCTATGTCCATTGCTGCCCCTTCTAATTATAGCCAGTTTTAGCCAATTTGGATTAATCGGGGTGGAGGGCTGTAGTCCAGTTTAAATTTTTAAAAATGCTGATGGATAGATGAATGGACAGATGGATGGATGGACAGATAGATAAAGATATAGATTTATCCCTCTGTTTTGATTGCTTGTAAGGACATGCAGCTAGTTATACTACAATGATAAATGTGTGACAAAGGAGGGTAAATAGAAGCCTAAGTAGTAGAAATCCCAGGAGACCTGCTTTGTTGAATAAAGCATTAATGGTTATTATAATGAACACATAAATAGTTGGAGCGAAAACAGGCTTGTAAGGTGTTTGGAAACAAGGTCTGATTCTCTTAAGTAATGATAACACTACTGGAGGAAAAGAGCAAATGCACATAGAGCCTTCGCTGTGTGCCAGGCACTGTTCTAAGTGTTCAATCTATAATATATCAACTCATTTAATTTGTAGGGGGTAAAACCCAGCTTAAGGGACTAGAGGTGGCATTGCTCAATCTCTTCGACAATAATTTTTGAATTACTTAGGAGGAGAAAGAAGAGGGCATGTCTAATTGAGAAGTTAAGAGTTGGAATCCTGTAGCAGCCAGAGAGCCTGGGTTTGAATCTAGTTGAGTGACCTTGGGAAAATTACTTAATCTCTCTGAGCCTCAGCTTCCTCTTCTGTGATAAAACCTAGCTCAGATGATTGTGTTGAGGATTCATTATGACATAGAATTTTTGTCTTGCACAGCACCTGGCACATAGAAGACACTGAATGGACACCATGATATAGTGGTTGGGTCACAGGGTCTGAATTCCAGCTCTAGGCACACTTGGAATTAATTCTCCTCACTAAGCTTCCATTTTCAATCTGGAAAACACGGATAATAGGACATGGGTTTTACAAGGCAGAAATCAGGTACTGCAACTAAGTGCTTGGTGGAGCATCTTGCATATTGTAAGCTCCTACTATGTATTGTTTTTGTTTCTGTTGTTACCATCGTTACCATCATTCCGAGTTGATGAGCTAAAGCAGCATGATGGAAAAGATGGGTCATTAAAAATGACAACACGAAACTTATTCCACTGTTAAGTGATTTGCACAGTACGATTAGCAAATTATACTCATATATATATATATATATTTTTTTTTTTTTTACAGAAGTGGTTTAACAGAAGGAGGATGCCTGTGCCAATCAGAGCATCCCATAAAAAATACATTTCCCCTGAAAATTCCATTTTCTCCTGACAATACTTGCTTGATTTGACAGCGTTTGCATTCCCCTTGATTTGCCCATTTTTAATGAGACATTAGATCAACTACACAAAGGCAATTTCAGATTACTCTGGTTCCTTAACAAAAATTCTGTTGTTATGACATTGGTTTATGTATGGGGACTCTTGGCCATTGATTTCCAGGCTCAAATACTTACGTAATGCCAGCCCAAGAGTGAAGTAGTTTTTTTTTTACGTATATAATTAAAGTTTTAAAAATCCAGGAAATACCTTCTTGGAGTGTTAACACTACACATTAGTGTTTGCTGATGCAGGCAGCAGAAACCAACCTTGGCTAATGTAAGTGAGAATGAAATAGCTTGAACGGATAAGAGACGGGAACCAGGAATGAGGCTAAACTCCAAGGTATGTAGGAAGCTGGACAGTTGGGTGGTCTTGTCTGGACACTAGCGCTGGAGCAGCGGCCTCCTTTATCTCAACTCTGTCTTATTACTTTTGAGATCTGAAGTCCCAAGAAGACTCCTATTGGTCTGGTTTGGGTCATGGGTCTTCACTTTGGCTAGTAGGAAAGGGTGGGACAAGGGATGGGCAGTTTCCCTGAGACCATAGACATTTGGAGAGAGGAAATTTCCTAAAAGAAGAGCAGGTGTGAGAGTAATGGGGAAATGGTATATTTAAATGGGAAGGGGCTTCTTTTTTTTTCATAAAAAAATGTATTGAAGTATAGCACACATGCATTAATATACATAAACAATAAGTATATAGTAATAGTTGTGAACTTACAAAACAAACATACGTAGCATCATACAGGACTCTTATAACTCAACCTACCACCAATAACTTGTTAAACATTTTAAACTAATGATTAAAGAGCACTGTCCAAATATCACTACTACCCAAAGTATTTTCTCCCAACCCACCCTGTTATTATTATCTTTATATCATTTATATATGAATGTACATAAACAATAAGTGTATAGTAAAAGTTGTGGATTTACAAAGCAAACATGCATAACATTATACAGGGGTCCCATACATCAACCTTGTACCAACATCTTGCATTGTCATGAGACATTTGTTACAGATTATGAAAGAATATTGTTAAAATCTTACTACTGATTATAATTTTATCTTACATTTGGTGTGTTTTTCCCCCAACCTACCCTATTATTATTTTTAAAATATATGTATTTTTATGACAGAAGTTTTAAACTTATAAAACAATCTTGCATATGTGCAGAATTTCCAAACAACGAACCTCTGTTGCCACACAACACTGTGGAGGAACATTTGTTATAGATAAGATAATATCATCTTACTGTTACCATGTCTATAGTGTACATTTGACACACATTCTCCATACTGTCCCATTATCGACACAGTATATCTTTGGCATAGATGCAAGCATATTATATTATTATTGCTAATCACAGTCCATAGATCACTCTAGTTGTATTTTTCTCATGCTTCTCCACATTCCCATCACCCTGCAGTAGTGATGTATGTTTGCTCTCACTCACAAAGGACACTCTTGCATCTGTACCATTAACCACAATTCTCATCCACCTCTTGGTTTACTGTGCTATTCAGTTCATAGATTATTCTCTAGCATTCTGTCAATTGGTGTTTTCATCCCTAGACTACCACTTTCAGCCACATCCCCATTTATAAACTAGCTGTTACTCACTATTTGATACTATCTACTCTATACATTTCCACATTTTTACATTAAAACTAATTAAAACTTCTACATACATAAAACATCAGTAGTCCATCTCAGTCTTCCTCTTATCTCCTTTAAGAATCTACCACCTACCACCAGATCTTGAAGATATTTTCCTACAATTTCTTCTAGAAGCTTTATGGTTCTTGCTTTTATGTTTATGTTTTTGATCCATTTTGAGTTAATTTTTGGATACAGTATGAGATAGGGGTCCTCTTTCCTTCCTGTGGGTATGAATATCCAGTTCTTTCAGCACCATTTGTTGAATGGACTGTTTTGCCCAAGTTGTGTGGGTTTGACCGGCTAGCCAAAATCCCTTGACTGTACATGTGAGGTCTGTTTCTGAACCATCAGTTTGGTTCCATTGGTCTATATGTCTGTCTTTATGCCAGCACCATGCTGTTTTTACCACTATAGCTAGGTAATATAATTTAAAGTCTGGAGATGAGAGTTTGCTTTTCCTTTTTAAGATGTTTCTGGCTAGTTAGGACCCCTTACTCTTTCAAATAAACATGATGATTGTGTTCTCAATTAAAAAAAATGTTGGTGGAATTTTTACTGGGATTGCATTGAATCTGTGTATCAATTTGGGTAGCAATGACATCTTTATGATATTTAGTCTTCCAATCCATGAGCATGGAATATTCTTCCAGTTTTTTAGGCCTTTTTTGATTTCTTTTACCACTGAGTTGCAGTTTTCTGAATACAAGTGCTTTACATTGTTGGTAAATTTTATTCCCATTTGAGTTTTATCTGTCATATTTTGTTTTCCCTACTCTTTTGACACTTTGTTTACTTTTATTGATATAATCATCATTTCTAGACTCTCTTTCAGGCCTTTCTCTTCTGTCTTTTCTTTTCAGGTACTACCACACACTTCAGCATTTCCTGAAAATCTGGTTTCTTGGTTAGAAATTCTCTTAGTTTCTGTTTATCTGTGAATATTCTAATCTTGCCCTCATTTTTGAAAGACAGTCTTGCCGGATATAAGGTTCTTGGCTGGAAGTTTTTCTCTTGTAGTATCTTAAATATATCATACCACTGTCTTCTTGCCTCCATGGTTTCTGGTGAGAAAGTGGCACTTAATTTATTGGGTATCCTTTATATGTTATGCATTGCTTTTCTCTTGCTGTTCTCAGAATTCTCTCTTTGTCTTTGGCATTTGACATTTGGATTAGTATGTTTCTTGGAGTTGATCTATTCAGATTTTTTTGGATGGGAGTATGTTGTGTTTCTTGGACATGAATATCTATGTCCTTCAATAGGGTTAGGAAAATTTCTACCATTATTTCTTCAAATATTCCTTCTGCCCCTTTTCCCTTCTCTTTCTGGGACACCCATGGCATATATTCACATCATACATGACATATCATGTTTGCGTGTCTTTTGCTATCTTTAAGTTCCCTGAGACCTTGTTAAATTTTTCCCATTCTTTTCTTCATCTGTTCTTTTGTACGTTCACTTTCAGAGGCCATTTCTTCAAGCTTACCAATCCTTTCTTCTGCCTCCTCAAAATGCTGTTATATGATTCCAATGTTTTTTAAATTTCATTTATTTCACCTTTCATTCCCATAAGATCTGCTATTTTTCTATGTATGCTTTCAAATTCTTCTTTGTGTTCATCCAATGTCTTCTTAATATTCTTAATCTCTTTAGCCATCTCATTGAATTTATTAAGGAGATTTGTTTGAACATCTGTGATTAGTTATCTCAACTCCTTTGTGCCTTTTGGAGGCTTATCTTGTTCCTTTAACTGGGCCATAGCTTCCTGTTTCTTGGTGTGGATTGTAATTTTTCGTTGGTGTCTTGGCATCTGGTTTACTAGAATATTTATTCTGGGTGCAGCTTTTCTCTTTAGTTTAGGGCTTCTTGCACTTTCTCCCTTGCTGGTTGTGTAGTAGGAGACAAGGATATAGTTGGCTATAAGGTGAGGAAGCTCAAGCTGTCCTCATTATCCCAGGGACTGATGAAGCTTTTCCCAATTTTCTCCTTTGCCAGGGATAGGACAGAGTTACAGCTGTGTGGAGTAATCCAAGTCGTGCATTCTTAGACTGTAGTTCCCCAGAGAGACTGATGAGGCTTCGTGCCTCTTTCTCCCCTGCCTGGGGTGGGGATGAAGCTGCAGGTGTGGGCAGCAATCTATGCAGTGTGGATCCAAGATGACCGCAGTTGCCCTGGTAGACTTCCGATTATTCAATCTGTGTTGCCATATGTACCTGCAGTTACATGGATAGGCTGGGGCAGGGCTTGCCAGCCTCCTTCCTGCCAGAGGTGGAGCTGAAGCCTATTCTAGGGCTGCGGGCAGATATGGGTGAAAGAAACTGGTTCCTGGGAAGCGGACTTGGCCCAATGGATAAGGCGTCTGCCTACCAAATGGGAGGTCCACGGTTCAAACCCCGGGCCTCCTTGACCTGTGTGGAGCTGGCCCATGCGCAGTGCTGATGCGCGCAAGGAGTGCCGTGCCACGCAGGGATGTCCCCCGCATAGGGAAGCCCCATGCGGAAGGAGTGTGCCCCCTAAGGAGAGCCGCTCAGCATGAAAGAAAGTGCAGCCTGCCCAAGAATGGTGCCGCATGGAGAGCTGACACAGCAAGATGACGCAACAAAAAGAAACACAGATTCCTGGTGCCGCTGATAAAGTTAGAAGCGGTCACAGAAGAACACACAGTGATTGGAAACAGAGAGCAGAGAACTGGGGTGAGGGGGAGGGAATGGGAGAGAAATAAAAAAAAAAAAAAGAAAGGAACTGGTTCCTACTGCCACTGTGATTCAGTCCTGGCTTTCCTCAGGTGGAGGATAGAGCCAAAATGGCGGCCACCGGCTTCTTTCCGACTTGGGCAGGTTCACACCCTAGCTGTCCCTAGGGCTATACCCTAGCCAGCCAACTCCACCAATCAGCAGCCAACATCAGTGGCCAACTGTCACCTCCTCCCCTGTTTTTGGGAAATGGAGTTTCCAATTCCAGCCACAGAACAGCTGCTGGGGCACCTTGCGTTGTCAAAGTAGAACAATCACTGGCCTCTGTGACTTAGCTGGTAATTTCCAGGAGAGGCTGGTGCTGGTGCCCCCAGTTTCCTCACTGCTGGAGCTGGCACTGGGACCTAGGCTAGAGCTGCAATCTGACCTGGATGGAAAGAAGCTGGTCCCTGCCAGCACTGTGGTTTTCAGTCCACCCCGCTTCCCCTTGTGCCAGGCATGGAGTTAAGATGGTGACTCACAGCCTCTTTCTGGCTTGGACAGGCTTGAACTATAGCTGTTCTCAGAATTATGCTTTAGCCCACTGAATTTACTCCTCAGTAGCTGAAGTCAGTGCCCAACCGTCTCTTCCTCCCCAGTTTTTGGGAAGTGGAGCTTTCAATTCCAGCTGGGGAATAGCTCCTGAGGCAGCTTGTGCTTCCAATGTAGGATGGGCACCGGCCTCCATGGCATGGAGCACTCTACTTGAGTCTGCTTAGCAGATGGGCTGTCTCCTCCTTCTGTTCCATCAAGGATGTTGCAGGATTCTCTTCTGGTCTCCTGGAGCCCCCGAACAAGTACTTCAGCTAGCTCCAGAGAGCTCTGGGTGTTTACTAACTGCCCTGTAGCAGGCGCTGACTCTAGGAGCTCCTTAGTCTACTGCCATCTTGCTGGTTGTCCAGGAAGGGGCATCTTTTCCTTTAATTGTCTTGCACCAGAATTCCTAGTTACTAGAATGCAGTGATTGATTATTAATGTCCAGCTTTAGTCAACTACTGACAATCACTGAAGATGAAAAATAGACATGTTGCAGGAAGAGAGTGTTGCTAAGTTATGTAAGTTTGGGGTTTTTGAAACCATTATTTTTCTCCTTTGATTAAGTCCTGGGTTTTTTTTTTTGCTGTACCTAAGAATGGATAGAAAATGTGATCCCCCAAGGTGGAACCTCTCTGAGATCTGGACTTTGCAGTCATTTCATATGGAGAGGGATCACTTCATCCAAATTTATATCCAAAGCTCTGGGAAGGGATCATTTAGCACAAGGAAGAAGAGCTGGGAAAGACAACACTTTATAGCTCTCTGCATTATCAATGTAAAAGGATCAGATGGGGCTGACCAGCCAGTCCTCACGGCCCCTGTGAAGAGGCTCTGGAAAGCTGGACTGAAACTGCAATATGAATTATTTAGATTGGTCATGAGGAAGGGCTTTCTGGCTGCAAGGAGACAGATGCTTAGCAGGCCTCCAAGGTATGGTTTTGATCCGAGGTGACAAATCCATGCTGCCCTCACCCCTCTGCCCCTAATTCCTCCATCTATGACATTGCTTTAGGTAACCAGAGCCCCCATCTCCCCTAAGCAGGATGTCTCTCAGAATATTTCTTAACACAGCACTCGAGATGGCCTCTACTGATGTCCTGGATTTAGCAAGCAAGGGAGGGGTGTGAGGGGGGAATATAATTTACTGTCCCTAATTTAGATTCAAATTGAGATTATGCATGGAGAAAGCAACTGTCCTAAATATTTTTTTCAATATTTTGCCATACTTAGGAGTCACTGCCACGTGATTAGGTAACTGTCAAAGCAGTGGCAGTGGCAACAATGACAAGTACAAATTCTGGGGGTGGGGGAAGTACAGGGAAGCTCATAGGGGGCAAATCCTTTGAAACAGACATGAGGTATTAGCCAGAAGTGTTTAATTCTCTTGAAAGCAGACAGGATAGATATATGGTCTAGGACCATTTGTTTTGAGGCAATGGGGCTGGCCTGCTACTCGTTGACTGTAGCTGCTCCAGAGGATTGTGGGATGTAAGCTCCCTGGTGAAGTGGCTCCCATTCAGTCAGGTCCAACTTTCCATAGAAGAGGATGTAATGGGCAGCAGCTGGGGGATGGGTGACCTACTGGGAAAGAGAATCTGGGAGGGGCATCAATAGCATCCACTACATCTGGTGGATACTGTCTGGTGACAAAGCAGAAGGGAGGTAGGGCTTGTGATTCACCCTAATTTACAGATATGGGAACTGAAGTAGAGCAACATCAAGTGATTTGCCCAAGGCCACACTGCCAGTGGGTGTTGGAGGAGGAACGAAGATTTAGACCGCATAGCATCGTAGACCCATTTCTTACAGTTTATCTACCGCCTCCTTTACTTTCAAAACAAGGAAACTGAGACCCAGAAAAGATCAAGTGGCCCAAACCCATATAGAGAGTAGGGCCAACCCAAGGCCAAATCTTTATGAACATATCCATCTTCAAACCCAGCGAGTATCATTCCATACTCGTTCTTTTTGCAAATAGGCAAAGAAAGAAGCTGCTGTTGCTTTCCAGCAATATGCTCCCCTGAACTCAATGACCCCCTGCTGCTTAGGGGCTTCTACTGAGCATGTGGTGAATGAGCCTCCCAGACAACTTGCTTTAGGAGAGGTTTGCAGGGAAAATGCCAGGAGCCCTGGTTCAGGCTTGTGAGGGTGTCAGAGAGGGCTAAAGCCAGAGTTCTCACTGATATTTAATAAATATTCATTATGCTAGTCCCTGGGGATACAGCAGGCTCCATGTCCGATGGGGTTCTTTTTTTCCAGTGGGAAAGACAGAACTTAAACCATCCTTATGAGATTAAAATGGCATTGTAGTAGATATTGAGGAGGCTGTGTAAACATAGAGCCTAGTGACCTGACCTAGTTTGAAGTCAGAAAGTTCTTCTCTGTGGGAGCAACACTCAAACTGAGACTTAAAGAATGATGAGAGGTTAACTAGGAAAGGGAGGTAGGGTAGGGACTGGAAGAGGATTCCAAGAAGAGAGAACAGCCTTGTGCACAGTCCCGAAGGTGTGAAGCTCTGTGTGACACCTGTTTCTTAGAGAAAGGCTAGGATGGGTGGAGAGCAGAGGGAGAGAGAATGGGTTTGGTGAGAGGTGAGGCTAGAGACTTGGCCCTTTGGTCTGTGGAAAGTTGTTGAATGAAGGTAAGCAGGAGTGGGTGTGGGGAATGCATGTGAGTGTATACCAGGACAAGATTTGTGTTTGAGAAGTGTCTTTCTGGTTGCTGTGGCATAGGGGGTGGGGAGGATGGCAACATAGCAGAGGACTGGCATAGCCTTCTCCCTTTCTGTTCAAATACATAGAATTACTGGAGATACATATACATATACACACACATGCACATATAGAGACATACATATATAGACATATATACATATAGTCATGCACATGTATTTGAAAGAAAGAGACATTTTTTTAGGGGCCATAAAAGAAGACAGAGCTTCAAGAGGAATATGAGTACTAGGGGATAAAGGCTGGTGTCCCACCAAGAGCTAGGAAATGTAGTTCTGGGCCATTGTGAGGTGCAAAGCTGCAACTAATGCCCCCACATAAGGTTAGAATTCTGTTGTCCACTATGTAAGTGCTAGAAAAACTCTGTCCACATGTCCAAGGAAGCTACAAGGAAGATTATTGTCTGCCCAGGGCTCAAGGCTGAGAAAAGAAAATCTCTGGGGAAAAGTGAAAGGCAAAATTTTTTCTATATCTACATGCACCCACCTGATATAGAAATCCTAATGTGGAAGATTAAAGTAGAAACTAATCCAATGCCAGGGAAACACCTGGTGAGCAAAACAATTTTGGAGGGTTTCTTCTATATCCCTTGACTCACAGAATTTTTACAGAATATAAGAACCTCAGGTGAAGATGAGCTAATAAAAACATGGGGCCACATGATTAGGCACCTCACATAATGGAAAGTTAGCGGGCACAATAAGCAGAAGTAGAATCTCAAGAACTTGAGACAATCGAACCAGCTGGAAGAGCTTAGATAATAAGTTGTTTAAAATTATCAGAGGTAAGAGGAGGATGAACAATAAAAATGCAAGCATATGATATTGTTAAAAATACATAGGAAGATTTTTTTAAAAATTAAAATTTACAGAAATACTCAGTTTTTGAGTTTACCATACCTTCAAAAAGAGTTAATGAACTGAAAGATAGACCTGAGAATATTGCTCAGACTGTGGAAAAATGAAGAGCTGAGGATGGATTGGAAGAAGTCCAGATAGTTTAGGAGGTCATCATAGAAATGTAGAAAGACAAATGAATTAGATAGAAGTTTAGGATACTTTGTGTATCAGGATTGAGGAAAAGAATGAGTCAAGGCAGAGAGAAGTATACTTGTCCTCTGCGGGAAAAATGACCAATGTATGGAAGTTGGAGAGAGGCTGATTTTAAAGCTTTATATGGAATTGTTTTTCCCTAAAAATCAGGCTTAGCGAGATTATATAAATGTTAGAGATGGACTATGAGCACAGCTCTTTCTGATACCAGTGCCCATTTGTGGAAATACTAAGCAGAGATGGAAAGGAATGAAATTTTGAGGCTTCCCTGGGGATATAGAGACTGATTCTTGTTGGTGAAAAAGGAATCAGCAGGGGATCAGAATGGGGAACATGGGGGCCAGCTCAGGGGTCTGGACCCCTCTTTGGATCTTGACCTGGCACTTGACTTCAAACTCAGGTGACAAGATGTCTCAGTGGGGAGGACTTTCTAAGTAGGTCCTGTCCCTCAGTATAATGGAGGGGTTGAGGAGATCTTGGCTTGATCCTGACTTTGCCACTTACTCACTGTGTTACCTTGGTCCTGTTGCTTTCTGTTTTGGGGCCATGGTTTGTTTAACTGTAAAATGGGGTTGATAAAAGAGTCATTTTGCAGGACTGTGGCCAGGATTGACTGAATAAAGCAGTACAAGAAGGTCCTTTGAAAAATGGCAAGTTCACCGTAAAAATGTAATAAATGTCAGAATGGTGGTTATTCATGACTGTTCAGCCCTTAGGATGGGAAGGGTCTACCCAAGAAGGGATTCCATGAGCATTAGCCGTCATGGATTTCCAAGCAAAGATCGGAAGAGTGGCTCACTATTAAATTCCAAGACATAACGTGTGCATGCAAGGGAAGGTAAGGGAGTAGGCATATGATAAATATGAGAAAGACCAGAGAAAGCCAAGTCTCTGGAAAATCCTAATTTCCTGTGGGTAGCCATTGCTCCAATTCAATCCTAGAATTTTTTCCAGCCACTCTGGCAAGCTTTGAGAATTTCGTCGGGAGTTTGGTACTTTTCTTCCTCGGTCTCCCTCACCCTTGCCTTTGCACCCTCTTGAATCTCCCCGTGCCAAGCCTCCCTGTGGATCTGGGATTCGGTGCAGTACCATGAGCATATATATATAAAGCACGCGCAAACACGTTCAGATGAATTTGTTGCTGACTCGGATGTTCGTTCCTCCAGCAGAGAAGAGGCAGGGTAGGATTTAAAGAGGCACAAATCACCCTCCACTTGCTGTCTGCCTCCTTCCTCCTCTATCCAGCTCAAGCCACACCCAATAAAGGAAAGTCCCAGGAGCCAGCCATGCATCTCAAGTCTCCCATCTCGGTCCCAGCATCTTTGTATTTTCCGTTCTTTCTTGGGTCTTTGCCATGGCACCAGAAGAAGGGATTCTGGGAAAGAAAGAGTGTCATTGTCACAGCAAGGAGAAAGGGTAAAGTGTGACAGGTTCACCACTTGTGTTTCTTTGATTTGGAGTGAGGGCAGAGAATGTATTTCCCCCCTTAGAACTGCTTGAAAGAGTTGACAAAACATCCAACTGAACTTCTCATACTTGGAAGATGACTTTAAAATAGGCCATTAGACAAAAGTAAGCTAGGAGCCAATTTAGTGCTAAATATACCCATTCTTATAAAATCTGCTATTTTTGAGTTAAATGTTGTGGAAATTACCAAATTTGCATTTAATTATTTTAATAGATCTTGTTTACAGATGACTAGGCAAAAATGAAAAAAAAATCCCCCAAACTAATTCACTTTGACTGCTCTTGTTGTAATAGTGCCTAAAATAGAAAAAGATACTCTATATATTTTTTCAAAGTCAGACTGGAAAGCCAACTTAATTCCATTTTGTCTCAGTGTCAACACCACACATGCTATTTTCCCTGTTGAATGAGATTCATATATTGAAATTAGGGATGAAATATATTGTTTCTGGTGAAGGAATTTTCTGGACCTGACTCCTAATTGGCTTGTGGATTTTGTTTTGGGTGTAATAAGAAGTAAAATGTTATATAGTCCACAAAAGCACTGAAGTCAAGTTGACCTGTTTAAGCTTTGTTCCTTACAAGCTGTGTGACCTTGAGCAAGTCACTTAACCTCTCTGAGTCCTGGTTTCTCCTTCTGAAATAAGGATATTATCTCCACTGTATGGGAGTGTCACAATTACTCAAAATAATATATATGTAAAGTAGCTAGCACAGTTCCTGGCACATGATTTGTGTTTGGCAAATACATACACCTTCCTTGTTCTTCTCTTCCCCTCTCTTTAGACTTCCTTGGCTACTTTCTTCCTCCTTGATAGAGGAAACGTGTTGAGTTCAATGGCTTGTCAACTATTCCCCGAGTCCCAGATATAACTGTGGGAGAGAATAGCAAAATTTTCTGAGCAATCGTTGTGACGATATTTGCAGGAACCGTGTATCTGGAATCTCTTAGAAGGAGATTAGCACCGGTCTACTTGAAACATCTTTCATTCCATCTCTGCTTTTGAGACAATCAGATCCATTTCAGTCCACAATACACAATTTGTCTATGTGTTTTCAAACTCACCAGAGAAGGCATCAGTTTTGCTATGTCATTTCTGGGTTGGTTGACCTGCCCCTACAACTGTTGTGTGTACCTTCATTAAGTGGGCAAGGGGCAGTGGGTGGGAGAGGCAGATGATAATTTCTCCCAGAGGAGTATGGCCACCTTATTTGGCCAGAGGAGAGAAACCAAGAAAGGAAGTGTTGGGGGGCTCCACATCCTCCTCAGGGCTGTCTTAGCTTACATGGACTCTTGCACGGTATTCGCCACGTGTCACGGGAAAGGACTCTGGCGGAGGCAATCCTCAGCTGACAAAGCCCTAGCCTTGGCTTTCCAAGTGTGACAGGGTAGTGCATTCATTCGACAAAGCCTGGACAGTTAGGTCCATCAAGGTAGGAGCCCGTGATGGTTTCTTCTCACCACTGAATCCCCAGAATTTAATATAATGTCTGGCACCTAGTGGATACTGAACAAAGAGTGAATATGTTTCTATGTGAAATAATAAACTTTATTGCAGTGGTGCTCAAATTTGATCATGCGTGAGAATCACTTGGAGAATATAGGTTGCTGGGCCCCACACTCAGAGTTTCTGATTCATTAGATCTAGGGTAAGGCTCAAGAATTTACCAAGTTCCCAGATGATGCCGGAGATGCTGGTTCAGGGACCACATTTTGAGAACCACTGTTCTGGTGATTGAGAGAGAAAGCTTTGACTTAAGGAGCACTAAGTTTTGCGATAGATTGAATTATGCACCCAGTGTAGGCTTCTTCTTAATCCACATCCCTATGGCTGGGAGCCCATTGGCGACAGGACCTTTTGAAGATGTTAGTATTAGTTAAGGCACGTCCAACTGAATGAGGAGGCCTTAATCCATATTACTGAATCTTCTCTAAGCAGAAGAAATTCAGACAGAGGGAGAGAAAGCCCCAGAGTGGAGCCGGAAGCCAGAAGTCAGCGGGACCCGAAAGAGCAGGGGAAGGAGATGACATCTCCATGTGGTGGGAAAGCTTCAGAACCCCATGCTGCTGCAGAACACCCCAGCCTTTACAGACCCAGCAAGCCCAGCTGATCTCTTGATTCAGGACTTCTGCTAGCCTCAAAACTGTGAGCCGGAAAGTTCCTGTTGTTTAAGCCAAACCATTGTGTGGTACTTGTGACAGCAGCTCACACAAAAGTAAGACAAGTTTGAATCTTTGCTTCACTAGGGATTAGCTGTGCAACGCTGAGCAAATCATTTAAATTTTCTGAGCCTCAATTTCCAAATCTATAAAGTGGGGGTCATACCTTAGTTATAGGATGGTTGAGAGGATGAAATGAGAGAATGCACTTAAAGTGCTTAGTGTGGGCCCAGCTCATAGGAGACATTCAATAAACAGAAGCTAGTTTGCGTATACACTGAGCACTTGCTATGTGCCAGGTCCTGGTCTATGCATTGAGGAACACAGAGACAAAGATATGGTCCCTGCCTGTAAGATGTTTTCGGATTAGTGGGGGAAGCAAGCAGTCCAACCAACAGTAATCTACCGTGACCCCATGTGAGAGATATAGGCCTCCGTGGGAGGACAGAGGCAGGCATCCATGCCAGCTGGGATGGGACCACAGGGAAGAGTTCCTAGGCAAGGCTGATGCCCAAGCTGAACCTTAACATACGCAGAGAAGACAGGGAAAGTTGTTCTAGGCAGAGGAAATGTTTGGGTATTGTTGGCATCATCCATTTTATATTCTTATAGATACAGAAAGACTTTTCGTGGTGCCTGAACTTTCTATGAGTAGCTCCCTACAGTCAAGGCAGATCTTCTCGTGGATGTTTAATTCACTGGACTTTTGCCAGACTTAGACCCCCTCACTTGCTCAGCTCCAGCCTCATTGGCCTTTTGATGTTCTATGGAGACCCCAAGCTTATTTTCACACTGGGCTTTTGCACATGCTGTTCCTCCCACCTGGAACTCTATTCCCCCAGATTTCCATGTGGCTGACTCTCTCCTTTCATGTCACCTGCCCAGAGACCATCTGTTTTAAAGGAACCATTTTGTTCCCTCCACTATCTCCTTACTCAACTTAATTTTTCTCATACTTGAACTGATGTATTTACATGCTCACTTATTGTCTGTCTTTCCCACTAGAAGGTCAGCTCCATGAAGGTATGGATGGCGTCTGTCTTGTATCTTAAGTGCTTAGTGTGTAGTAAGCACCTGATAAATATTTGTTGAGTGAATGAATGAGTGAATCCCTGTGTAGAAACCTACAATGGTCCTTGGAGACCATCTAGTTCCACCTCTTCATGTTATATCAGAAGAAATTGAGGCATAGAAAGGGGTGGCCAAAAGGCACACAGTGCGTTGGTGTCAGATCTGATCTTGAACCCAGGACCCTTAACTCCTAGAACAGTGCTCTTCTCTCCTCTATCCCAAAGAGAGAGCAGGCACTTCCAGGAATGGGCCACCAGATGGGTGGAAAGGCCTATGTTACAGTGGTACTGTCCACTCATATAGTTTCCTGGGACTTTTACTTGGCCAGGGATGTCCTTCCCAGACAGAGTGCAGCTGAATAACACTGGGTGACGGAGGATGGATGGGATGGAGTGTTAGAAGTGGGCACAGTAGACTTCCGTGGTAAAAACCCTACTTCATCGGGTAGCTCTTGGCCAATGATGGGAACCACGTGCTTCTCAGTCAGAGCAGAGAGGCTGGTGGTGATGGCAGCATTGTTCTAGAAGTCCTCACAGTCCCTGCTGCCACATTACCCGAGTTTCTCCTTAGGAGTGAGGCACTGTGCTTAGTGACTTGCCTGTCATATCTTCTCAACAACCCTGTGAATTCGATACTGTTATGGGCTGAATTGTGTTGCCCCAAAAGAGACGTCGTAGTTCCAGCCTCCAATCCATGAATGCGAACTTATTTGGAACTAGAGTCTTTGGAGATGTTGTTAGTTAAGATGAGGACAAACTGGATTAGGGTGGGCCCTGAGCCGACATAACTGGCGTCCTTATAAGTAGGGGGTCATTTGGATACAGAGAGTCAGAGACCTGGGAAAGGCCATGGGGAGATGCGGAAGGCAAAGGTTGGAGCCAAGCATCTACAACCCAGGGAGAGCCAAGGATAGCTGGCTTCCTCCAGAAGTTAGAAGAAGCAAGGGCGGATTTTCCCCGCAGGGTTCAGATGGAGTGTGTCCCTGCCGACACCTTGATTTTGGACTTCTAGCTTCTAAACCGTGGGATAGTACAGTTCTGCTGTTTTAAGCCATCCAGTTTGTGACACTGTTGCCGCAGCCCTAGCACTAAGACAGACACTAATGTTATCATCCAATTGCACAGAAGAAACGGTAGCTCAGGGAGGTGAAGTCCCCTGTCCAAGCATTTGGTCCAGGACTGGTTGATTCCAGAGTACACTCTTAGTGTTGATGCTGAGGAGTCATGCAAACTCGCTCTCAAGTCCTGGTGGTGACACTTAGGAGCTGTGTGATCTCAGGCAAGTGACAACCTCTCTGAACCTTGGTTTCCTAATTTGTAGAATCAGAGTAAAAATGCATTCCTTGTTGGATTGTCATAAGATTGAGAGATAATGTATATAAACTGCTGAACTGAACCCCGGTCCATGCTTGGTGTCCCTAGATGAGCTGCAGCTCTTAGAATTAATGACTATTATTTGTTCCCTGAATTCTAATTCAGGATTGACTGTTCTGTGTTGCCACATATCCACCAAAGTCCCAGGAATATAAGGAATTGTTGTTTCCTTCTGACTTGCTGGCCTTCTGCTCTTCTTTTGCTGTCTGACTTTCTCAATCCTCTTCTCTGAAAATGAGAGGAGCCTTTTCCCCTTGACTGAAATAAGAATCACTTTCAGGGTACCCTGAGAAAAGAAGAAGGTCTGGAGAAAGTGACACCTGAATTGACTCCCGAAGGAATGGAGTGGTTTCTGGAAGATTTCTGGCAGCATGCCTTCCAGGTCTTCAAGGACCGGGCTGAGGTCGTTGCTACCTCGGGAAGTGGCGCTCGGTGCCCGAGGGCATTGCAGAGGCAGGGTGGTTCTGGAATCAGACCTGGCTCTGCCCCTCCCTGCTGGTGATCCCTGGGCAGCTCCTTTGCCTCTCTCATCCTCAGTTTTTTCAAGTGCAACATGGGCTGGTGTGAAGAGCAAGTGAGGGATGTGTGTAGGGTAGTCAACAAGAGAAAAGTGTTGTATGTAAAGAGCTGACATCGGTGCTGCGGAACTTAATAAATACTTATGGAGTGCTTTGTGTCTGCTAGGGACTGTTCTAGATCAGGGGTCAGCAAACAATGGTTGATCCAGGCCAAACCCAACCCCTGCCTGTTTGGGCACCGAAAGTGTTGCTGGAATGTAGCAATGCCCATTTGCTTTCTTATTATCTTTGGCTCCTTTGGCACTATAATGGCAGAGTCCAGTAGTTGTGATAGAGAATTTATAGCCCATTTAGTCTAAAATATTTACTATCTTGCTTTTTCCTGAAAAAGCTTGCTGACCCCCTGGTCTTGATGATGGAAAATAGAGAGTTAATGAACTGTATGAACATTTCTGCCCTTATCAGACATTCTATGTACAGGGAGACAGACAAGAAATAGAATAAATAGCTAAATTATGTCATATATTAGAAGGTGGTAAGTAGGATGGAAAACGTTTTTTGAAAAGTGATTCTGAGTAGGCTGGCCAGGGATGTCCTCATTGAGAAGGTGACATTTCAACCACAACTCAAAGGAGATGAGGGAGTGAGTTGTGTGACTATCTGGGGGAAGAGAGGATGAGGCAGAGGGGATGGCAAGTGCAAAGGCCCTGAGGCAGGAGCTACTTGGTGAATCCTAAGAACAGTGTGGAGTCCAGTGTGGCAGGATGGGTTAGGGTGGAGCAATTGGAGTGGTAGGGGAGAAGCAGGAGATTGAGAATCCTTATCTCACGGTGAGCCAATTGTACCTGGCCTTGTAGGCTCTTCCGAGGACCCAGCATTTTCTCTCTGAGTGAGCTGGGAGTCATTGGAGGGTGTTGAGCAGAGAAGTGACATGATCGGATTTATGCTTTACGAGTCCCATTCTGGTTGAAGGGTTGTGAATGGACCCCGGGGGAACTGGAGCAAAATCCAAGAGATTAGAGAGCCTGTGGTCTTTATGGCCACCTCTGAGCCTTCCATCCCTGACTGTTTCCCTTCAGACCTTAAGACAGGGTCAAATCCCCAGACACTGGAGCGGCCAGGCTCGGTGTGAGACAACAGGGACTGGTGGAGACTGCAGCAAAGTGAAGGACACATGGCCTTTCAACAGATGGTCACAATTCGGCTCCATCCAGGCATTGCCATGTGGGAATATGAGCCAACAAATGTGGCCTTCTTTAGAAACAGGGCCTTTTTTTTTTCTCTTTTTTTATTCCCTCCCCGGTCTTGTGACTTTTTTTGCTTGCTGTTTGCTTTCTGTGTCCATTTGCTGTGCGTTCTTCTGTCTGTATTTGTATTTATTTTTTTGTTTATTCCCTTCCCCCTTGCAGCTTGCTTGCTCTCTGCTCTCTGTGTCCTTTTACTGCACCCTCTTCTGTATCTTTGGCTTGTCTCCCTTTTTGTTGCATCACCTTGCTGAGCCGGCTCTCCGCGGCTTGTGCGGGCTGGTGGCACTCCACAGTGTTTGCTGGCCAGTGGCACTTCGCGGTGTGCAGGTGAGCCTGCCTTCACAAGGAGGCCCCGGGACGCAAACCCAGGGCCTCCCATATGGTAGACGGGAGCCCAACTGATTGAGCCACAGCCGCTTCCCTAGAATTCTTTCCATAGATATGAAGAACAGTTCTGAAATACCCACATGGTTCTGTTGTGTTATTTGCCCTAAAGGAAGTAAAGGGCAGAGTAAAGGGTCCCAGTACAACTCAGAGGGCATGCTTGACTAGCCTTGCCCTGTTCCCCTTACCCAGCCCCCAATTCCTGCTGATTCCAGAGCTGATTCTTCAAGAAAACTCCAAAATGCAGACTTTAAATCTTATGTCTTAGGTTTTATGTGCTGCCAGAAATTTCAAACACTGTTGCAAAATAAAACATGGCTGAGTAACTTTTCAGCACCCATCCTCCTCCCATGTGTATGGACTGACTCTCCAAAAGGATTTGGGCTGGATGCTTTTTTTTTGGGGGTGGTGGTGAGATGGTCGTGATTGGGACCTGGATAAGCAGATTATTTCTAATAACATGCCTGGGCGAATTGGGGCAGAAGCCACAACAGGCCTAGGATTTTGTGGCACTATGTATGCCACGTTGACTGGGTAGTGTGACATGCCAGGATTTGGGCTGAGTCTTCCCTTTGGCTTCTGTTACCTTGAAGGTTTGCTCTGAACAGCAATAAAGGGTGCTTGCCTGCTTCATCAATACTCTGGCTCTGGCCCTCTCCTCAGGACTAACCAAGAGACAGAAGAGACTGGAAGCTTGCTCCTGCCCTCGAGGAAAAAGGGCAACAATACAAATATCCTTAAAAATAGGGCAATGCTGAAGAATGCAGGGTGGTAAACTGGAGGCCTGGAGGCCAGATCTGGCTCACAATTATGCTTTGTTTGGGTTACAGAATCATATTTTTAAAAACTGTGTTAAGCCAGTTGCTGGCTTTTGAAAATCAGAAACTTTCACCCTGAATTCCAGTTTCGGGCTTCCCTGGAAACGTCAGGAGAATCTGGCCGCACTGAGCCCAAATTCCTGTGTGGAGAATTGGATGGTGCTGGAAAGGGCCACCTCTGTTGGACACTCCCCGTCGCACTCAGGGACGTTCTCCTCCCGTCCCCGCTGCCCTTCCCCCACGGTCTTCTGAGTTTGACTCTCTTGGTGCTGGGACTCCACATCTGAATGAGATACACTGAGGCAGTGTGCCGCCTGCAAGGCCGTCCGAGCCCGTCCCGGGTCTCAGAAGCCAGGTGTCTGCTGAGCAACAATTCCACCTGTTTCTTGCTGCATCGCCAAGCGTCGAGCACAGCGCTCCAGGCCCAACAGCTGGAGCAGAGAAGCTTTCCGAAGGAAATTCAAGCAGATCAACACTGCCCTTTGGGTCCTGGAAGGAAACTTGCTTTATCTCTGCCAGATCCCTCTGACCTCACCTGCCAGGCCAGGTGGGCCAATATCTTGGAGTGTGGTCACCCTGCAGGCCTGATGGGCAAGGGAGAGGACACGTTTTCCATCCTTCCCTTCGGGTGCCCTAACGCAGCCTTCTTGGGCCACTTGATCACACTGCAAAGTCAGGGCCGCAGCTGGGACTCAGGAAACATTTCATCCGTGACGTCGTAATTGATTTTCCTCCTCCGGTCTCCCTCCCGACTCTCCTCCTCTCCCCGTCTCCCTGCCTCTACGATGCTTCACTGATTCCCCTTGACGTTTGGGGAGAATTCACTCTCCGTGACTTGTTTTGTCCCTGTTAATCCCCAATCAATATGTGGCATCCACTACAGTTGCTGTATAGGGAAAAATAATTATTATTTTGCCTGGGCCAAAAGTCATCTTAATTTAAAGGATAAATTACTAACTCAACTTCCAGGCTTTCATTCTTCAGGGAGACAGGTCCATGGGTTGGCAGAGGGAGGTGAAAAGCCATGATGGTCCATTCACATAGCAATTTCCTTTTGATCCTTTAAAAAAAGCGCTCTTATTTCCACTTTTATGGAGGGCACGCAAGTTTTTGGAATATATTACATCAGATCCTCCTAACAGTCTGGGAGGTAGTTTGGTCATTTTTAACATAAGTAAACTAAAGATCTAAGAGATTCCATGACTTGTCCAACATCGCATAACGAGTCGGTGGTAGAGTTGGTGCTGGAACTCAGGTGCGTGAGACTCCAAAGCCCTCCCTGTACGTTGAGGAGGAGGCCCTCCTGGGCCTCTGCCCCCTGCCCTTTTCGTCCTTGCCCGTGTCCAGGGACAGTCTGAAAGCCCCCTGCTCAAAGCGCTTTTCCTGGCAGGAGTCTGATGATTTATCTCTCTCTAGCAATACTGATTTATAGAACTTCAGTTGTGCATAGGAGAAGTGATGATGATTCCGGGGTGAATTATTGCTCATTCCAGTCCACAGGATTTTATTAATGTCCAACAAGCAGGTGAGTGCAAGAGCAGGCATCTGTAGCATGGAAAGAGTCTCAAGTGAGAATTGGCTCTGCTTTTGAACTTGGTAACCCAGCTTTCACAGGCTTCCCAGTGTGCGGTGAGGTGGAGTCACAGCAGCAGAAGTTGGCCATGTTTTCTGGCTCTCGTCCTCATTCACCCGCACAGGACTTCTACCCACACAAAGTCTCCCTCTGTTATGTCTAGGAATTCTTGGGGCAGGTTTATTGGGTCCTTGCGTTTGGTAGCCTGTATGCACCTCACAGTGTCTGCCATGTTTCTCCTGCTGCTTTGGCCTCACTGTCAGTGTTTGCAGGTTCGCAGGTTCTGGAGGGTGCTCCATAGCTGCCTCTACTGCTTGTTCCATGTATTGCAGTACCATGGATTCTGTCTGCCAGTGCTCACAAAGGTGCCAGTTCTGAAGGTGCTAGAACAGTGTGCATCTCCCCCACTCTACACTGTATCTCTGAGCCCCACAGCTACCCTTCTTGGTCCTTGCACCTTAGACAAAGCCTTTGGTTTCTCCATTCATCCCCTCTCTAGATAGCTCCAGAGGCTACACACCTGATTCTTGCTTCATTCTCATCTCTTTTGGGGCATGGACATCTCCTGGTTTCCTCTTTAGTTCCCGACCATTATGCACTTGACTCATGTAAAAATATTGTCATAGGGGTTCCATTCTATCCATTCTTCATGCTCTCAGGCAGGTCTGAACTTCAGATTGACTTCAGGATAGGATCTGGCCCTATTTAATAGTATGGGCTTGGGTGGGAATGTAAAATTGGAAAACAGTTTGGAGGTTTCTTGAAGGGTTAAAAATAAACTTACTATATACATGACCCAACAATTTCACTCGCAAGAGTCTACCTAAGAGGAATGAAAACATATGTTTATACAAAGACAAATGTGTGAATATTCATGTCCATGTATGCATTCATTCATTATTCTTAAGTGGAAATGGTCCAAATATTTGTCAATTGGTAAATAGTGAAACAATATGTACCTTATCCATCTAATAAATGGAGTACAATTCAGCAATAAAAAAGGAACAAAACTCTATTACATGCTACAACATGGATGATCCTCAAAAACATAATGCTAAATGGAAGAAGTCAGATGCAAAAGACTACGTATTACATGATTCCATTATGAAATTCCAGAAAAGGCAATGCTACGGAGACAGAAAGTAGATTAGTGACTACCTGGGGCTGGAGGTGGGAGCGGGGATTAATAACAAGCAGGCACGAGGGAGTGTTTGGTGGTAGAAATCCTCTCAAAGTGGAGGATGTGAATGATTGCAACTCTATAAATTGACTAAAAATTACAGACTTGTACATTTACAATGGACAAATTTTATGGTGTGTAAATTATATCTCAATAAACTGTTTTTTGTTTTGTTCTTAATATATGGGCTTTGGATTTAGACAGTTCTTGGTTGGAGTTCCTACTCCATTGCTCATTAGCTTTGCTATCACGGGTTTCATAACTTAATTGAGCCTTAGTTTTTTATATATATAAAATGGACATACATAGTACTTCATAGGGTTGTCAGGAGGGCTAAATTACAGCATGGGAAATGGTTAGAGGCAAGGAACCTACAGTGACCATAAAAATCACTATTTACTTATCGTGAGCTCAATTAAGTGTTAATTTTCATTATCGGTGTAGTTCCTTGGTGCAAAGACTTGCACTCCTTTATATTAACATTTTTGAAATGTGTCTTAAGAGTGTGCAGCTAGCAGAGTAATTAGTTTATTTCCCCTTGGAATGTGCTTCCCAATGTATGCTGCATCTGTGGGTTGATGGTGTCTAAGTTTGGAGGAGACGCAGCCTCCTTGTTATCGGCGCCTGCCATATCCGCTCCCTGCTGGGTTCTTCTGAGCTGCCTTTCAAGCCACCAGCCTCTCTCTGCTTTGCTTTCCACAACAGGTCTCCCGGCCTCCTCGGGCTCCTGATGCCTATTTCTGCAAAGCTTCTTCTTGCAGGGAGGGCTTTGGAAGGAGAGAGGGTGGGCGGGATGTCCCCACGGGGCTTCCCGCAGCCTCCCAATTAGACTAGTTGTGGGGAGACTCCAGAGGAGGGAGGGCTGGGCCCGTGCCAGTCGGATGACTGCAAGTGTAGGGAGAGAGAAAATAGAGCACGGAAAGGGAGCTGAACTTTCCAAGCAGCCAGTTTCATTTTGGGCATGGCAACTGCTCGTGCTGTCAGCAGGAATCAAGCTCAGCTGCTGAGGAGAGCTGCCAAGGGCTGAGAAGTTGTTCTTCTGGTCCTTTGGGCTTGCTGGAAACTTGGCTCTGCGCTGCTGGCGGGACAGAGCTCTGGGTTGGGGCACACTGAACCGAATTTGAGAGCACCGCCTTGCATGTTATGCTGACCTTAGAAGACTCCATCCTTTAGTGTCTGGCATGGCCACGCTTTACTCCAGCATAGCAGCCAGGCTCGGCTCCTTTCTTTCTTCAGGCCTCTCTATTTCCGTTTCCACGGGCACTGTGCTCCCTCCCGCCTCTTTGACTTTATCCCTGCAGTACCTTAAGCCCTCCCGATTCTTTTTGCAGATAAGTTAATTGAACCTGAGGGGGATTCAACAACTCTCTCAAGGCCCAACAGCTAGTAAGTGGCAGAGCTGGAAGCAGAAACCAGGTTTCAATAACTCAAGAGTGATGCTCTCAGCTACTTCAACTCTACCACCTCCCAGACTTTGGTGTGAATTATAGCACATGTTATCACATTATATCATAATTGTATGCTGGCAAGTCTGTCTCCCCACTGCAGAGATTGGATATTTTCTATCTCTGTGTCTTCTGGGCCCAGCATAAAGCCAAATGCACAGTAGGGAGTTGGGGGTTTGTTGAAGTTCCCGAGTTAGACCATACCCCTGCCACTAATTACCTGTGTGTTGTTGGGCAACACATTTTAGCTTTCCGAGCCTCAGTTTCCTGACTGGGGAATAATAATACCTACCCAGGTATTGATGAAAGTCTGGTGAGGCGATGTGTATATGCTGTCTGAGACACACTAGGTATGGTGGAATTGCCTTTTTCCTTTGGGTACCCAATCCTGTCCCTTCTCTGCCCATTCTCAGTTGGGCTTTACCTAAATCACCAGCCCCAGGGACAGCCCCATGACCCAGTAATGATGCTGAGTCACCCTGGCCACAGGGTTTCCCTCAAAACTGGACATGCAACCCTAGATGGGCCTTTCCATGTCTTCTTTGGGACTTTGACTAGGAAAGATGCCCATTCCATCCTCTGAGATCATGGGCATTGAAGGCCATTATATCCAGTGGCTTTTGTTGCCACCATGTAGGGAAGGGTTGTCCTGAGAATGAAGATAACTAAGAGTGAACAGAACCAAGAGAAGTAGAGGGAAAGAAAGTTCTGATCACATTGTTTGAATTTCTGGATCTGGTCATGCTTGAATTTTTCCAGATATGTGAAGAAATAAATTCACTATTTTTTGTTTTTTGGCTTGCACTGGCTTATGTTTTTGTTTTTTAAAAATTTGTTTGTTTTGTTTTGCTTTTGCATTTGTGAGTGAAATTTCTGTTTTTTATGGTAGGTGTTTAAATATGTTTCATCTCATCTTTATTTAAATGTTTGGAGGGTGAAAGACTGAAGGAAATAATGTATACCTGTAAATAAAGATTAGAATTGAACTTTAGATTAAGCAAAGTTCAAATAATTAGGTAGGCAGTCAAGGGCAAGGCAGGTAAAAGGCTCCAGAATTCACAGAATGACAGTTCTTTAGTAGGAAGCAGGGCTTAATAACAGGGGCAGGTAAAACTGACCAGGTAGTTGGGACCAGGTCATCAAGAGCCTGGAATGTCATGATAATTCACTGGAGGACACATTGTCGATGGTGACGTGAAAGGCAAATAGAACACCTAGGGATCAAATGCAGATGAATGAGATCAATGGCAATGGGTCTGAGGCACATAGTCCTTAACCTTGACTCAACAGGAACTAGATTAGGGAGGAGGGTCTAGTCTGGCAAAGTGAAAAGTCCTACACTGTAGTAAGTCCTATCGATATAAGTTGGTTTGATTTGAACTTTTCCTTTAAGAAACGAAGCTTCTCAGCTGTGGTTTTACAGTATCCAAAGTTTCATTAATTTCACGATTTGGTTCAACAAATATTTCTCGAGCATGTATCACATGCCTGGTACTGTCACAGCCACTTGGGATTCAGCCGGTAAAAATTCGGGCTGGCTGTGTTAGGTGGTGATCAGAGCTAAGAAGAAAAGAACTCCAGGTGGGAGGAGAGTGGTGGAGGAGGTGCTAAGTTAAATCAGGTGGACAAGGAAAGGCTCTCTGGTAGGGACGTCTAGGCTAAAGGCACATGGGAGAGTATATTAATCTCTGGCACAAAGTTATAATGGAATGTTAAATGGAAAAACCCGCACAGAAACTGGAAAGCAGACTGGGATAAGAGCAAGACTGCTTTTGTCATTGGAGAGGTCTTGAATCTGACCCCATCTTCTGAAAAAACTTCTAAGGAAGCCCCTTTCAAACTTTGGCATTTTAGGATCCAAAGCACCACTCGTCACAACTGATTATAGCACAAGAAAGTGTTAGGAGCCAAAGGTGGAGAACAGCGTGTCTGGGTTCCCTCAACTCTTTCAATATTCCTCCTAAAATGTAGTGCCTGACCCAAACCTCCCAGAATCATCTGAGCAGCATCGTGTGAGGTAGAATGAAACTGGTGTCCCCAGTCCAGGTACACAGACGATGTAGGGTGGCTGTTTTGACCTGGCTCTCTTGACCTCAGTGTCATTGATATGTTTTAGGAACATTTCAGGATTCAAAAAAGTTAAATCGTTCTCTATTTTTAAATAGATGCATTGAGGGCATCAAGGACCCCTTTCCTTTTCCCAGTTCAGGGGCTCCCCTGGGCCTCACGCATCCCACACCTGGGCCTCCCCTGGGGGTAGGCATTGGGTGAGGATTGGTAACCTGCATACATCATTTTAAAAAGCTGAGTGTTTAATGACTTAAAAAAAAAACGTATGGAAGCACAATTTACATAAGATTCATGCATTTTAAGTGTACAGTTCAAGGCTTTTTAGTAAATTTACCAACTTGTGAAATTATCACCACAATTCAGTTTTAGGATATTTTCCAGTTTTACGATATCACCCAGTAAGATCTCTCATTCTTGTTCCCACCTACAACAACCACTAATCTGTTTTCTGTCTCTACACATTTGCCTTTGTTGGACCTGCCATACAAAAGGAATCAGACAACACGTGGTCTTTTGTATCTAGCATCTTTCACCAGTATAACATTTTTGGGGTTTATCCATGCTAAGTCTGTAGTATGCAGATACCTTTTTTTATTGTTAAGTAGTATTCTGTATTATGGAAATTTTTGTTTATCCATTCACTCATTAATGGGTATTTGGTTCTTTCTACTTTTAAGTTTTTAGGAATAACACTGCTATGGACATTCACGTACTAGTAGTTTTTGTGTGGATATGTTTTTTCTTTGTTCTTGGGTAGATACCTCAGAGCGGAATTGCTGGGTTGCAGGGTAAATGTATATTTCCATTTTTGAGAAACGAATGCCTTGGTTTTTAAGCTGTGTTGCAATGTCCTCCCAGCCTTCTCTGGCTCACCTACTCCCCTCCACACAACTGCAGCTGAGACTGCATTGGAATTTTTGGGACCTTCCCCGCCCAGACATTTGCTGGAGCAGTTTCCCCCACCAGCTGCTCAGGCAAGCAGCCCCTTCCTGCCACAGCCAACCCCGAGGAAGATGGTGCACAAAGAAGTCTGTGGCCGTCTGAACTGGGCTTTTTCTCCAGATGGGCCCAGTGCAGTGTCTGCAAAAGCAGCCGCCTCATCTCCCTGCTGAAAAGGGCTTTTCATGCAAGAGACAAAAGAGATGAATGCTGTGCTAGAAAGGTGAACTTGGGTGGCTGGTAGGAAATGTAGGCAGTGTTTGCTCCTCTATGAGGTGAATGAGTGGTGTTTGAAAAGAGACCCTTTGCACCTTCAGCTAATGCTTGGATCTATTTCAATATCCAAAAGCTCAGAGAGGGGAGGCCTGAAACGTTCGCAGAAATAAAAGGTTGCTGGAGGATCGGAAACAGTGTCCCGATGGTGTGACAGGAAAACGAGGTCAGTGAGCCAGCTGAGGACCCCATCCTCAGAGGTGCCGCGAGACCCCACTCATCCTGTGGGGATCCGGGAAATTTGGTGAGCAGACGGTGCTGAATTGAACCTTTGTATGTCCAAGAGACGAGAGATTAGCGACCCATATAAACTGAACAGACGCCATTGCTACCGGGTTCCTTAGTGGTAACTGATCCTCCCCTAATGGGAATGAAGGTGCTCAAAAAGTTCAGAACCAGGCTCCCAAGATTTAACTGTGGCAAGTGAGAAGCTCGGCTTGTAAACTCGGGAGAACAAGAGACGTGCCTCTCTTACTTGCAAAGAAGGTGATTTTGTGCTTCCGACTGCCTGAGTTTAAATCCTGCTTGTAGATGATTCTTGGATCTTTTTAAATCTGTTAACCATGCCTGTGCCTCTGTTTCCTCATCTGTAAAGTGGGACTGAAAATAATACCTCCCTGTTTTGAGGAGTAACTGAGATCATTTGTGTGTGTCACTTAGCATAGTAGCTGGTACTTAAAAAGACCACAGCAGTTATTCAGCAATCACTATTCTTTTTAAATTTATTTTTCTAATCTTAAAGTAATTTTCTATTTTGAGCCTCCATTCTTTCAGGTAGTTGGAATTTAATCTTGGTCTATTGCAATTAATCGGACGCAATTCAGTATTGTCTTTCCTCAGTAATTTTCGTTCTATAAATATGTGACCAGACATATCCAGAGCAGGAAGGGGGGCTATGGCCATCCCAGTGTGGGTGAGGGGCCATCTGGTCTATTTCATCTTATACTTGCAAATGAAGGAAGTGAGGCCCAGGGAGGTTAGGAACTTGCCTAAGGACACACAGCTAGGAAGTAGATCTATGATTTAAAACCAAATGCCTCTCTCCAAAGAAGATATACAAATGGCCAGAAAGCACATGAAAAGATGCTCAGTATCATTAGCCATCAGGACTATACAAATCAAAATTACAATGAAATATCATTTCATACCCATTAGAATGCCTGCTATTAAAAACAAAATGGAAAAGGGAAGTGTTGGAGAGGATGCAATGAGGAACATTCACTCATTGCTGGTGGCAGTGTAAAATGGTACAGCTGCTAGGGAAGTCCTCAGAAAGCTAAGTACAGAACTACCCATGACCTGGCAATCCTGTTACTAGGTATATACCCAAGGGAATTGAAAGCAGGGATGTGAGCAGATATTTGTACACCAATGTTCACAGTGGATTTACTCACAATTACCAAAAGATGGAAGCAACCCAAGTGTCGACCAACCGATGAATGGATAAATAAAAGGTGGTATATAGATACAATGGAATGTTATTCGGCCATAGAAAGGCACAAAGTCCTGATACATGCAAAAACATGTGTCACAGCGTCATGTTCAGTAAAATAAGCCAGACACTAAAAGACAAATATTTTATGGCCTCACTGATTTGAAACATTTAGAGTAAGTCAATTCTTAGAGTCAGAATCTAGATTGTGAGTTATCAGGGGACAGGGTGGGGAATGGGGAATGGGAAGTTAAGGCTTAAACTGTACAGGGTTCCTATTTGGAAGGATGGTTTTGTTTTGGTAATGGATGATGGTGATGGTAGCACAATATCGTGAATGCAATTGACAGCCCTGAAATATGTATCTGAATATGATTAGAAGGGGAAATGTTAGAATCTATATATGGTGACTGAATAAAAATTTAAAAAATATCCTTGGGACTACACTACCCAGTGAACCCTAAGTTTAACCATGGACTTTAATAGTACAATTATAAAAATGTGCTGTCATTGGTTGTGTCAAATGTTTCATACCAATGCAGGGTGTTGGTTGGTGGGGTGGTGTATGGGAATTCTGTATTTGATGCATGATTTTTCTGCATATCCAAAACTTCTTGAATAACGAAGAAAAAACAACCAAAATCCTCTCCACCTTTCCCCACTTGTTCCAAAGTCCAGATAGTCACACTGTTCAACACAAAAGGGATAAGGGCGTTGGGGGGCATGGGTGGTAGAAACTATGGGTGGCCCACTCTTGGGCAGGGAAAGCCTCCAGTACTTGAGCGGGATGCTGTCTTAGTTTCCAAGGGCTGCCTTAGCCAAGGGCCACTACTGGGTGGCTTAAAACCACAGACCTGTACTCCCTCCCAGCTCTGGAGGCCGGCAGTCTGAAATCACGGGTGTCAGCAGGGCCACTCTCCCTCTGGACTCTGTCGGGGAGAACCCCTCCTGGCTTCCTCTAGCTCTGGGGTTTGCTGGTAACCCTTGATGTTCCTTGGCCTGCAGCAGCAGCCCTTCAGTCCTGCCTCTGTGGTCACAGGGCCTTCTCTGCTCTCTGCCCAGAGCTCCCTCTTCTTCTAAGGGACCCAGTCCTATTGGGATTAGGATCTGCCCTAATCCAGCTTGGCCTCGTCTTAACTAATCACCTCTTCAAAGATCCCATTTCCAAATAAGGCCACTTTCATGGTATTGGGGTTGATACTTGAACAGGTCTTTTGGGGGCATAATTCAACCCATGACAGATACTAAATAAAACTTTAGTTCTTGCTATATTTGGAAAGAAATCTGATATTTTGGTTCATAAGAAATCTTCAGTGCATGTCTGCTGAATTAAAGGAAGGGTGGAGGGTGGAAAGATTGAAAACCATGAAGGAAAGAGGGGAAAAAGCATGAAAGAAGACCAAAAGGTAGAAAGGGAGGGAGGAAGGAAGGAAGGAAAATGTTTTGGTTTTGTTCATTAGATAAAAGTTTGAAATATATTAGTTTTAAGGAACTTTCCCCAGGCTGTGCCTTAGAATCTCTAGGGAAATATTTTCAAAGTACACAGTCCAGGGCCCCATCCCATACCTACTGAATTGGAATCTTGGGGGTGAGTCCTGGATAAACAAACATAGGTGATTCAGAATAGTTTCTTTCAAACTATTCAGAAGCATGAGATTCCAGGTTACTTATTTATTTAGGCAAAGTTGGGCTTGATTTAAGCTTGATAAATGATTTGTTCCTGTTTGTGGATCGGGTTGGTTGTAGCTCCAGTCTCTTATTTGGATGCTTCCCAGGGATTTCTGTGTTAGGAAGAGGTGCTCAGTAGTGCCTTAAAGGTACCATTAAAAGCCAGTCCTGGTCCATTGCCCCAGCTCACCTCAGTGAAGGCAAACAATGGGTGGGATTGCCACGTCCCCCTTTAACCAAACCTGTGCCACTTGGAAGTTGGTACTCTTTTTTTGCCTTCATCCTACCCCAGCTCCCTGTGAACAACAGGGAAAGCAATAAATCTGAATACATCTTCTTGACTTTCAGGTCTAGTTTGACCTAAATCAAGAGTATTTTTATTGTTTGTCACGGTCGTGGCGGTGTTGGTTTCTCAAGGGACCGCTTGTACGCCATCTACTATGTGGGTCTGGGTAAGAATGTCTTCACCATCAGCTTTTGGTTGGAGTTAGGACTGGGTTAGGGGGATTCGTTTTTCCAGGCAGTGCCCATCTGGACCAAGCGCGGAGGTCACTGCTTCAACCTCACTTCCCCGCTCCAGAGGTAGGGAGGCTCACCCTGGTTTGATCAGCATCTCTGAATTAATGGGCAGCCTCCCTCGGGACTGGTTGGGGTCACTCATTGGACAGGAATAGACACAGAAGCTCCAGGAACACTGTCTTGCCTGAGAGACTCATTACTGCATCCAATACAAAGGAATTTGGTCAGGGAGGTCAGAGTTAATGTGCTTAATATTCAGCTGCCACAGGGACCCAGCCAAGGAATCGAGAATGTCCTGAAAATGACTGGGCTCATTTGTTTGCATTTCATGGCTATGTTCTTGGAACCCAGGGAGGAGGGAGGACTGAAACAATAGAAACTGGAAAAGGGCCCAGGACTGTGTCTTGGGGAGGAAGAGGGTTTTGTGGCCATTTAAACAGATGCCCAGTTAGTGTAGGCTCTGTCCTAAATCATAGCATGGACCCCTCATTTATTCTACCATTCATTCATTTATTCCTTCACTCAGCAAACACTTGCCGAGGACCTGCTGCAATCCTGGAACTGTGCCTGGAAAACTTCTGGAGATTACCTGTCTTGGTCAAAATAGTCCTAGAAACAAGTGACTCTTGTTCTCAGAGCACCGGCACTTAACAATTAGCAAAATTGTTATATTGAAGTCTCTCCCAGGCCCAATTTTCCTTCCTTAAATTATAATTTTTATTTTGAGGAAATTAAAAACTACAGAAAAAGTACTGAGAACTAGGTAGCAATTATGCAGGTTCCCACCACCCAGAAGAGATATTTGTTAATATTTGGTTATATTTATTCAGTTTTTCAACATAAGAACTAATAGATTATAGAGAATATTGAAATTGCCCCTTTCCTATTGCCCTATATCTCACCCTTTCCCAACCAGGTAGTTACAGACATGAATTTAGTGGGTTTCCTTTTTATCCTGCCTAATCTTAATACCTTTTAACTTCTGCATATAGGTTTGTGTTTCAATAAACATTGTATAGTATTTTATATGCTTTGATTTATATGAATCATATACTTTACATTTCACTTTGCATCTTGCATTTTGCTTTTCTTTTTCACTCAACATTATGCTTTGGGGCTTTATACATATTGATGTCTAGCTAAGTATCTAGTTTCTTCCATCCATCCATCCATCCATCCCTCCCTTCCTTCTTTCCTTCCTTCTGTATCTATCTACCTATCTATATCTATCATCTGTCAATTGTCATCTATCTCTTTATATTCATTTTTCTGCCTAGCTATTTTATACCTGTCCTATTTCACTTACTCATTAACTCACTCACTCATTCATTTACTTTTTTGTCTGGTCCTGTTGAAGAGGTGCTCCAGGCGGCAAATAATACAAATGCCTGATGTCCTAATCAGACTGGAGCTTGCCATGAATAACTGGCAGACCCACGAACTGAAGAGTTAATGTGCTTAGTATTCAGCTGCCACAGGGACCCAGCCAAGGAATTGGCAGACCCATGAACTGAAGTCCTCGGGCTTTCTTCCTCAGGAATACCCTCCCCTCCTACTATTTATAGTCTTCCTCATCTCTGCTTGTAGACATCTAGGCAGTCATTTAGGCCAAGTTCAGATACCACTTCCTGCATGGACAACTACTCTGGAATCTCCAAGACAAGTTTTTAATTCTCCCCTCTGCCCTCTACCTGGGTTTATATCTGTAGAACTGTCCATAGGCTGAATCCTTCAGTGGCCTAAGTTCCTAAAAGTTAGCTGCACCTTACTGAATCTCTTGGATGTTATTTTATATTCATGCCTCATTCAAACATCCCCCAGCTTGGGTACACCTCAAACTCTTGTTAGGTTGGAAGAGAAGTAATAGTGGAGTCTACCTGGCCTGGGGCATCAGAGGGGATAGAGGGACACTATGAAGATGACAGGCCCTAGGATTCTCATTCATTGGGACTTCCCCAGGTGCTCTTGGTTCTAATGTTCTGTGACTCTGAGAGAGCTTGTCAGGGGAAGATGGTTTATGACATGGCCAGGATGACATTGCTGAAGGTCTCTGGAAGGAGCTGACGTTTCACAGACAAAAAGTGCTTTGAGAAGGTGGAGGAGATGTGTGATTTGAGAGCCAGGCAGTGTAGAACAGTGGGCAGAGCACTGGCTTTGGAGCTAGATGCTAACTTCCACAAGCTCATGCCTTGAAAAGCTCCTAGAAAAGCATGTGTCTTGAATCCTTTTGTGCCTGGCCCACACTCAGTAAATATTTTCTTAATGTGTGAAGGAAGCTGGATAAACCTGTATTCAAATCCTGGTTCAGATGCTTGCCACCACTTGTAAGATGCTGGGAACACTCCTTAACTTAACCAAGTCTCAGTTTCCTTATCTGTAAAATGGTGACAATGATGTCTACCCTTCAAGTTGTTGGAAAAAAGGAAATTTCATAGACATATGGTGCTCACCATAACTCCTGGCATATACTGGATGCATAATAAATGCATTACCCCTATGAATATAGGTTGGGGCCTTTGTATATATTAGGTACCAACATCTGGGTCTTTAGGATACCAGCATAGATGCTTGTTCCAGTGGTATTTTAGCTGCATGGTACTGGGAGATCTTTATTGTTTTTAAACTTGCTGAGCTTCAGTCCACATCTGTAACATGGATGTGCATGAATTCAGCAAGACTTTTTTATAACTATTCTGAGATTAAATGGGATGGATGGTACCCCCTTTCCCCCCCAAAAAAAGACATGGCCACATCCTAATTCCTGGAACCTGCAAATGTGGCCTCATTTGGATAAAGTCTTTACTGATGTAATGAAGTTAAGGATCTCAAGATAGAAGATCATCCTGGGTTATTTGGGTGAACCCTAATTCCAATGACAAGTGTCCTTATAAAAGAGGCATACAAAGATGAGAAGGAGGTGATATGATTAAGGGGGCAGAGATCCCAGAGCCACCAGGAGCTAGAAGAGGTTCCAGAGAGAGCACAGCATTGGTGACACCTTGATTTTGGATTTTGACCTCCAGAACTGAGAATAAATGTCTGTTGTTTTAAGCCACCACGTTTGTGGTAATTTGATACATACAGAAGCCATAGAAAAAGAATACAGTTTCTGTGCTAAGTTGTGGATTTGTGAGACCCTTTTGCATGTTGTATGTGCTTGCTGAAATGCCCTGCAAAAGCTCACAGTCAAGGGCTGGAAGCAACCCATAGCCAAGAATTATACAATCTAGCAGGTTAAGGTATGATAGAAGGGAGCAAAGGAGGGGCAGGTAACCCAAGTTTGTGTGTGGGCATGTCCAGAAACACTGCCTGGAGCTTATCTAAGCTGAGACTGAAAGATCAAGGAGGAGTCAGCCAGACACGAAGGCAGGGAGGGTGTTAGTGGGAGCCACATGCTCGAAGGCATGAGGCAGCAAGAATAGGCAATAATTCTTTTATTTATTAATTTTTTTGGTCTTTATTTATTTTTTTAACATTACATTAAAAAAATATGAGGTCCCCATATACCCCCCACCCTCCTGATCCCACTCCTCCCCCCATAACAACAATCTCCTCCATCATCATTAGACATTCATTGCATTTGGTGAATGCATCTCTGAGCACCGCTGCACCTCATGGTCAATGGTCCACTCATAGCCCACACTCTCCTACAGTGCACCCAGTGGGCCATGGGAAGACATACAATGTCCAGTAACTGTCCCTGCAGCACCACCCAGGACAACTCCAAGTCCCGAAAACACCCCCACATCTCATCTCTTCCTCCCACTCCCTACCCCTAGCAGCCACCATGGCCACTTTCTCCACACCAATGCCACATTTTCTTCGATTACTAATCACAATAGTTCGTGAATAAAATATCAGTAAGTCTACTCTAATCCATATTCTATTCCTCCATCCTGTGGACTTTAGAATGGTTGTGTACACTCCACATCTATATTAAGAGGGGGCTTAGATTCCACATGGATGCTGGATGCAATTCTCCTGCTTTCAGTTGTAGGCACTCTTGGCTCCCTGGTGTGGTGGTTGACCTTCTTCACCTCCATGTTAGTGGGGTAAGTCCAATAAACCAGAGTGTAGGAGCTGCAAGTCTGTTGAGGCCCATGGCCTGGCTATCACATGGTCAGTCCAGAGATTCAGGTCCCCTGGGTATACATTAAACCCCAGCACCAACTACAGTTCCGGTAAAAGTAACAGGAGTGGCTTGTGAACAAAGATCACATCTGAGTCCAGCTAGCTCCATCACACAGAATCACAAACTACAAAGTAGGGCCAACTGACATGGCACTGAACTCCATCTGCCATGACCATAGAACCTGTGGGTCTCTGTAGCCCACAGAAGAACCAATACCTGGGGTTGTATCTACTTTATCTTTCTCTGGGACTCTGCTCAGGTGTGCATAAGGGCAACCCCTCTGATAACCTCCCGGCTGTTTTTGGAGACTCATAGACATATAAACTCATTTGTCCTTTATTTCCCCCTTTTATTCAGGTCAAAAAGCATTTTTAACTCCTGGTATTTTATGTAGACTGAGATATTCTGCTGGTCCGAGTTGACCCTTTTATTCAAGGTAATTTTCTAGTTACATCTTCAGCTGGTACTTGGTAGTAATCCCTCGGTGCCAGGGAGACTTATCCCCGGGAGTCATATCCCAGGCTGTGGGGAAGGCAACACATTTATATGCTGAGTTTGACTTCAAGACTGGCCACATTTGAGCAGCATGGAGGCTTTCAGGAGGTAACTCTTAGGCATCTGCAGCTCTAGACCTTGTTCTTATTTCAGGTGCACAGGCTCACAAGCATAGTCATTAGTACCAAGGGCTCATTATTGGACCTTCCTTCTTTTTTGGTCTTTGCCGTTGCACTTGGGGGATTGTTGCTGTTCCTTAAGAGTCTGTGATAGAGCTCCCCTGGCTAGGAACTCAGCACTCCCTCAGTTGTTGTTTTTAATTGTAACCACTATGAAAATATCCAAACATTTTTATGTACCCTGGATATATGCCCTGTAGAACTCCCTGCCATCTCTGTGTCTGCTGTCAATAACATCCCACACCAGTATTCCTCCCCTGCCATTGTTGAACCTCTCTGTGATCAAAAACTTCTTCAAAAGTGAAGCCCAATATATTGCCAGGTTCAATTAATAGTAAAATGGAATGCAGTGATGATTTTAAAGGTTAGATATAGAATACATATTAATTTAGGAAAATTAAGGTAAAAATAAATTGGGGTATCAAAATAATAAAAAATGCAAAAGCTTTGTTTTTGATGTTTTGCCTTCCATCACTGCAATGTGTTGCCCTCTATGCAAATTGGCAAGGTAACTACTTCCGTCTTTTCCTCAGTGTCTATGTCCTGTCTTTTTCTTTTTTTTTCTAATTGTTAAGCCTATCTTCACAAAAAGTTTTAGATCACAGCAATTCATATATACAGTATACAGTCCTCCCACATATCCAAACATAAAACCCTTTTCCCTTCCACAGCAATAATCATTTTACATATTCATACTATATTTATTGAAACTGATGTACAGATATTGAGACAATAGCTTTCAAACAAGGTAACATTTGGGTTTACATTGTGGTTTATATTTTAGACTACACAATTCTTGTCTTCCCTAACTCCTGGGAAGGTCAGGTGGTCACCTGAATCAGGGCTGCTTCAACTTTAATGTGCACATGGATCACCTTGTTAAAATGCATGTTCTGATTTAGCGAGTCAGGGGTGAGTCTACGGATCCTGTGCTTCACCCAAGGCTGCTCCCTGCAGACCCATGCTTTGAGAAGCAAGGACACTATCCTGATGTGTACAACACTTTTTCCTATCCTTATCTCATTTGAGCCTCCCCTGGGGTGCCAGGTCCTTGAATTATACTGTGGAAGTGGACACTTGCAGAAGGGAGGCACCTTGCTCAAGGTCACACAGCTTTAAATGGTACCCATAGTCTAGAACTCAGGTTTTCTGACTTGGATCCTGTACTGTCCATGTGACAGCCAGGCCCTGAGCCTCAGCAGACTTGCAACTCCTACCCTCTAGTTTATGGGACTTACCCTGGCCAGCTAACAGGGAGGCAAAGATCAACCACCACACCAGGGAGCCAAGAGTGCCTACAGCCGCAAGCAGGAGAATTGCATCCATCATCCATGTGGAATCTAAGCCCCCTCTTGATGTAGAGGGGGACTGTACTCAATCATCCCAGGGTCCATAGGATGGAGGAGTAGAGTATAGATTAGAGTGGACTTAACTGGTGTTCTGCTGGGGAATTGTTGTGATTAGTAAGGGAAGAAATTGTAATATTGATGTGGAGAAAGTAGCCACAGTAGCTGCTGATGGTAGGGAGAGGGAAGAAGAGATATAATGTGGGAGCATTTTCAGGATTTGGAGTTGTCCTGAGTGGTGTTGCAGGAACAGATGCTGAACATTGTGTGTCCTGCCATGGCCCACTGGGTGGAATGGGGGAGAGTGTAGACTACAGTGTAGACCACTGTCCATGTGGTGCAGCAGTGCTCCAAAATGTATTCACCAGGTGCAGTGAATGTGCCACGATGATGGAAGAGATTGTTGATGTGGGAGAAGTGGGGTGGGGGGTGGGGGGTATATGGGGACATTTAAAAGAAAATAAAGAAAAAGAAAAAAAAAACACACCTGCACTCTCATTCTGACATGCAAATGAGGGATAGGTTTTGATTGTTTTTTTTTTTTACCCAACCTAGGTATCTTTTCCTTTTCATTGATTATTTTATCACATTTCTATTTATTGATGTAATGGGTATTCTTTTAACTGCTATTTTTGTAAAGTTTTTGTTCTTTGTGTTTCCTTGCTATTTTCTGTCTTCCTCCCTTCCCACAATTTCTTTTGTTCTAGGTTGGTGCTTCTTAATGTTAAGCACACATTGAAATCACTGATGGAGCCTGGCTCCCACTCCAGAGATACTTATTTAATTGGTCTGGCATGTAGCTTGGGTATCAAGATTTTTAAAAGCTTTCCCAGGTATTCAAATAGACAGCTAAGGTTGAAAATCACCAATCTACATTTTTTGGCCTCTGTTTTTCCCCGATTCTTCCTGCTAATTTCAATGGCTTCTACAGTCAGTTTTTTTATTTCTTCTGGTGGTTGCATTTATATTTTTAAATAGTACATTTAATTTCTTTTATTTATTTAATAGCTATGAAGTTGATGTGGAGTATTTTAATTCTTTATTATGGAAAATTTTAAAAATGAGGATATTTGATCACATATGCTATTTCCCATGTCCCTTCTACCCCGGCAAGTCTCACTTTACCTAACAACCTTTCATGCGAGCATGTGTGTGTCTCAGGCCTTTTTGTTGTGGTTTATTTGGTATTATTGTATAATGTGACTTTTAGTTCAAGACTTTTTTTTTCTTAGAAGATTTTTTATTGTCTTTTTTTTAAGGATACATAGATCACACAAAATGTTACGTTAAAAAATATAAAAGGTTCCCATATACCATCTCCCCACCCCTCCCCCCTCCTCCCACATCAACAACTTCTTTCAATAGTGTGACACATTCATTGCATTTGGTGAACACATTTTGGAGCACTGCTCTACCACGTGGATTATAGTTTACATTGTAGTTCACACTCTCCCCCAGGCCATTCGGTGGGTTATGGCAGGATATATAATGTCCTGCATCTGTCCCTGCAATATCATTCAAGACTTTTAAGATTTACATTCTTTTCCCAAGTTTCTATATTTCAGTGTTTTCCATGAATTTCATTCTTAAAAGGACTTTGGAGAAGCTAAAGGTGCTACAGGAATGGAAACCGAATTGTCATTTTTATAATAATAATTGTAATGGCTTATTTGTAAGCCATGACATCATACCAATTGGGGCCAATTTGTGATGGGGTGTTGGACATTTAACAGGCATCGTTTCACTTAGGTTTTTGTTTTTTTGTTTTGCATCTGTCTTTAAGGGAGATCGGTTTCCTTGTGTGGCCTTTGTCCCAGTATTGGTGGTTGGGGGAGGATTCCTATCTTGGGTCTCTATCCAGTCTGGGCACCACCACTACACTCATGCCATAAAATAACTAGGATAACTTCCCATCCTTGCTATGTTCTAGAACAGTTTGAATAAAATGGGGATTGCTGTTCCTTGAAGGTTTGCTAGAATTTAGCTGTAAAACCATCTTGGGATAGTACCTTTCTGTGAGTGGATTTTTCCCCTGGCTTTCCATTTTGAAAATTTAGAAACTTATGGAAAAGTTGAAAGAGAAGTACCACAAAACTACTTTTGCAATTTTAAATGGATTTTGGTCAACTGTGGTTTTTACATTTTCTTGGGTCAATTTGGATAATATAAATTTTCCTTGAAAAACTGACCATTTCATCTAGATATTTTCTTTTTATATTATTCTCTCATTGCTTTTCTAATCTCAGCTGTGTCTGAAGTTCTATCTCCTTTGCCATTTCTCACGGTGTCTCGTGTGCTATCATTCATTCCGCAAGACAACTTTGTGCGGCACTTGCCACACATCATCCTTACTTTACAGATGAGGTCACGTTGGGATTGAGAGAGGTTCAGTGACTTGCCCAGGGTCAAACAGCTAGTGAGTGCTAAAGCCAGGCTATAGCTCAAGCTTTCTGGCCTGGGTCCTTGCCTACTGCCTCTCTTCCTGGCCTCCCAGGAGGTGTGGACAGCCGGCTCTTACTTTTCCGTTTCCATCATAGGAAATGACCAAGTGGGGGCTGGCCCATGACCTGGGATGCTCCCAAAACAGCTTTCCCTCTGGCCAGAGCCCTAGAGGACAGGAGTGTGGGCTTTATGCTTAGCTCTAAGCAAACATGTTCTTGGCCAAGTAGTTATATCAGATAAGCACTGACTATTAAAAGGGAGCCAATATTTCACTGTAGTTGTCTGGACCTGAGAACCGGGTGCAGAGGCAGGTTCTTTTCATTGCCCGTCGCACCCTGCCCAGCCCTGAACTGCACCAGGCAGCTATAGTATAGTGCAGAAAAGACCCCTGGGGTTGGAGACAATCCCAGCCCTCTCCCTCACAGGCTGAGGAACCTGAATAAATCACAGAATCTTACCCATCTGCAGGATGGGTTATTAATGCCTTCCTCAAAGAATGCATGCGAGTGATATTTAAGTGACCGTGTGGTCTGCCTTCAACAGAAGAAACAACTAAGAGGTGCATTTTATGGAAGAGGGGTGGTGGATAAGTTCAGAAATCTGGGAAGGGACTCCAGGAAGGATGACATAAAGGGACGAGGACAGTGTGGTCTCGGAGGCCAGGCTGGGAATGGACATGACTATAACTGGGCACAGGAGGAAGCTGGTGGATGTGCGTGTGTCTTCAAACAGTGCTGATAAGGAATTAAAATGAGGAAGGATGTGCTTATATACTTACTTACATGTATATGTATTTCTAATCTTTGGCAAGCTAGTTCGAGTGCAGAGCTGCTCTCACCAGCAGAGAGCTCATGGGACTGTCTATAGTAAAGCAGTGAAAGTTGATAAATTCCATTCGAGGTCTTGGGGGGTTCCTCTGCATAGCAGTGCAGACCTGTTACTGGGGGACTTGTTGACAGGGAAGAGCCATGTCAAACATCCCTTCCTACCTCAGGACTCAGGGCGAAGCGGGCAGCCCCAGTGCTCCCTTAGGCTGCATGGATGTACCTGTTGCCGGTGCCCCAAAGGCTCCCCATGGTAGGCTGCAGGGCGGAGAACATCGGGGACTGGGGGAGCATATTTTTACACATAAATATTTATGTCAGATAGGCTCTGCTAAGAAGGTGGCAAAACAAGGCGTGAAAACACAATGAGATGCAGCAGCCTGACTTTTTGCAAATATTTATGAGAGCGGAACATACTGAGAGAGAGAGAAGAGAGAGAAAGAAATAGCCCTGGAAGATTGCAAAGAAGAAGGAAAGAGAAACGCCAAGGCTGCTGGAGCCACAGGCAGGCAGCCTTCTTAGAGGAAGACGGTGTGGAGGGCAGGCTGATCCAGAAGTGCAGTGCCTTTGGTGAGGAGAAGTGGCACCTTCCACTTGTGTTTCTAACACGTGTATGACAGACACCTTGCTAAGCCCGTGTCGCTCTTTGAGGCAGGCATTAAATGCCCATTTTCCAGATGGGGAAAAGCAAGACTCAGAGATATTAAGGATGTTTTCAGGTTAGTTAGCGAGGGAGAGAGCTGGATTCTGTTCACGTCTGCTTGTCACCTACCCTAGGTGCCTCGCCCCCATGCTCATTCAGCTGCCTGGTGCAGTTTTAGCATGTGGCAGTGGCCTGATGGGCAATTATAGTAGCCCATCTCTGCCTTCTATGATTTCCAATAATCATTGTGTATTTAACTTCTCATCTCCTCCCCCAAACATTCAAAATCTTAACATGAACTCTAATGGAAGAAAGGTGTAATATATGATGAATTATAGTTACTGTGCCTTTCTTGGCAAAGGCAATGTCCACAAGGATTAACATCAAACAATCTCAATCCTAATTTTTGGGCAGGGAGCTAGGTAATGGGAATGGGAAACTTTAGCATTTCATTTTGTCCATTTTTTGTTCAAGACATTTTTAATAAGCATGATTACTTTTATAATAGATCACTAAAGTAACACACACAAGGACAGTATAGCAGACAGACTCATTTAAAGGAAACTCAGCCTCAGTTTCCTTTAAATGATGTAACCGTACAATTTCATGGAATGATCTGAGGACTGAGTAAGATTGACCTCATGGAGTGCTTGGCCCAGCACCCAGCACGTTGGATGATCTCAGTCTAAGACTCTTGTTATTCTGCCTCATGTTATCCAGTGGTAGGGGCCTCTTAGTGGGAAATTGATTAATGGGGCCTGTTATGGATATGAAATGGGGGACTAGTGCCCAGATGCTATTTCTCTGATACCTACACATGAGGCAGAAAAATGACTGTTCTAAGTAATACGGGAAGTAGCACTGTATCAAATGGCCCAGATAAGGGGAGGGGTCTCTAGTTTTGTAAGAACAAAGGTACCAGACACTGAGTCCAGCAAGGATGGGCAAAGACCTCATTTTGGACTATGGTGGGAGATAGGGAATTTAAAATCCTTGGACTCCCTACAAGGGAAGCAGCCCTGTATATTAGCAAGAATTCAGGAAGCACATCCTTCTCGTAGTCACATGGTTATTAGTTACAGAACTTTAGGAGCTAGACATACTGCAATTCAAATCCTGGCCCAATCACTTACTAGCTGTGGGACTTTGGGTATTTAGCCCTGTGTTCTCATCCACCCAGTGTGAATCAAACTCCTAACTCTTGGGGTAATTCCGAGGATGAAAAGGGGTGACATTGGTAAAAGGGTTTTGCAGACAGCAGATTCTCAATGTATAGCTGTTCCCTCTTCACTTAGCCCATTGTGCTCTGCAGTTAAGAACGTTGATTACTCCACTTGGTAAGGAAAGGGCTAATGTGGGGACAAGTTCTGACCTGCACTTTGCCCAGTCTCTGGTATTCAGGGGTCTCTCATGCCTCTTCCCACGACCGAATTTCAGGGCCCACTTTGCCCCACCCCATTACTATTAATGGAAACTGTGTTCCCAATTCCCCTCCCGCTGTGCAGTCAATTTACCTCTAATGCCTAGTAGAGCCAGCATGCAGAAAGATTGACAACATTGTTCACACTGTTTAAAGGTTCCACTGTGTGCCGAAAATTGTCTAAATGGGGGGATAATGAACAATCATCAAATTGGAGCTTTTTCAAGCTGAGAGGAAAGAAGGGCTTTGGAGAGAGGTTGCCACAAGGAGCACTTATTAGCCAGGGTGGGGGAGCATCACTGCCTGTTTCCCAAACCCAGGAGAGATTAGATGTGGGGGCATGGAGAGTTTGGAGCCTTTCAGTATCTGCAGTTTACCGCGTAACTTTCTAGGGATACTGGAAAGAGATGGGGGCAGGATCACATCCAGGACAAACTTGGGTCCCTTGGAATCCAAGCAGTTTCACATCACTGTGAACCCATTGGTGGCCAACATAATTGGAACAGACTTGAGGTGTGAATTCACCATTGATTTCATGAAAGTAACTTCCACCATGGAATGGGGCATCCTGAAGGAAAGAGCACTCAACTGTGAACCAGGGTCTCCAGTCCGGGCTCTCCATTTTATTAGTGGTGTGTCTTTGAGTAGGTGACTTTACCACTCTGAGTCTCTGCTTCATTCCTGATAAATAAGGAGGTGACAATACCAATCACAGAAGGCTACTATGATGAACACTAGCCATGATATTGAGAAGTAAAAGGTATCATTGACCAAGTCTTAATGTTATGGTTATGAGACACTGTACAAGTCTCCATGCTAATCAACAATCCTACAATACAGATATTTTTATCCATGTTATAAAATTGAGATACTGAGCCTTCTCATCCAAAACCCCACAATTTGAAGCCAAGATGTGTTTACTTCCACACCTGGTACTTTATCCATTCTACACAAGACTGTTTCTATAGGAGAGGCTGATTGTGAAACCATTTAGCCTGAATAAGAACATAGCATGTGCTCAAGAAATATTTGTTTATTGTTCATGAATCTGTTCCCATGAACACTGGGCACCAGCTAGATCTGAAGTTCCTGTTGGACTAACCCTATCTGGTTAGGGACCATGTCCTGGGACAGACAGGAGACATTCTTTTTCTCTTAACAATGATTATGGACATATCAGCAATGGCTAGCCCTCTTGAAGTTGGCAGGAGGTGATAAGGGGCCAGGTTCCATGACATCCTAACAATTTGGGAAATCAAGGCTCTGAAGAGGTTGACCATGCCTTGGCAGGCCCGTGCATGTGGATGGCGACGTCGTCAGTTTAGATGGTGACGTTGTCAGTTTGGATGGTGATGCGGAGGCTCCTAGAAGAGGAAGCCTTCCCTGGGGGTCCTTCCCTCACCCTCCACCCCCCTTCTGGTTCCATGCGTCATAATGCTTATTTCACTACTGTAGATAGTTAATAAATGCAGAAAGAGAAGAGAAAGGAAGAGGGAAAAGTGTAGAGGAGGGGAAGAGAGGAGGATCCAGGAAAGATGGGAGAAAAGCCAGAAAAAGGAGGAATAGAGAATGAAGACCAGAAAAGAAGAAGAGAAGGGGGAAGAGGGGAGAAAAAGAGGAGGGAGAGAGGGGAAGGGGGACAAAACTTATACTAGGGTTTCTTTTGGGCTCTTCTCCAAAAGATGAACTTAAGCTGCAAATGTGATCCATTTCCCAGGACACCAGGCTGCAGTGTGAGCTGAGGAATTTTGTTTGGACAGGGGACTTGACCTGCTGTAAGCCTCAGTCCTTTGTCTGTGAAATGGGGTCAGCCATATCCGCATCACGGGGTCGTTGTGAGAATTAAACCGCACAATCACAGTAAGTGAAGCAGAGCCCCCACTGCATGAGAGGCCGAATCCCAGACCCAGACGTGGCACTTTGCAGCAGGATGTATCTCGAGGAGCTCAGACTGGAAGGAAGGGGTCGTCGGGAGACCCCAACTTCCGGTGTCAACCTGCTGGCCTTTCGTGCTCTGAGTGCTGCAGGGGTTCAGTTCTTCCATGAGACACTTTGCTCTGGTGTCCCAGGTCCATGTCCCAGGTGAATGGGATCTTCCCGAGCACTCCCGGACTGCGCTCTTTTGAATTCTGCATCATTAAGATAATTTGGTGCCCAGAAGGAGTTTCAACACCTAGGGCTCGGCGCGCACCGGCCAGCCTGGTGGTGGAGCCACTCAGGGACGCGGCCTCCACTTGCAGCTGAGCTTTTGAGCCCAGGATGAAATGCTTCTCCTGGAGAAGGGAAGAGAAGAGAAGACAAGGGAAGGAAAAGGAAGACGAGGAAGAAGGGGAAGGAAAGCAAAGCAGGGAGGAGGGGAGGGGGGAGCCCCTTCGGAATGCCAGGTCCTACGTGCAACGTCCATTTTCATTTTGTCCTCCTAATAAGCTTAGCAGGTATTTGTTACTCCCATTTCACAGATGAGGAAACAGCGTGGAGAGGTAAAGGATTGTGCTCAAAGCCAAGCAGCAGAAGCCCCGCTGGCGAGGGGACCTTGAACATTTCCTTTCACCTCTCTAAGCCTCAGCGTGCTCATTCGTGAGCTTATTTGTAAAATAAGCCGTGCTCATTTGTAAAACGAGGGGGATAATGAGACCTAGCACGGAGGGCTGAAGAGAGGAGTAAAAGATGGGGCATGTGGTGCTGTTCGCACCGAGGCAGGCAGGGGAAAGAACTCGGGAAGTTAGGTAACGTTGTTCCTGCCCAGGTTAGCTGGGCACAAGGCCTGGGCTTGGTCTGGGACTCTGTGTCCAGCTTAGGTCCCGGTGGGAGATGAACACGGGGCTGGAAGTCCCTTATTCTGTTCTGCTCATGAGCAATTGGGGTTCCCGTTTGCTGGTAAGAGTCACCTACGCCACACCTGGATTCCTGCTTCAGAGGCAGGGTGTCGCCTCTGCGCTGACGTCCCTGAGCCTGCGTGCCCAAGCAGACCTCTGTAGTGAGGGTGAAAAACAGTAACTGAACGGACTTTGGCTGCTTCCAGAAGATCAGTTTTACGTGTCTGGTTTTGTCTCTTCTTGCCGATGGCTCAAGGCCATTGATTTGTTCTAGTCAGAGAAGCGAATGGGAAGACTGAGTTCCTGTCTTTTCGAAGCTTCCCTTCTGGTGGCAGTAAATGTATAAAGGAAAAATACGATAATTTGACATATTAGGTCTGGGAGGAAGAAAAACTGCTTTAGTAGCAGTTATTGTAACGACACCACTTCATCAGAATGGCCCTCGCAGTTTTCATGCCCTCGCAGTTTTCAACGAACTTTCATGTTTTGAAATTTCTTACTCAAGGTCTGCCTACTCCACTTTTGCCAGAGTGGCAGGGATGGTGGCTTTCCTGGACACAGCAGTAAGTCCAGTGGTTGGAACAGCTCTTGGCCTGCCATGGGGGATTGACAGGACATTTTCAACAAGCAAATCAATAAATCATTGACTGTGCCTTATTTAATCCTCCCTGTGACCTTATGAGTTAAGTATAATTATTCCCATTATGCATGATCTCCCCTCACCCCATTTAATAATGTTATCCTCATTTAAGAAAACAGAGACTCAAGGAATTTAATAACTGTCCTAAGATCACATTAATAATTGGTTGGACTGGGATTCAAACTCAGGCATGCTTGATTATAAATCCCGTGCTCTAGATTTTTTTCACCATGTCACATTGCATCCTCATCATTTATTATTAATGCCATTCAATTATATATATATGTATCTTAGGACTTATTCAAATTACTTTCACTTATGCCATTTTTATTGGTGTGTCACAATATTTTAGCATAGAATGAATTTCTATTTTCCAATTTTACATATTTAAAAAATCCACAATGAAATACCTCTAAACCAGGGCTTAGAAAATTGTGTTTTTTATGTAAAAGATCAGACAGCAAATATTTTAGGCTTTAGGAAACATATGGTCTCCATTGCAACTATTCAACTCTGCTCTGACATTGCAAAAAGGGCCAGAGGTCATATATGAAAGTAGGGTGTAGTTATGTCCCCACAAGAACGTGTGACAGCTGATTTGGCCTGTAGGCCATAGTTTGTCAACCCCTGGTGTACACAACAACCTGAATAGCTAAAAGGGAGAAGGCAGAAATACCGAAAAAGGAAAAATCAGGCTTGAGAGCGTAAGTTATTTGCCCAAAGTCCTGTAACATTTGTGGTAGCACTGTTTTCTGAGGCCAGGTTTTGTGCTTTTCCTAACATAATGTTCTTTCCACTGCACCAACCCCTCTCATTAACCACCATGGTGGAAATAGAAACTGAGCTCGGACTCATGGATTTGCCATTTGTTCCCACCAACTGCAAACATTAGTCATTATTCAATCTTCAGTCCTCAAATCTTCCTTCTACGGAAACCTACAGAAGTGTGAACTTCTTCCTTTGTCGTGTTCTAAACTCTGCAGCATGCGTGGGGCCCTGTATCTCTTTCCTAAATAAATTAATCTAGAAGTCAGAACAGATCTCCTCCTTGATTTTCAGAATAACAGAGTGGTTAAGAATACAGATTTGGAGCCAGCCAGTGTAGCTGTGAGTAGCTCTGATACGTAACTCCCTATGTGACTTTGGGTGCCTTGGTTTTCCCATTTGTAAAATGGGGATAGTAACAGAATCTGCCTCAAAGGGCTGCTGGGTGAGTATTAAAGCAGTTCAAGTGTAAAGCACTTAAAAGGGTGTCTGGCACGTAGTAGGTGCTTACTGCTGCAGCTATGGCTATTATAATTTTAGTATTTTTTGTTGTACTTTTTGTTTTTCCTGCCACAGGATTTGCAACTTCATATATCAATGGCTTCCAACCTCCCATGCCCCTCAAGCAGAGTTTCTCAACCTTGGCAGGATTGACATTTTGGGCCGGATGAATCTTTCTTGCTGGGGCCTTCTGTGCACTGTAGGATGGGGAGCGGCATCCCTGGCCTCTCCCCATTAGATGCCAGGAGCATCAGCCCCTCCAGCTGTGACCACCCAAAATGTTGGCAGAAACTGCCAGTGACCCTTGGGGCCTGGGGACAAAAATCTCCCCCATTTGAGAAATACAGCTGTAAAGTCATTGCCTCCTCTTTGTGGCTGTTTTGCTAGTTCTGACATGTGCCTTCCTCATGGAGAGAAAAAATAATGGGTGTTAAGGAAATGTATTAAAAACAACCTCTGAGACCCTTTCACTTACATGATCAGTTGAATTGCAAGGTTGCTGGAGAAAACATCAGAGGCAAGGTGGGCAGCTGAGGGAAGCATTTCTCATTGAAACCATATATTTTGGGATTTGTCTCCTGGTCCACATCCAATGGTCCTTCCCCTGAAAGAGGAGGTCATTCCTTGTGTCCCATCACAACTGATGGTCTATACCACTTGGGGAAGGTGTACTAGGGGAGGGTCACCTAGTTTAGACCCTGATGCCAAGAAACAAAGGCATCATTTATTCATTCAACAAGCTAGGGAACCAAAGAGCAATGAGGTATCAGCTCCATATTCTAGGGACTCACAATCGAGTTTGGAGTCAAGGAAGCAGACAAATAGATCAATCAGTCTCCTGTAGTGGGGCTGCAGAGCTAGGTGGGATCTTTCACAAATCCTTCCTTTTTCTGGACATTGGTTTTACCAAACAACAGGGGATTTTGTCTTGATGTGGAAGGAAGAGTAGGCTGGAGATGGGAATATTCTCATCCTCTATTATGATAAATGTCCATAAAGTGATCAGCCATGGCCTAAGGAATAGACATTACTCATAAAGTCTGTGATGTTCATTTCTCTTTTCCCTAAAGTCATTGATAGTTTGGTGGGCAGTGGGCTGTTGAGACTTGGGTTATTGCCCAATTCAGTCTAAACAAATTCAGTTTCCAGATTCCTTCCTAAATCCCCCCCTTTCATCTCTGCAGCTCTAATCATAGGCAGTGGCAAGGGCACCAAGTTGGGATATTTCTCTGTCCCTACACCACACCTCAGGTGTTTGGGTGATGCTGTGTTCTTTGGCTTGGGAAAATGGACAGTTTCCTTCCTTTCCCTAAAGCCACATCCATCCAGCTGGGAAGCTGCTTTCTCCCCATTCCACCCACATTATCTGTAGGAAGAAACTTGTCAAACTAGGCCATGGGCTTTGCTTTAATTGGAAGTCATGGAAGTAATTGGCTTATTCTCTGTTAACTTCAATATCTTCATCATTCTCATTATCACCAATGCTAGTAACTCATTCATTCATTCATTTATTCATTCATTTAGCAACCATCCAGACCTGTACAAAAAGGGAATGGGAGGGCAGGAGCGGTTTGCCTTGGCAGGGAAGAATGGTTTATCACTGACATTGTTTAGAATTGTTAGTCCATGGTCATAATACAACATAGAACAAATCTTAGTTTATTTTATTATTGTCTTAAGGTTTTCTACAGATGATGTACACCCTCATTGCCTGAACTGGAGAAGAACCCTCGGACTGTCCTGCCCTTGATTCATCATTGCTATCAGTGTTTGAAACTTTGCTAGAGTCTGGACTTGGAAAGGCAGTTATGGGATAACACCATGGTTAAGAAGAAAGTAATAGAACCAGACTGCCTGGTTCTGTCACTGCTAAGGAGAAGCTAAGTTGCTTAAACTCTCTCAGTCTCAGTTTTCCCATTTGTAAAATAGGGAATAATCATGATACCTGCCATAGTTTAATTTAGAATTAAAGAAGTTACAGTATGCATTTAGTACAGTGCCTGGCACACACTAATGCCTCACTATATACTAGCCATTGTTTTATTCTAACAAATATATTGAGCCCCTGCTGAGGGCCTGGCAGGCACTGTGCAGGAATTCATAGAAAAGATAGTGTCTACCCAGTCCATTGGAGAAGATAAGATGGGTTGTTTCTGCCTGGGGGGAGGAGGTAAAGAATAATTGCACAGAGTAGAGTATTCAAGCTCAATCTTGCAGAAAAGGGAGAAAAGAAAAGAAATGGGTTCCATGTGGCTAGAGCAAATCATAGAGATGAGACATGGTGAGAGGTGAGACTGCAGAGGTGGGCAGAGCTAATCATGTAAAGCTTTGCTGAGGAGCTTGGACTTCATGTCTCGTAGGTGACGGGAGGTGTTTCAGCCTAGGCTAAATTATGCTGTGGTAACAAATGACCTCCCTACATCTTAGTAGATTAAAACCACCAAGGTTTCTACCTCACTCACATATGTATTCACTGTGGAGTGACTGCAACTCTGTTTCACTCTGGGACCCATGCTGAAAGAGTGGCCCCTGGGTAGGACATCCTGGACTCTTAGCAAAGAGGAAGAAAAGAGAAGGTGCAGGGCATGGGATGGGTCTTCAAGCTTCTACTCACAAGTGATACCTGTCACTTTCACTCACGTCTCATTGGCCAAGAAAGTCACCTGACCACCCCTGATGTCAATAGGACAATAATTTCTCCATAAAGAAAAGCAGCAAATATTTGCAACAAAAATAGACTCCACTACAGCAGACCATGGTCAGAACTGATTACAAAGAGCAAATGTGCTATAGATATGAATGCATCATAAAGTGTCAAGCCTCATCCCTCATTAGTAGTTATCATTAGAAGATGAATTATCTAGATCTTTCTACAAAGAAGGACACGCTCTCCAGTTACATAGGGCTCCTTCAGGTTCTACCTCAGCTGCAGAGAGCTGCCTCATCACATTCTTCTTGGCACAGCCAGCATCCAGTGACTGGTAAGAGAGATGTAAGTATTTGGACCATTTTGGTCTGAAGGGGGCACTCATGATGAGCACTGTTTTTTCCAGAGCTCCTTGCTGGGTTGTCCCAAGCTTTTCAAACCTTTTTGCAATTTGGCTTCTCCTTCTGCCCAAACTTGTTTTTTCCCTCTTCTCTTCACAGATGTTGATCCTAATAAACATCTTGCACCCTAAATTCAACCTCCTTCATTGCCTGTTCCCAGAGAACCTAACATGTGACATTGTTAAAATGGTAATAATAATACTAATCTACATATTATTATAATATATAATATTATATATATTATAATATACAATAATACAATGAGGTTAATACATTTATTATATTATACTCCCCACCAAGAACCAACAAGGGGAAATAAACCAGATTACAAAATGAGTAATGTAAGCAACAGAGCATTCCATTTGGTTTTGTCTGATGAAACTACCATTTTGTTCCTGAAGGATTTTGACCTCCTGGAGTAAAAGTTCCAGGGCTCAATTCTCAGGGTCCCTTTTAGCTTGACCCAGAAGCTGACTCAGACTTCTGAAACTCAGAGGTCTGCCTCAAGAAGGGCCAGTTAAGAGAATACTCTAGCTCTTTTCACCACCAGAGCACTCTAGGTAAAACCTCGCTGAAGTCCTTGCCCATCTATTGTCTTGTTTTCCATCAATACATCTCCTGGGAATTTGACACCTGGCAAGTCATTGAACTTCTTTGAAATTCCTCTATAGAATGTGGATGACAATATTTACTGCATAAGGTGGTTGTGAGGATTAGATAAACGTATCTTAGCCAAGTGTGTGTCACATAGTAGAGGCTCAGGAAATGTGCATTTCCTTCTCTTTCTCTTTTTCCTTATTGAATGAAATATACTAGAGCCATTTGCTGAGTTGGTAGTTTGACCCTGAAATAAGAATTCCTATTACTGATAAATGTATACCATGCAGAAAAATGAAAGAGCATATCATGCAGCCTTTCCTTTCTGTTCTCATTAATACATACATTTTGACTGCTATCTCTCAGTCAAGTATGGGTTTAAAGGTTTCCTCTCAGGCAAAAACTCCTTTCTGTTGGTAGTGGTTTCTAGGGGAACTGGAAGGTTAAGAAGTCTTCTGAGGTAGTGTTTGGGCTTAGCAGGAAAAAGAGCAGGGATTGATTAATGATGTCTGTCACAGGAAAAGAATGTGGAAGTGGTGATGCACAGGGCATACATGTGCCTTTCTATGAAATTTCTGCAGGTTGTAGTTTTGTTTCCCTTCCAGGAGTTTTCAAGCCTATCTCAGCTCATAGGAAGGCAGTTCCTATTCTGTCTTGCCAATGATGCTGACCTTCTGTATCTGGCCAAGTGGAATTAAATGAAATATATTTATTGGAGCTCAACTGGAAGGTAGACAGTGGATAGCTAGAGGCTATTGTATGAGGCAATACATGATTCATTTAACATGGCTGTGGTAGTTGGAATCTGAGTTCATGTCTCAAGAAACTTGGAGGATGAACTGATAATTTAAGTGCCTCTGAGCTGGTACAAGAGAAAGACAACTTCACTTCTAAAACTTATTAGTGTGAATGGTGTTGAACCTGATCACACTGGGAAGGTTTGTTAGAAAGCTCTCAATGGAGGACCTAGTCTTTAAATAGTTGAACATATTCCCTGCCTCATGTCTTTGATCTTGTACTCTGAACTCCAGCTGTATCAAACTACTAGTAGTCCCCAGATAGTCATAGTTGTCATTCCTCTCTTTATGCCTTGGTCCAAGTGGTTCCTTCATCTCTGTATATCCATCTCCTAGGATAGTACACACCACATAAGAGGTCTTCAGAAAATGCGTGTTGAATGAACAAATATGGTAGCCCTGAGACCTCAGACTCAACTGGTCCCGACTCAGTCTCATTCAAGTTCTCTTTTATTCTGTTTTTGAAGAGATTTTTTTTTCACAGCGATTGAGGACTATAGCTGCCTCCTAGGGAAGTGTTTAAACATTTAGGAGGATGAGGGTTTTCCAAGCACACCAGAAGCTCTTATTTACATGCAAACAATCACTACCCTAATTATGAATCATTTCCTCCTATTCATCTGATCAGGTCATAAGGGTCCCCTATTTAGCAACATCCTATTTGCAGGATTCACGGCTCATCAGAAGGACAGCATATCACATCTCTTATTTGAAGCTTTAAATTCATCAGTACCTACTTCCACATTTGCTTTTCACTTCATTGGGTGTCTTGGACTTGGAACATTTATTAGTGCACACTATTGGCATCATGGGTTGGAGGGAAGAAAAGTGTAGCTTTGCCCTTTCTTCTATGCCTCAATGCTTCTCAATACTTCATATCTAAGTTTGCCAGGACTATAACAAAGTAACACAGGCCAGTTGGCCTTAAAAAATAAATATGTATTTTCTCGCAACTTTGGAGGCCAGAAGTCCAAAGTCAAGGTGTTAGTAGGATGCTTCTATTTTCTGCAAAGTCTATAGCATTCTGGGGGGGGCTCCTGTCTTTGCCTCCTTCACTTGACCATCTCTCCCCTTCCTGTCTCTTCCTGTGTCCAAATTCCCTCATCTTACAAGGACTCAGTCATTCTGGATTGAGACCCACTCTGATTCAGTTGGGCCATACCTTAACTAAAGGGATCTTCTAAGAGACTTTTAACAAAAGGATTCACATTCATAAGACCAGGGCTTCGGACTTGAACATGATTTTGTGGGGGACACGGTTCAATCCCCAACTGTCCTCATATATGGTGTGCTGAGTTCACCAGGGAAGAATAACAGGACCAGAGTTGTCCTCACTATACTACCTTTATTTCTCTCCTGGCCTTTGATTTCCTCATGACAGGTTTGAATTTTTCTTAATAGTTAGCTTCTTTCCTTTCTCTTCCTTTACCTTATGTCTCATCTCATCCATCCATCCATCCATTTTCTTCCCTTCCTCTCTTCCTCCCTTTCTCCATCCATTTCATTTGCTTCCCTTCCTTTCCTCTCTCTCTCTTTCCTTCCTCCATCATTCTCCCTTCCCTCCATACCTCCTTCTCCCCTTCCCTTCTTTCCTTCCTTCCTCCATTTCTTTTATTCCCTTCCCTTTTTCTCTCTCCCTTGTTCCTTCCTCCATGATTCCTTCCTCCTGCCCCACTCCCTCTCTTCCTCTGCCTTCCTTCCTCTTCCTTCCCCTCCGTTCTTCCTTCCTTTCCTCTCTCACACTTTATCTTTCTCCCTTTCTCCTTTCCTTTAATTTAGCAGCAGGACCATTTCTTCAAGAATTTTCTCCAGAATGACAATAGTATATAAGTCATTTACAAATGGAGCTGGCATAGTTGAAGTGTGCACGATGTGGAAGAGGGTGTTCTGAGAATCACTCGCACCCTCATCCCCCTCTTTTTTTTTTTTTTTTTAAAGATTTATTTATTTATTTAATTCCCCCCCCCTCCCCTGGTTGTCTGTTCTTGGTGTCTATTTGCTGCGTCTTGTTTCTTTGTCCGCTTCTGTTGTCGTCAGTGGCACGGGAAGTGTGGGCGACGCCATTCCTGGGCAGGCTGCTCTTTCTTTTCACGCTGGGCGGCTCTCCTCACAGGCGCACTCCTTGCGTGTGGGGCTCCCCCACATGGGGGACACCCTTGCGTGGCACAGCACTCCTTGCGCGCATCAGCACTGCGCATGGCCAGCTCCACACGGGTCAAGGAGGTCCGGGGTTTGAACCGCGGACCTCCCATATGGTAGACGGATGCCCTAACCACTGGGCCAAAGTCCGTTTCCCCACATCCCCCTCTTTGAAATAATTCCACAAAATCCAGATTTTTGTGCAATGATATTTATAAACCACTGGGTTTGATCATCTCTGTTGGGTCTTTTATTCCTAACCATCTGAAATATATATGACAAGTAAGGTCAGAATCTGTTACTTGGCATCTCATAGCAAGGCAACTTTGTAACTGTCACCCTGAGACTTCAGAGGTGGTGGCCCTGGCTGTTCAGAGTCAATCAATTCACCTGCTCTGACTCAGAGGAGGTTCCTGGTCATCTTTATCCCTCTGCCTTTGTCATGGCCCTACTTACCACAGATCTGACTTCGCAGCTCGGCTCTGACTCTCTGCTTTGGCTCTTGGCTCTTGCTCAATCCTTCCTCTTTTGTGAGTAGAGCGTGCTCCCTCCCAGGGGTAGCCAAACAGCTGCTCACTTGTCCATTCAATAAATCCTCCCATCAAAGTTTGATCACAACAAATTCCATATGCTAGACACTGTAGTGAGAACGGGGGATGCAGTGATCTATCAAATACTGTCCTTGTCCTCAGCAATCTCCTGGTCTTGCCTAATTTGCAAGTAGATAAGTACTGATCCATATGATAAGTCAGTGATAGAAATGTGAGTACGGTGGTGAGGGTCGAGTGGTAAATTCTGGAAGGAGGTTTGGTGAGGTCCCAAAATAGGTGATATCTCAGCTAGGTTTTGAAGGAAACATCCAAACTTTGGACCAAGGAGAGGGGTAAGGCATTTGAAGCTGTAGAATTGGATGTACAAAGTCTCAGAGTTGTGAAACAGCAGACCATGTCTGGGACAACTGTGGATATTTAGAATAATCTAGAAATAGTGGCATCTTAAGAGGGAAGGAGAGTGATGGATGATGAAACTAAAGAAGTTATCTGGTCCAAATCATGAAGGCCCTGGTACATTATAATAAGGAACTTTATGGTAGATGGCTGGGCAACAGCGAAGCCATTTTGCAAGTTTCCTTTCACTCAAAGGTGATTGTGAAAAATTTTAAAGATAAATTAAATAAGGTAAAAAATCCCTCCACCTTACCTGTGGATTTCCACCATCCACAGGCAACCATTGTTATCATTCTTATTTATGTACCTATGCCCTTCCCATCTTTTTTTTTTTCCTATTCATTTTTGATATGTTGGAAATAATACCAATGGAAAGTCTTAAATAGGAGACTTTGTTTAAAGTCTTAAACAAATTAAGTCTTGCCTTTTTAGAAAGATCTCTTTATGGGCTGAATGATGGCTTGAACTCTACACAAAATCCCAATAAGCTGCAAATCACTTAATACTTTTTGTTTGTAAGTAAATACTTTGTTTTAGAATAGTTTTAGATTTACAGAAAAGTTGCAAAGATAGTATAGCGAACTCCTGTGTACCCCTTAGCCTGGTTTCCCATCCAATAGTTTTTTAGTTAATTGAATTTTTTTCCCCATTTCTTGTTGTTAGTCAAATAAGAAACCAGGCAAGTCCTGGGAATTTATCTAAAAACATAATGGCCAGTGGCTGCTTCCTAGTGCTTCCCATGTCCCTTACAGCTGTAACACTGGATGGTGAAAATGAGAGATCATATTGATAACCCTAAAGGGTCAGTACCGTAGATCTTCCACACTGAAACAGGAAATTAATTTAGATTAGAAAGATTCCACACCATACAAGTTGAAATAAACACAGCTTTCTATTCTACCTGAAATAGAGTTACAGAATCCCCATTCGAGGAACATTTCTGAATCTCCAGCCTTGAACCCCACAGTCAATTGGTAGTGGTCATGCCAGGTCTGACTCTAGCTCTTTCCTGCCTGAGTTTGGTTTCGGCTGATGTAGACGGCCAGAAATCATTGCAACTGTGCTAGAAATAGGGTGTCTAGCATGACCACGCTTATTGGGTCTCCCTTTACCCCAAATCCATAATACTTCACCTCAGCCCTTGTGCATCCATACAGTTTGAGGCTATACTGCCTGAGGCAGACAGTTTCATTCTTTTGTTGCTTCTGAGTTCCTCCAGGTTCCATTTGGTTTTCAGATGCTGCTCAAATGCGGGTAATCAGAACCCAATTTATTGTAATCCTCTGTGGTCCGCTACAATGGGTACTTTAAAAATAGGAACCAGCAGTCTACAATACTCAAACTCCAAGTCTTAATATTAGTTTTGCGTGTTGCCTGGCCCCTCCTGTGAAGTCTGCAGACAATGCATTGTCTCTCGCCCTCTCTAAACAGTCCTTTGGATTGTTCATCATCTGCCTCAAAGTACCCCTGCCTCTTGTTTACAAGTTCTTTGTTTTCTTACCATCTGATTATTAAATCTATTCTATCATCATCTCACTAGTTAACTGATGTTTCCATGGTGATGCAAAGACCTGCCCACTCTGAACCCAGTTAAAGCTCATTAGCACACTGGTTCAGGATTCTTTTGCAGGGGACATGATTCAGGATGCTATGGCACCTATAACAGGAACTATAAGGTCCATCCTAATTTACACTTTTGTATGTTTTATGAGAAAAGTCATATTTAAGTGTGTGGGGGGCATGTGGAAGTGGATAAGTGTCATTGGTAGCTATTTCCCTCATTCTAATTAGCCTTCTCATTTAATATATTAGATTTTTTGCCTAACACCACAGTATGCTGAGGATGAGTAAGTCCCTATCCCTATCCTGGAATTCAGAGCTCAACAGAAGAGGCTGTTGAGGAAGGAAGGAAACAGAGCAGAGGATGATAAAGATTTCACATGAGGCACAGGAAAGGCCAGTGGGCCAGTTGCACTGGTCCTCAATGGGTAGCCGTACCATGGTCTGACCACCATAATCCAACTGTGCTTCTTAGCCATGTTGGCTTTCTTCTTGGGGTGATCTGGCTGCAGGGGACTGATTCCCAAGAGACAGATATATAAACCATCATGAAGATGTATCTGTTCCTCCTGAAGAAAAGAGCTAGCCATCAAGCAGACAATGCTGATGCAGGTCTGTCAATTCTCCCATTGGCTGAACTACATGGGAAGCTCAAGGACAATCAAAGGATCCCTGAGCCAGTACCACTGGGGATGCTGGAATGAGCTTATTTTGACTCAGAAGTACCCACCATGCATATTTCTTCCCAAATCCACGTTCAGAGACCTCATGTTGATTTCCTGAAATAGGGCATGGTGGAATTATTTACACAATGATAATTTGGCAAATCTTATAAATTAGGACATTTATCTTCCCCAGAAAACTAATCATTAAACATTTAGCAGCATACCAGTTGACCTATTGACCTATTTCATGTGCCAGAAAATGTCTTCAGGTTGCTAAGATGGGGTACTACATGTCTTAAACTGTCCTAGGAAGGGCATAACCAATGTCTTCTCCTTTTACTTTCCTTATTGTGTGTATGGTTGAGCAAGAATCCTTGTGATGGATGGAGCTGCCATTAATCCTAGTCTGGAAATTTTTTTGTGTGTTAGTTTTTTTTTTTAAACAAATAAATCAATTTTATTATACATATTAATAAAGCATACAATTTATCCACAATGTACCATCAGTGGTATTTGGTATAATCACACAGTTGTTTGTTCATCACTTCAATCATTATTAAAGCATTTTTATTATTCCAATAATAAACAAAACAACAGACAAACAAACAAGAAAATTTCTCACCTCTCAATCTGTTTCCCCTGCTGTACAGAGCTGCTATTTCTGGCTATTCTTGCACAATTACTTGCTTTTTTATTAAGCAGTTTTTTTGAGATATATTCACATAGCATGTCATCTATCCAAAGTGTATAATCAATGTTATACATTCATTAACTCAAAAATTTTCGAATAGTTTCATTACTCCAAAAAGAAAGACTCTACACCCTTTAGCATTCCTTCCTCAGTCCAATATAACCACTAATCTAATTTCATCTTTATAAATTGATGTGCACGGAATCATACAATATGTAGTCTTCTGTGTCTGGTCTCCTTCACTTAGTATAATGGGTTTTTTTTGTTTGATATTAACATTTTGTATTACTAACCTACATTTGTTCAGCTTTAAAGAAAAAATGGTGTTACATATGCAGTTTTCCAAACATTCATATTTCACATAATATATTTATATTTCATATAATTAGTTCATAATAGAGCAATCATACAGTGTTTGTCCTTTTGCATATGGCTTGCCTCATTCAACATGATGCCCTCCAGATTCATCCATGTTGTCATATGTTTCATAATTTCATTTCTTCTTACGACTGCATAATATTCCATCATGTATATAAGCCATAATTTGTTTATCCATTCATCAGCTGATGGACACGTGGATTGTTTCCAACGTTTGGCAATTGTGAATAGCACTGCTATGAATTTTGGTGTGCAGGTGTCTATTATTGTCACTGCTCTCAGTACTTCTGGGTATATACCCAGCAATGGTATTACCGGGACCCATGGCATATCTATATTCAACTTCCTTAGGAACTGCCGAACAGTCTTCCACAATGACTGACAACAGTGAATAACATTTACATTTCTCTGACTTTTTAACAGTGGCCAGTCTAATAGGTGTGAAATGACACCTCATTTTAGTTTTGATTTGCATTTCCCTAATCACTGGTGATGTTGAACATTTTTTATGTGTTGCTTTGCCATTTGTATTTCTTCTTTGGACAGTTGTCTTTCCAAGTCTTTTGCCCATTTATTAATCAGATAGTTTGTCTTTTTATTGTTGAGTTATATGATCACGTTATATATCATATAGATATTAAAACCTTATCAGATATGTAATTGCCAAGTATTTTCTCCCATTGAGTCAACAAACTTTTCACCCTTTTCACAAAGTTCTTTGAGATGCAAATATGTTGAATTTTGAGGAGGCCCCATTTATCTATTTTTTCTTTTATTGCTCATGCTTATGGTACTGCCTACCATAAGATCTTGAAGATGTTTTCCTACATTTTCTTCTAGGAGTTTTACAGTGGTTATTTTTATATTTAGATCCTTGATCCATTATGAGTTAATTTTTGTATAAGGTGTGAGATAAGGGTCTTCTTTCGTTTTTTGGATATGGCTGTCCAGTTCTCCCAGCACCATTTGTTGAATAGACTGTTCTGCCCAGCTGAGTGGGCTTAAGAGCCTTGTCAAAAATCTCTTGACTACAGATGTGAGGGTCAATTCTTGCATTCTTGGTTTGGTTCCATTGGTCAATCTGTCTGTCCTTATGCCAATACAATGCTGGGTTTTTTGTTTTGTTTTGTTTTGTTTTTTACCACTGTAGCTAAAGTTAGGAAGTAAGAGTTGTCCAACTTCTTTCTTCTTTTAAAAGACAAAAATAATCAATAAATTTAATTATTTGGCTTTTCAATTTCTGCAAAAAAAGGCTGTGGGGATTTTTATTGGGATTGCGTTCGTTCTGTAAATTAGTTTGGGTAGGACTGACTTCTTAACAATACTTAGTCTTCCAATCCATGAACACAGAATGTCCTTCCATTTATTTAAGTCTTTTTTGGATTCTCTCAGCAATATTTTATAGTTTTCTGAATACAGGTCTTTTATGTCCTTTGCTTATTCCTAAATATTTGATTGTTTTATTTGCTATTATAAGTGGAATCTTATTCTGATTTCCTCCTCAGAATGCACATCAGTATGTATAGAAACACTGCTGATTTTTGCATATTAATCTTGTATTCCACCACTTTGCTAAACTCATCTATTAATTCTAGTAGTTTTCTTGTGGATTTTTCAAGATTTTCTAGATATAGGGTCATGTCATCAGTGAATAGTGAAAGTTTTACTTCTTTATTTCCTATTTGGGTACCTTTTATTTGTCTAGCCTAATTGCTCTAGGTAGAACTTTTATTCTAGCACAATATTGAATAATAATAGTAACTGTGGGCATCCTTGTCTTGTTCCTAGTCTCAGTGGGAAAATTTTCAGTCTTTCACCTTTGAGTACAATGCTAGCTATAGTTCTTTCATATATGCACTTTACCATAATGAGAAAGCTTCCTTCTATTCCTATCATTTGAAGTGTTTTTATCAAGAAAGGGTGCTATATTTTGTAGCTGCCTTTTCTGCATCATCGAGAGGATCATGTGATTTGTGTGCTTCTAGAATTTGTCCATCTCATTTACATATTCTAGTATTTTGGCATACAGTTGTTCATAGTATCTTTTTACGTCTTTTTTATTTTTGCGGGATAAGTGTTAATGTGCCCACTCTCATTTCTGATATTATTTATTTAGGTCTTCTCTCTTTTTTTCTTTGTCAGTCTTGCTAAGTGTTTGTCAATTTTGTTGATCTTCTCAAAGAACCAACTTTTGGTTCTATTGATTCTCTCTATTGTTTATTTGTTCTCGATTTCATTTATTTCTGCCCTGATCTTTACTACTTCTTTCCTTCAGCTTGGTTTGGGATTAGTTTGCTATTCTTTTTCTAGTTCCTCTAGGTGTGAAGTTAGGTCTTCAGTTTTAGCTCTTTCTTCTTCTTTAATGTAAGCATTGAGGGCTATAATTTTCCCTCTTGGTACTACCTTTGTGGTGTCTCATAGGTTTTGATACGCTGTGTTTTCATTTTCATTCATCTCAAGATATTTGCTGGACTCTCTTGTAGTTTCTTCTTTGACCCACTGATTATTTAAGAGCGTGCTGTTTCATCTCCATATATTTCTGAATTTTCCCTTCTTCCATCCATTATTGATTTCTAGCTTCATTCAGTTGTTATCAGAGAAAGTGTTCTGTATAATTTCAATCTTTTTTAATTTATTGAGACTTGTCTTTTGACGAAACATATCGTCTATCTTGGAGAAGGATCCATGGGTACTGAAAAGAATGTATATCCTGCTGTTCTGGGTTGCAGTGCACTAAAGATGTCTGTTAGGTCTAATTCATTTATCACATTATTCAAACTCTCTGTTTCTTTATTTATTCTTTGTCCAGATATTCTATCCAATACTGAGATTGGTGTATTGAAGTCTCTAACTATTATTGCAGAGACATCTATTTCACCCTTCAACTTTGTCAATGTGTGCCTCATATATCTTGGGGATTGATGTTAGGCACATAAATATTTAGTATAGTTATTTCTTCTTGCTGAATTGCCCCTTTTATTAATATATAATGACCTTTTTCATTCTGTATAACAGTTTTGCATTTAAAATCTATTTTGTCTGATATTAGTATCGCTACTCTAGCTCTATTTTGGTTACTATTTGTGTGGAGTATCTTTTTCCAACCTTTTACTTTTAACTTGGTTGTGTCCTTACATCTGAGGCCAGTGTCTTGTAGGCAACATATAGATGGCTTATATTTTTTAATCCATTCTATCAGTCTATGTCTTTGATTAGGGATTTTAAGCACTTAACATTCAGTATTATTACTATAAAGACATTACTTACTTCATCTATTTTGACTCTGGCTTTCTGTTTTCATATTGTACTATTGTCTATCTTTTTACCCTTTAATTTACCCTTTCCAATAATCTTCATTTCTATACTCTTTTCCAAGTCTCTCACCCTTGTTTTTTTTCTTTCAGGCTGCAGCAACTCCCTTTAGTATCTCTTGTTATTCTGGTCTTTTAGTAACATATTCTATAAGTTTTCACTTGTCTATGAAACCTTTGAATTCCCTTTCATTTTTGAAGGATAGCTATGCCAGATACAGAATTCTTGGCTGTCAGTTTTTCTCTTCCTGTACCTTAAATACATCATACCACTTTCTTCTGTCCTCCATGTTTGACATGAGAGGTTGGCATTTAATCTTATCAAGGTTCCCTTGTATGTGATGATTTGCTTTTCTCTTGCTCCTTTTATAATCTTCTCTTTATCTTTGATATTTGTCATTCTGACTAATAGGTGTCTCAGAGTAGGCCTATTCAGATTTATTGTGTTTGGGGTGTATTGTCTTTGATATTGATATTTATGTTTTTCATAAGAGTAGGGAAATTTTCAGTCTTTATTTCCTCCAATATTCTTTCTTCCCCTTTTGCATCTTCTCCTTCTGGACTCCAATAATGCATATGCTTTTGCATTGTCATTCAATTCCCTGAGACTCTGTTCCATTTTTCCACTCTCTTCTCTTTCTGTTTTCCTGTCTTTTCCATTTCAGATATTCTGTCTTTGAAATCACTTTTCTATTCATCAAACAATTCAAATCTGCTCTTATGTGCCTCTAATGTGTTTTTCTAAAATCTCAGCCATTGTGTTCTTCATTCCCATAAGGTCTGTTACTGTTCTTTGTAGACTTTCAAGTTGTTTTTTATGCTCATCCAGTGTATTCTTAATTTCCTTGATCTCTTTAGTCATATTTTCTTTAAATTCTTTAAATTGACTTAGGAGAGTTGTTTTATTATCATTGATTAATTGTCTTAAATCCTGTATCTCTTCAGGATATTTGATTTGTTCCTTTGGCTGAGCTATCTCATCCTGGTTCCTAGTATGGCTTGTAAATTTTGCTGATGTCCAGGTATCTGAGTATTTTGGTGAATTTACTCTGATGGCCAATTTCTCTCTCTTGCATATTGTTATTATTTTTTTCACACCTCTTCTTTGGTATTCAGTTCAACTTATCCTAAGTCTTTAAAATTTCCCAGCTTAAGTTATCAAAATTGTGCCAGAGACTCACTAATGGGGTACAAATTTTCTCCCAGAAGTTAGGGAACAGAGACCCAATTGCAGTTTTGTCCATGCAATTTCCAGACAGGTCATTAGATGGTGCTCATTGGCACACCTTTCCTGGAGGTGTATCTCTTGGTTTTCCTTTGTTTTAGTGTGTCCAGAGCTGAGATTCAAAGCAGACTCTGCTGGCCAAACTCCCTGAAGAAATGCCCACTGGCTCTCCCTCCCTTTTCCCTTTTAAGAGTTGACAGGTAGGAAGATGTCTGCTCCCCTCTCTGTCAGCTGCAATGAGCCAGGGATTTTACCCCCACTTAAAATGTTGGGGATAGGGGAAGGGAGCCCTTCTCAGCAGAAGGGAGGTTTAGTAACTTATGGTTATTGTTGTTTTGGATTCTTCATCTCTTTGTCCCTTATCCTCCTGAGAGTTGTGAAGCACTTTCCTGGTCTGCTGACCCCCACAGCAGGTCACTTGGGCAGCTTTTGGCTCTTTCTCCATTGTTTTGGCATTGTTTTGGTGAGAGAGCTGAACCTTGTCTGCCTAATCCAATGCCATCTTCCCACAATCCTCATGTGTGTTAGTTTTTTAAGTCAGTGTTACCTGTGGCCGTTCTGGTGTCCTTCTTGTATTCAGTGGGTAATCACATTTCTAGATTCCAGTTCCTTGGGGACTCAACACTATTGTCCATGTATACACTATAGGAGGAATAAGGGAGCTGAAACAAGAAACAAGAATGAGGAAAGGACATCTTCCATTTTAGTGTCTTTTGCCATCTATCAAATGTCTTTCCTAAAACAATAGGAATAGTTTTAATGGCAGTTTAAATTTCAAGCTAAAACTGGCCTTCTGCTGATCTTGGGCCTCAGTTTGGACAAATGGAGGGCAGCAGAAGCCACCACTAAGTGGATTTTGTTGTTCTTAATGAGGGATAGAGTGCTAAAAAAATTAAATTTCTTTCATTAGTGAAAATGAGGCTACTTCATCAACTTTTGCATTATACATAGAAAGAAGAAAAAAAAAAGCAGGAGAGAAGTGAAGGAGCCTGGACAAAGTAAACAATTATTTTTGATTTATTGACCCTGCCAGAAGATAGAGCTTTTGGCAACAAAGAACATCTTTCTTAATTAGTGTCATGATTATACAGCAGTTATTGACACTGCCATTTCTTCAGCCCCATTGTTTCCTCAGTGCCAGCTTCTTTCCTTGAGCCCCTCACCCATCCAGATGAGGATCCCAGCAGGGGGAGGGAGAGAGAGGACTCTCTGCCTTTCCCCAGGAAACCATAGAAGTACCAAGATTGTTGCATAGTGCAGTGTTGTAACCAGGCCTGGATTTGAAACCCAACTGTATCACCTTCTAGCTATGTGGCCTTGGGCCAGTGGTTAACCTCACAATCTCCTAACTTACTCATGAATAAACTGGAATAATCAGATTTTCCTTGTGATTTTTGTCAAAAAATTAGAGAAGAGGTATGGGAGCACATTGTACAGTATAGTGGAAAGTGGTGGCTATTTATAATGATGATGATTGGACAGATTAATGCGTGAAATCTGCTGCCAGAGAAATAGTGCAGTATTCACTACGTGCACAAAAGACTTATTGAAAACCTACTAAGTGCTAGGCACTCTTCTAGGTCCTGATGCTATATCAATGAACAAAACCAGACAAAATTTCCCTGTTCTTATGGAGCTTACTTTCTAGTATACCATTAAAAATCGACAGTGACTGCTGCTTTAGAGGTGGGGTGACATTGGAGGCTTCAGTTTATTGTTTAGGCTTTAACAGAAGTTTACGTTTCTGCTTTCAAGAAAGGAAAGGGATACAACCCAAGCCCATTGGAAGGAATTTAGGTGCATCTCCTTTTAAAGTCAACATTTATTGAGACTTTATAATGAAGCAGCATGTCATTCAACCCTTTGAGGTAGATTTATTACATGAAGCTACTGAGGCACAGAGATTTTTTTTTTAGCAAATGGTCTCTGTATTTAATGATACATTCCCTATTTCTCTCATCCCCAACTTTTTAATTTATTTTTTATTTATTTTAAAAAGATATTTAGATTATATTACATAAATGTTACATAAAAATATAGGGGATTCCCATAGCCCCACTCCCCACACCTCCCACATTTACCTACATTATCAACATCCTTCATTAGTGTGGTACATTCATTGCAATTGGTGAACACTTTTTGGAGCATTGCCACTAAATATGGATTATAGTTTATATTGTAGTTTACACTCTCTCCCACACAATTCTGTAGGTTATGGCAAGATATATAATGTCCTGTATCTATCAATGCAATGTGATTCAGGACAATTCCCAAGTCCCAAAAATGCTCCTATATTACACCTGTTTTCCCTCTGCCTTACTCAGAATCTTCAGTGGCCATTGCCTCCACATCAATGATATAATTTCTTCCAGTACTAGAATAGGAATAAGTCTATAGTAGAGTACCGGTAAGTCCACTCTAGTCCCTAGTTCATTCCCCAAGCCTGAGGATTCTGGGATGGTGATGTCCACTCCACTTCTAACTGAGAGGGCTTTAGTCCCATATGGCTGATGGATGGAACTCTCTTGCTTGCAGTTGTAGATTCACTTGTTTCCTTGGTAGGTGGTTGTTCATCATCATCTCCTTGTTAGTAGGTTTGCAACTCTGTTGAGGCTCAGGGCCCCCCTGGCACATGGACAGACCAAAGATTCAAGTCTCTTGTATGTACACCTACCAACTCCAGCACCAACTATAGGTTCAAATGGAAAGGACAGAAGATCCTTGTGTAGGGAAACCACAACTGAGTCCAACTCTGTCACACTGGGGAGCACAAACTCCAAAGTAGGCCCCCTGGCAAGGCACCAAACTTCTGAGCTGTCTTCCCTGACCACAGTGCCTGGGTGTCTCCAGAACCCTCAGGAGTCCCACTACTTGGGATATTGTCTAATTTGGCAGTCATTGAGATCCTACTGAGACGTGCATAAATGTAACCTCTGGAATGACCTCCCAACTCACTTTGAAGTCTCTTAGCCATATAAGTTCATTTGTCTTTACCTTTTCCCCCTTTTGGTTAAGGTCTTTTTCCGGTTGCATTGCTGGTTGGTGCTTGGTAGTAATCCCTTGGTGACAGGGAGGCTTATCCCTTGGAGTAACATTCCATGCTGGGGGGAAGTTATTGCATTTATATGCTGAGTTCAGTTTAGAGAGAATGAGGCACAGAGTTTAAGAAACTTGCTCAAGGCCACACTTCTTAACATCAGCAGTGTCAGGTTTCAAACCCAGGTGTGCCTAATCCTGAACTCATCTTCTTAGCCATGATTATTGAGACACCAACTATATGGTTTCAACTTTTTATTCAACCTCCCCTTCTCTCTAGATTCAGAAGCACAGGTTATAGGACTAGGTTTCTGGAGAAAAGTCTGATTTTAGTTCATTTTAATCTGTACACTTCACAAGGGCAGAGGCCATGTCTTTGTGACTGACCATTGAGTTCCTGAAACCTCATAACTGCTCAAAAATGTTTAGAAAGAATAAAAGAATCTAGTAGGACATGTCCTTCATGGTCCTTGTTGGTCTTTCTGCAGAAGGAAACTAAGTTATATTTATACAGCACAAAGGACAGTGGCGTGAGTTTCTTCGCTGACCTTTCCTTTGAGGAGTAGTTAGTAACTTGGTGAGTCTAGAAGATGTGGGGGCATGGAACAGTAGCAGGAAATTAGAAATGGTCAGAGTCAGGTCATGAAGATTCATGTGTAGCATGCTAAAGTTGGACTCTGCTAAGAGCATAGTGCAACACTGAACAATTGTTAAACATGTAAATACGTGGATGTAGTGGGTAGGATAAATAATCTAGAACCAAGAAGAGAAAGGATTTTCCCGAGGTCTCGCCATAAAATAGTGACAGAGAAGGAACTAGAGACCCACAGGCTAGAGAATTTCTTTTGAGCCACACTGTGTTTTCTTAATTCTCATAGAAAAGTGTGAACTGAGGTTTAACTCTGCTATTTCTGCTCCATATAAGTTTGCTTATTTACCATCTTCATTAGGTGAGGAAATCTCCACCTATAGACCAGATCTTGAGAGGACTCCATTTGTACCAAGAAATGCTACCTACCCCAAAGACTTTGTGTCTGCTCAAAGAGGTAATTAACAGCTGGAGCCCCAGAGAGACTAGGGAGAGTAGTGGGCCAGCATTCTGGAGAAAACCTTCTAATAGACCTCTGGGAATAAGTTGAAAGAGGACTGAACATGTTGTCCACATGGGAGGGTGTACTCAGAGCTCTGTGGCCATTGTTCCTGGTGTCATCATGCATGGCACACACTCACATACATGCATACACACACACACACAGCTCCCAGAGCACACATGCACACTCAGCCCCTACTTCTGGCACCTACCCACATGTGCACACTGTCCACTTATATATCTCATACATCCCCATCCATCCTGAATCCACCAAAACATCCATTACCCACACACACTCTCAGTGAAATACATAGCCAACACACAACCTCACATAAGCAAGATGCAGAGCACATGTAATGCTTTAGGGCAACACAGTCTTTATATACCCCTGCAAACACAATAACACAACACACAGGTGTACAATTCCCACAACATACTTATACATATCATGCTCTTAGCCACAGGCATATACCACATGTCTTTATCAGACCCTTCCATCCCACAAAATACACACACATATTCACCTGCCCACCCCAGTCATATTGACACTCATCTCTCTACCACATCACCACAGCAAACCAGAGCCCTCATTCATTCTTTCCATCCATCCATCCAGCCAGCCAGCCATCCTTCTCTATTTCTATCATATATCTATCATTGTCTCTTTCATACATTCACATACATGCAAATAGGCACACACATCTTCATTCATACACCTACCACCCATAGCCTCATTCACACACTCATATACATACACACACATATGCGGCATGACTCTACCATGCATGTATACCATATTTATTCTAGAGATCATAATTCAACTGTGAGGAAATTACCTGAGGCCAAACACAATCCTAGCCAAATTTCACTAAAAATATTATTTAAAATGGAAAAAGTTTATGTGGAAATAAAATTCTATTTGCCTATTTTTAGCTCCGCCAAGCTTAAGTATGGCTTTATTTGCTGCTCAAGCAGCCCCTGGAATTATGTAACTTCAACAGATCTGACTTCTGACGTCAGTGGCTGTTCTACCTTCAGTGACAGGAGTAGAATGTCCTTTCATTCAGGAGCAGCAGTAGCAGCAGGTGCTCTAGACGAAGGATTGATTCCTGCTCTGGTTTTAAGGGGTGGGATATTTTGGAAGAAGCGATGCCCTCAGCTGGTTACGTGAGCTTCCTTGACCACAGTTTAGTTGGTGATGACTAATGCCCTGACTAACATATGAAACATGGTCTGGTTCTTGTCATATGTCCTTTTCCAAGATCTCTTGAAATGTCTTGGGAAGAGTGGGGACTCCAGCTGACTTGGCTGGAGTTCTGAGCTTGGGTGTTGAAGGTCAGCTGAGAACAGAGTTGAGGGCCCTCAGGAGGAAAGCCTATGGCTCAGTGCCTTGGATTTTGTTGCTTATGCTCACTGGGCAAAGGATCACAGAGGATTTCTAAAATCCACTTCCAAGCAGGGATGGAGTGGCCATTGTCTCACCAGGTAGGCAGTAGTATAGCTTAATGGTTAAACACATGGTATCTGGAGTCAGATAGCCTTGGTCAAATTCCAGTTCCCTAATCTATAAGCTCCTTGACCTTGGGCAAGTTATTTTACTTCTTTGAACCTCACTTTTACCCAAATGTAAAATGGAGATTGTTATGATGTTTAGTACCTAGCCCATTGTAAACACTCAGTTGTCATCAGCATTTTTTTTTTAAAAACAGCTTATTTTTCAGTGTGTCTGCTCTGGCTAAGGAACTTATAAGGAGGTCCCACTCTTTTTGGTTTGTTTATTTCCTTTGAAGGCATCACTTGACTCTTCACTCTTATTGACCTTCAAGTAGTTCCCCAAATGTACTACGCTTGCTTGCACTTTGTGTCTCTCCACCTGGTGTCTCATCTGTATGTACTTCCATTCTGTAACTTATTTGCTTGGTTAATTTCTAATCATCCTTCAAAATTGGTCTCAAATGTCATTTGTTCTGGATAGCCTTCCAAAATATGACCTAGGTTTCTTCTCCTGTTCTCTCACTGCTCCATGTGGTGACCTTACCCCCCTAACCCTTCACTCTTGTGGCAGACTTGGCTTTGTTAGTGAGCAGCAGGAGATAAGATAAGGAAGAGTGCTCACAGCAGCCTCCAAGAGAAGAACTTCTGTCTATTTCTAGCTCTGCTATTCAAAGTGTGTTATGGGGACCAATAGCTTCATCATCACCTGGGTACTTGTTAGAAATGTAGAGTTTCATCCCCTGCCCCAGTCATACTGAATTAAAACAGGAAGTTTAACAATGAGTTGATTCATATGTATAATAAAGTTTGAGGAGCATTGTCTATAGCTCCCCATATGCAGTGGCAGTGAGGAGCAGGGCATCTACAAAAACTTGATTTACTTAGTTGGGTTTCAACCATGACCATGAATGCAGCCCCAGATAGGGATCATGTCCAATGTGCAATTAAGCATACAATCTTTATCTTTTTCTTTTATTGACTCTCCAAATTCTTCTGCACGTTATCTCCCTCTTTGTCCTCATTTCATCGAAACTCCTCCAAACTCCTTCCCAACCCTTTTGTGGTGGAACCAGCAAACTATGGGTTCCTCTACTCCTAATTAATACTTACTTCACTAGCATATGGATTTTCTTGTTATATTATCTTTGACATGAAAAAGGGAACTCCATAAATGGGACAACAAATAGAGGTACACAATCTCTTTGATTTTCAGTGGACTGTATCCTCCCTCCTTTTGACTGATCAACAAGCAGCTCGCTTTCCTCTTAGGGTCACAGCAATATAAAAACTCTGTAGCTTTTACCATTCTCATTTCACTTGTGTCTTTATAGATCTCACCCACCAATACATTTTCCCTGAGACCCCCCTCAATATCTATTTCTACTCTTGTTACATAAAAAATGTTTCCGACTTTCCATGGCTGCATAAATTAAATTTTTACAAACACCTGAACTAAATACTTTTATTTCTTACTGATTAGCCAAGTGTACTTCTCTCATTCAGGGAAATAAATTTCTTTGCTGATCATTCTGCACATTAGTACGTCTCCTTTATAGGCTTCACTATTAGACTAATCCCCATGAAGACGGGTCATCGACTAGCTGGCACACAGGTAAGTTCAGGGAATTTTTCTTGTATGAATGAATAACTGGGGTCTTGTAACATAGCGAGTCTAATTTTTAAATCTCTGAAGTCCCAGGTTTCCTGGCACATAGACAGTATTATTTTTGAATGAATAAGGGGACATAAGCAACAGTCAGCTCTGCATACTTTATGTGGCTCCCTCAATTGAATGGTGCAAGAAAAAGATCAGGGAAGAAAACAAAACAGAAACCTTATTTCATGCATATTATCCTACTTCTTTTTTTATTCAGTATAAATAAATAAAAGGGGCTAGTTCCAACAATGGAACTGTGAAAATAACCAGAGATGCATATAACAAGTCTACTGCTCCCTAGAAATAAATTCATCTGGCTGAGCTATTTATTTCAGAGTCACTTTTTTAATATCCAAAATAAATAAGCTGTCCTCCATATAAGTCAGGGAGGGTTGCTCTGGCTGTGTCCCTGCTTATCTTTAGGCTTTCTGGGTTTCTCTTCTTATCTCCCTCTTTTTGAGTCTGAATCTGTCAGAGCTTTTAGGTTGCAAGCAACATAAAGTAACACTGCTTGACTTAAAAAAAATAAGGAATCTATTGAAAGAAATGTGGGATAGCTCTCAGAATCTAAGGGAATGCTAGAGAACTATACTTCAGAAAGGATAGAGACCAGGGAGATTTCAGAGATATGGAATTAAAAGTAACTTTTCAGGGAACCATGTCATTGAGATAATTGAATGTCAGCTGTTTTCTAGATGTATCAGTCTGCTCAAGAGTCACATCCCAAGAACAGGATGTCTGATAAGCCATGAGTTCAGTCCTTGGCCAGGAAAGGATGGCACACCAAGTTTGATGCACTAATTATGACTCTATCAGAAAAATGCAGAACGAATATTGTGGTAGGCAGAATAATGACCCCTAAAGATGTCTATGTCCTAATCCCCAGAATCTCTAAATCTGTTATGTTACATGACAAAGGGAATTAAAGTTGCAGATGGAATCAAAGTTGCTAATCAACTGACTTTAATATAAGGAGAGTGTCCTGAATTATCTGGGAGGGCCCAGTGTACTCACTAGGTTCTTTTAAATGCAGAAGAGGGAGGCAAAATGGTGTCGTGGACTCAATTAGCCATTGATGGCTTTGAAAGGGGAAGGGGTCCATGAGTCAAGAATGTGGGAGGCCTCTAGAAAATTTCTGAAAAAGGCAAGAAAGTGAATTCTCTCCTAGAATCTCCAGAAAGGAACACAATCTTGCTGACACCTTGATTTTTGCCTAGTGAGACCCACTTTGAACTCCTGATATCCAGAACTTAAGATGATAAATAAGTGTTGTTTTAAGCTGCTGAGTTTGTGGTGATTTGTCACAGCAGCAATAGGAAATAAATACAGATATTAGGAGAAAAATTATCCCATGTCTTTACCATGGTTTGCCTCTCAATGTTTCTTTCTACAGTAGATTTTAATGGAAAGCTTGGTGGTTGCATACCACTTAGGGATGGAAAATCATAATTTTGCTCTAGGACCTTAGCACAGAGGAGGTGCTGGACAAATGCTGGCTATAGAAATTAATGGACAGGGAAAATTTCTTTCTTTTGTTCCAGTTCATACTTGTTTTATCGCTTGCAATGTGCAGTGTATTATAGAGGTATTCTGCACTCACTGTTCTAGAATATTGTGGTGGAACTCCAATGTGTGAATTTCCATGGTGGGTGGGAGGTCCCTTGGGCCTGCTACCCACAAAATCTTTAGATAAGGCAAAACATGCCCCATAGTAGAAGTGTACACCATTGGAAGCTCCAGAAAGCAATTAAATGTGGTCCTCTGGAGAGGACCAAAGCCTGATGTTCTAAGGTGTTTGCTAGCCTTCTCTGAAGCATGAGAGAAAATATTGTATTTGATGATCATTCATTTTGATTACACTTCTGCACCAGGGATTATGGTACTTTTTTATGCAGTGTTTGGGAACAAAGCATCTCTGGGTATTGGTCTACACCCATCAGAAATCAGTGTTGTGATATAATTAGTTTTGTGAAGCAGATGGATCTCAACGGGCACGTGGTTGAAGCTCCTGTTGCAAATAGAGGCAACAGATCTGAGGGCTGGGAGTGGGGGTGAAAACTCTTCTCTGTTCCAACATAAGAGCCATCTAGCTTGTGGCTCTGATGTTTTTGCAAGGAGATTGGCTAGGAGACAAATGCAGAGGCTTGGGGATTCATATTTATTAAGTACCTACTATGTGCCAAGTTCTTTGTGTACTTATCTCATTTAATATTTACAACAGACCTAAGACATATGCTTTAATTATTCCTGTTTTATTGGTTAGGAACATATATAGAAGTTAAATTATGGGCCCAAGAATACCCAGCTGGTGTGTGAGTAATTAGCTCTGCCTACCAAATATTTCTGGCCCTCCTCCAAAGCACATGAGAATTTCCCTGGTCTTGGTCCTTCGCAAAGCATAATTTCTCTCCCCTGACCCTGGAATTGGGTAGAAGCATGTGGTTTACATTGGACAGTGAAATGTCTTCTGAGAGGAAGCTTAAAAAGCAAATATACAATTTGCCATGTCCTTTCCCCTTCCACCAGGATGATGGACAGTGTCCCAGAGAGAGGCCGCTCTGTCTCCCTGGGTTTTGACATGGAGCAGGGACCCCACTGACATATGAGAGACAAGACTCATGAGTGAGAAATGAAACTTTGTTTTAAACCACAGGTTTTTGAGGTTGTTTGTTACAGCAGCATAATCCTATCGAATATAGCTGTTAATGGAAAGATTTGGACTTTGACCCCTTATTAGTTTGGATTCAAGTTTAAGCTCTTAAGTTTACTCCACATGGCCATGAAGCAATCTTCTTTTCTTATGGTGATTTCAGGTTTAGCATACTTCCTTCGCTCATGATTCTTGATTCACCCGGCCCTATGAAAGAAAACAGGCTAACATAATTCTCACAGTCTTCTGAAAGGGTTATTTCTGCTTCCATCAGAAGAGTGTAAAGGCAGGGTTTCTGTCCCTCTCTCCATATCCCTCCTTACACACAGGGCCACTCCCAGAGTAGATAGTCATGAAATACCTCCTGCAGGTTTCATTGAAACAGATTGAAATGGTTAAAAAGACAAAGAAATAATGAAATGGGATGGAGTGAAGTGGAATGGAATGGACTAAATTGGGACAGAATGGCTTACAATGGAAGAGACTGAGTTGGAATGGAATGTGATGAAAGGGAAGTAGGACAGAATGGACTGAACTGGAAGAGAATGGGATGAATTGGAATTTGAATGGAATGGAGTGGATTAGGATGGAATAGATTGGAGTGGAATATATCTGAATGATGTGGAGTGATATACTAGTGTAGGGAGGAATGGAATGAATTGGATGAACAGAACTATTTATTAGGATCAAAGGGAGACTGGAATGAAATGGACAGCTGTGGAGTAAGATGGAAGTTTAATTCTTTTCCACTAGCCTCTCCCCACATACCCAGATACTATAATTTTGCCCATGTAAGTAGTCAACATAATATTGAGAAAATGCCATTTTAACAAGATGTCGCCTCTCTGCGGGAAATAATTTTGATCTTCTCATTAGCTCCACCAGGTTGCTTCAGGACTGGCCTGTGTGTGGCCTTCAACAATGTGAACAGGTGGGGTTGGGAGTGTGCTGAGGGGGTTGCCCAGACCACAATGTTTAACCTAGCAATTACTCATCCCAGGGAAAGTACTGCCACGCCAGGGGGCATTTGGCCAATTCCCTTTTGGAACAGCACATCTGACTATGTCATTAGCTTCTCTGCCTCTTTCCCGCTTCCCCCTCTTCCTGTTCCCCTCTTCTGCTGTTCTCTGTATAGTAACACAAGGCTTTCTCTGCCTCTTTCTTTCCCTCTCCCGGAATGAGGGAATGTGCTTGGAAACAGTTGCCGAGGGAGCAATCTTGGTTTTGAAGAAAAAACTGTAAAAAAATGTGTTTGCGGGGAAGCCAAAGTGGAGTGCACCCTATTTAAGTGGATAGGGTGGTGGGAATGTGTTTACACAGCAAGAAAATGCAGGCTGGGTGTCTGCTATTTCTTAAGGGGATAGTATTTTGAAAAGACTTTACGATCTGTCTTTTAATTCATTGCTACTATTTCCAATCCAGGAGAGGAGACTGTGCCTCTTTGGCGTTATTCGGGTAGCTTGGGTTAAGCAGCAGAAAATTGACAGCCAGTCTGAGCCTGTGCCAACCTAACAGAAATCTGTGTGCAGCACTGACAGAGCCACACACACATGCACAAGTGGGTGTATCCACAACTGCTGTGAGGATGAAAAGAGTGATTCTTGGTAGGTGCTTAGGGCAGAGCCTGGCATGTGGTAAGCTCTGACTAAGTGTGAGCCCATATTAGCTGTGTGTACATGCAGAACTTGGCAGATGCACACCATTCTGTAAACACTCATCAATATGTCCAACTGTAGGCACTTGTAAAATCATGTCATTGTGCAACTATTTTCACCAAGAGCTGGACACACGTGTGAAATTGTTTATCCACGGAACTCTATGCACATCTATGACTATGTATATGTACAACCAAGAATGTTCTTGTTAGTGTTTATGACTCCATATTGCATGCCCTATCAAAACATGAAGGCAGGAAAGAAGGCACTGAACATTATTGAACAGATATATGGAAAAAATGTGCAAATTTCCTTTCCAAGCAAGCATCAGGGAATCTCTGGTAGAGCCTTCTCTCTAGATTCTGCTCTTTCTCTGTTCCAAATAGTTGTTCCAACACTTTCCCCCCCCATCTCCTCCACCACCATCTGAATTCTCATCTTATTGATCTATCCATTCATTCATCCATTCACTCCACTAAGATGCTTTCCATGTCCACTGTAGGCTAAACATGGTGCTGGATGCTGTGGCTACAACATAGCTGTAAGTCTCCCTCCTTAGAGTCTCTAATCTAACCTTACATTGAGTAAAATGTTTGCTAATATGAGTGAAGCAATTTAAAATCACAAAGCTCTATTGCACACGTTACTATACTTGATCAGCAGAGTACTGTAGATCCCAGATTTTGGAGCTATAATGCCAGGGTTCAAATCTCAGCTCTGCTAATCACTTGTTATGTGACTTTGGACAAGTTACTTAACCTTTCTGTGCCCCAGTTTCTCAACAGCAAAACAGTGATCATAAGGTTTTGGTAAGGACTGAAAGCATCAATATATGTAAAGCACCAAAACAATGTGTGACACGTACAAAGTGTTCTATGCTGTGCTAAAATTTTTATCACTCTTCTCTCTAGCAGACCTGTACAGGTAGTGGTGTTCTGATGTGGTTGGCTTCTCAGCAGGGTGGTTATTTCTCTTATTGTATCATCTGTACAATGAAGTGATAATTTTTCTGGTGTTCCCCTCAGAGCACAGTAGATATGATGGGGAAAGGTACGGCTTTGACTTCCAGCTGAACAGTGTTCAAATCCCAAGCTCTTCTGCTCACTGACCAAGATTTTCTTGTCTACGCTGAGTCCATATCACCCCAGGTTCTAAGTTGCAAGGAAAAGAACCCAACTCTTGAGGGAATCAAGTTAAAAATGACTTTATTGAAAGGATACTAGGGAATTCAGAGAATTTCAGGAAGTCTGGACAACGAGGCTCAGAAATAAGGGAGTTGTCCTAAACGATATTGCAGGGTCAGATGCTGGACATTATATATCCACTGAATGGATGGGGAAGAGTGTAAACCACAATGTAAACTATAATCCATGCAGTGCAGCAGTGCTCCAAAATGCATTGCATTCACCAAATGCAATGAATGTGCCACACTGACGAAAGAGGTTGTTGATGTGGGAGAAGTGGGGGTGGGGTGGGGGTGGGGTACATGGGAACCTCTTATATATATCTTTTTCCCCCTCTTTATTTTTTTTTTAATGTTACATTAAAAAAATATGAAGTCCCCATATACCCCCCACCCCCCTCACTCCACTCCTCCCACATCTACAACCTCTTGCATCATCATGGCACATTCACTGCACCTGGTGAATACATTTTGGCGCCCTGCTGCCCCACATGGATAGTGGTTTACATTGTAGTTTACACTCTCCCCCAGTCCATCCAGTGGGCCATGGCAGGATATACAATGTCCAGCATCTGTCCCTGCAGTATCACCCAGGACAACTCCAAGTCCTGAAAATGCCCCTACATCAGGTTGCATTTGCCCATTTTTAAATTGTATTGCTTGCTCTTTTATTGTTGAGTTGTATGATCTCTTTATATAGAATAGAAATCAAACCTTTATTGGATATGTGGTTTCCAAATATTTTCTTCCATTGAGTGGGCTGCTTTTCTCTTCATGATGAAGTCCTTTGAGTCACAGAAGTGTTTAAGTTTGAGGAGGTCCCATATATCCATGTTTTCTTTCATTGCTTTTTCTTTCAGTGTAAGGTTTATAAATCAACCACCTACCACCAGTTCTTGACATTATTTCCCTACATTTTCTTCTAGGAGCTTTATGGTACTTGCTTTTATATTTAGGTCTTTGATCCATTGTGAGATATAGGGGTCCTCTTTCTTTCTTTTGGCTATGGCTATCCAGTTCTCCCAGCACCATTTGTTGAATGGTTACCCCAATTTTTAAAACGAGGTCATACTGGAGTAGGGGAGAGCCCTTAATCCAGTAAGACTGTTGGGCTTATATGGAAGGGTAGCGGAGACACAGACAGACACAGAGAGGGAAGATGGCCATGTGAAAACAGAGGTGGAGACTAAGTTATGTCATCAGCCAATAAACACGAAAGAGTGCCAGCTACTGGTCAGCAGCCAAGAGAGAGGCTGGGAGCAGCTTCTTCCCTACAGACATCAGTGCAAGCATAGTCCTTCCTTCCTTCAGTTTTGCCACCTTGATTTCAGACTTCTAGCCTCCTGAACTTTGAGACAATACATTTATATTGTTTAGTCCTTACCCTGCCCCCCCCAAAGAACATCTAGGGTTACATGGTTTATTTGGATGATTAGAACATTGAGTGTGATATGGAAAAAGAGGGAGCAGTGGGAGTGGAGAGTGTGTTACATATTGAATTTATTGAGATCTGCTTTGTGACCCAACATATGGTCTATGCTGGAGAAATATCTATGAGCTCTTGAAAAGAATGTATATCCTGCTGTTTTGGGGTTCAATGTTCTATATATGTCACTTAGGTTTAGTCCATTTATCATCTTATTTAAGCTCTCTGTTTCTTTATTGATCCTCTAACAAGATGTTCTATCCAATGCTGAGAGTGGTGTATTGAAGTCTCCTTCTATTATTGTAGCGATATCTACTTCTCCCTTCAGTTTTGCCACTGTTTGCCTCATGTAATTTGGAGCATTCTGGTTAGATGCATATATATTTATGATTGTTATTTTTTCCTGATGAATTGCCCCTTTTATTAATATATCATGTCCTTTCTTGTTTCTAATGACAGTTTTTCTTTTAAAGACTATTTCATCCAATGTAAGTATGGCTACTCCAGCCTTTTTTTGGTTACTGCATGCATGAAATGTCTTTTTCCAACCTTTTACTTTCAATGTATTGGTATCCTTGAGTCTATTGTGAATCTCTTGCAGACAGTATATAGAAGGCTTATATTTTCTTATCCATTCCACCAGTCTGTGTCTTTTGATTGGAGAGTTTAATCCATTAACATTCAATGTTATTACTGTAAAGGCAGTTCTTATTTTATCCATTTTGATCTTTGCATTTTGTCATCTTATTTTTGACACTTTTAGTTATTGTTACTGATACAGTCATCATTTCTAGACTCTCTTCCAAGCCTCTCTATCCTGTCTTCTTTTCATGCTGTAACACTCCCTTTAGTATTTCCTGCAAAGCTGGTCTTTTTGTTATAAACTCTCTCAGCTTCTGTTTGTGAATATTCTAATCTTGTGCTTATTTTTGAAAAATAATCTTGCTGGATATAAAATTCTTGGCTGGCAGTTTTTCTCTTGCAGTATCTTAAATATATCATACCACTGCCTTCTTGCCTCCATGATTTCTGATGAGAAATTGGCACTTAATCTTATTGGGTATCCCTTATATGTTATGCATTGCTTTTCTCTTGCTGCTCTCAGAATTCTAGCTTTGTGTTTGGCGTTTAACATTCTGATTAGTATGTGTCTTGGAGTTGGTCTATTCAGATATATTCAGAAGGGAGTGCTTCTTGGACGTGGATATCTATGTCTCTCAATAGAGTTGGGAAATTTTCTACCATTATTTCTTCAAATATTCCTTCTGCCCCTTTTCCCTTCTCTTCTCCTTCTGGGACACCCATTACACTTATGTTTGCATGTATCTTGCTGTCATTTTGTCCCCTGAGATGCTGTTCAATTTTTTTCCGTTCTTTTCTTCAGCTGTTCTTTTGTATGTTTGCTTTTGGAGGCCACTTCTTCCAGCTCACCAGTCCTTTCTTCTACTTCCTCAAATCTGCTGTTATATGACTCCAGTGTATTTTTAATTTCATTTATTGAACCTTTCATTCCCGTAAGGTCTGTTATTTTTCTATATATACTTTCAAATTCTTCTTTGTGCTCCCCCCATGTCTTCTTAATATCCTTAATCTCTTTAGCCATCTCACTGAATTTATTAAGATTTGTTTGCACATCTATAATTGGTTGTCTCAACTCTTTTATGGGACATATCTTCCTGTTTCTTGGTGTGGACTGAACCTTTTTGCTGGTATGTTTGCATCTGGCTTGCTGACATATTTATTCTGGGTGCAGTTTCTCCCAGTAGTTTACGGCTTTCTTGTCTTTTCTCCCCTGCTTGCTGTGTAGTAGGAGTCAAGGAGGCTGTAAGCTATGGAGACTCTAGTTGCCCATATTGCCCTAGGAATTGATGAACCTTCTCCCACCTTTCTCCTCTGTTAGGGGTAGGAACAGACCTACAGCCATGTATAATAATACAAGTTGGGCAGGACAAGACTATCTGTAGTTGCCTGGAGGGACTGATGAGGCTTCACACCCCTTCCTCCCCTTCCTTGGGTGGGAATGGAGCTATAGTTTTTGGCAGCAATCTATGCCATGTCGATCTAAAATGACCACAGTTGCCCAGGTAAACTGACATAGCACCATACCCCCTCACTGCTATGGATGAGAATGGAACCTCTGGAGTGCCCAGCAATCTAATCCATGTGGGCTGGATACTCCTGCAGTTGCTTTGACAGGCTGAGGGAGTACTGTCTCTTTTGCCCTTTAGGGGATGGGAATGGAACCACCAACACAACAGTTACAGTCCCTGTAGGCTGAAAGTACCTGCTGTTGCCTGGAGAGGCTGAGGAAGCACCAGCCCCCTTCTATCCTATTGGGTGTTGGGGGAGGTTCTATGGGTACGCAATAGTTCAGTCCCTTTAGACTGAGAATACCTGCCTTGTTCAGAGAGGCTAAGGCTACACCAGCTCCCTCCTATCCTATTAGGGCATGGGGTCGGATCCACAGGTGCCCAACAGTTCAGTCTTTGTACGCTGAATATACCTGCTGTTGTCTGGAGAGGCATGTAGATACTAGACCCCTCCTACCTATTGGGGGTGGGGGTAGATTCATAGGTATCCAACAGTCCAGTTCATGCAGGCCAAAAATATCTGCTGTTGTCTGGAAAGGCTGTGGAAAGCCCCCTCCTTTTCTGTTGGGGGTGAGAGTGGATCCTGAAGTATGCACCAGTTCAGACTGTGTGGGCCAAAATCACCTGCAGTTACCCAGAAAGGCCGGACAAAAACATCCTGTCTCTTGTCCTAGTGGAGATGGGGGTGGAGCCACAGGTGCCCAACAGTTGGGTTTGTGCAGGCCAATAGCGCCTGCAGTTGCCCTGAGAGGCTGAGGGAACACCAGCACCCTCCTATCCTATGGGGGAACAGAGGTGGAGATGGGCTCGAAGGCACTCAACAAACCAGTTCTTGTGGGCTGAAAACCCCTGCATTGCCTGGAGAGGCTGAGAATATCCAGCTCCTCTCCTATCCTACTGGGGTGTGGACATGCAGCCCCAGGTGTCCGACTATTCAGTCTGTGCCAGTGGAGAGCACTTGCAGTTGCCTGGAGAGCCTGGTGCAGGTCCCACCAGCTTCCTGTCAGCTGGATCCTATGCTATGGCTGTAGTCTGATCTTGGTGGAAAGAAACCAGAGTGGGGGGTGGGGGCGGTGGGGTTGAATGGGACCTCATATTTTTTGAATGTAATGTTTTTTTAAAAAAGAAAAGAAAAGAAAAGGAAAAAACAAAAAAGAAACCAGTCCCTAACTTCACTGTATTTTCAGTCAGCCAGGTTTCCCCTCATACTGGGAGCAGAGTCAAAATGGCAGCTACTGGACTCTTTCCAACTTGGACAGGCTCAAACCCTGTTGTTCCTAGGATTATAGATTAACTAGCAATCAGTAGCTGAGGTTGGTGGACAACTGTCTCTTCCTCCACTGTTTATGGGAAATGGAGCTTCTAACTCCAGCTATGGAATAGCTCTGAGGAGGCTTGTGCCACTAGAGTAGGATGGGCACTGGCCTCTGCGGCATAGCTTGCAGCTTCCCAGAGGTGTGATGCAGATCCCCCCAGCTTTCTCACTGCTGGTGGTGGGGCTGGGGTTTAGGCTAGACCTGCAATCCGATCTGGGTGGAAGGAAGTCTATCCCTACCAGCACTGTGATTTTCAATCAGCCCCTCTTCCCCTCGTGCTGGGGGCAGAATCAAAATGGGGTCACCAGCCTCCTTCTGACCTGAACAGGCTCAAAGTTCAGCTGTTCCTAGGATTATACTTCAGCCCACCAAATTTACTAATCAGTAGCTGAAGTTGGTGCCACACTGTGTCTTCCTCCCCTGTTTTTTTGGAAATGAATCTTTCAACTCAAGCCACAGAATTGCTTCTGAGGCGGCTTGTACCATGGGCACCAACCTCTGCGGTGTGGAGGGCTCTACTCACGAATCTTCTCTGCAGATAGGCAGTCTCCTCCTTCCATACTTTCAAGGATATTGCAGGATACTCTTCTGGTCTCCTAGGCCCCCCCCTACAGGTGCTTTAGTTAGTTCTGGGTGATTACTACCTGCCCTATAGAACAGACTGACTCTAGCAGTTCCTTACCCTGACACCATCTTGGCTTCCCTCCTTCACATGTAGGTTTTTGACCAGGAGCTAGACTTCTTAGTACTTGTTATCTTGGCTTGTTCAACTGGGTAATAAGTTTTTTGCAAGTCAGACCTGTCTCTTACTTCTTGACATCTGCCTATTAACAATTATGCCTAGAATGAATATTTCAGAGAAGACGTACTTACTTTATATTTGTTTTTTAATTAGTTCCTCCCTGTTATATATTTTGCTGCGTAGGTATCTCTGGGCCCTTCACGACTGGCATTTCATACAAAAGCCAAAAGCTGATGATGGAGTGAAGTCTGCTCTGGAATAGGTGAGGGGCAGTTAACAAAAGGCAGGTCACATTTTGCCAATGGAGTCAAATCAGAAGCCCAAACTCAAACAAGGGTGTGAGATCCAAAGTCTGGTGAGAAAATCCAAATACGTAGTCTTTGGGGACAGTGTGAACACCCCTTGGGCTCAGTTTAAAGATACAGCATTCTAAAACTAACATTTAGGAGCCTCCTTGTCACACATGTACATAGATCTATTGAAATACCTCGGCTAGGAACATTCCAACAGAAGAGAAGTGCCGATGTCTCCCTGCTGCCTCCTAATTTCACTGCCTCTGGCTCTGAAAGAGTAGGCAAGAAATCAACACTCTCATTTTCAGACTGGGTGGCTTCAAGGAAACAAGAAGATTCTCAGGCTCTGGATAAATATTGGGATTGAAATGACCCTGGGGTCTTTCCCTAATCCCATTCCCCATGGCAGAAGAAGTTGAAGAATTGGCATTTGAGCTGAAGCTTTGCAAATAATTTGCTGGAAAAGGCAAACTCTTGTTAGTACCAAAGGCATGTGCTTTTAAAAGGAGCCATGGAAATTCTCAGATTGTCTGTCCAGGCTTCCAGGGAGCTTTGAGCAGAGAGAACTGTAGGCTGTGGGGTGCTCCAGGCTGTCGAAGGCTTTTGGAGATGAATATGGAAAATGGAAACCTCCCAGGATGGTCAAAATTTCAACGGGGTGCTCTCCTGAATTGATGGCTGTCTTTGTGGCATCAACCATGAGATCGTCCTCCACTCTGAATGGCTCTGACTACCCAAGCCTTTATGTCATCAAACTCAACTGCCCATGTGGCTACCCCCCCATGAGACCTGTCCTCTCACACCCCCTCATTGCTCAATTTCTGAACAACCTTTGTCAGTTTTCTCACCTCAATCTCTGCTTGTTCCCCCTGGTCTCAAGGACATTTTTCTGTCCCAGCCATCTCCAGAACCATTGGCCAACACAGGAGGGCCCAGGAAGTGGCCAACTAGTCTGTCTGTCTTGTTTCTACATTCCAGGTCCCTGAAACCCTGACTGTTACATCTTCCACCTTCTTTTATATGCAGTGGATCCTTTGTGTACCCCTCCTTGTGCAAGAGAAAATTATTCATGGGCTGGCAGGGAGGGTTTGTGTTGCCGCCTTTCTCCACCCCTCCTCCCCTTCCAGCTCCCGCCGTCCTTCCCGCCAGTCCCGCCCATATTGCCAACCCACAATCTGCCCTCTTCCCCAGTAACTGCTTACCTCAGGTCTATCCATCAGCTTCAGCCTGTCCACAGCCGCCCCTTAGCCAACCCTCCCTTCATCACGCCCCTCCCTCTACCCAACCCTATATAGCTAAGTGTACTTCCGTAATAAAGCAGACCTGTTCTTGCGCTCAAGCGGTCTCCGTGGTTTTTCCCCAACCGCGCGTCCCCCACGCCTGGAGAACCGGTGCTCCCTCTTGGGGCACCCCCCGCCGGTGGTTCGGCAGGAGCAAGCCCCCCCGACTCTTGGGCCTGAGCGAGGACGAAACCCTCTCGCTCAGCTACAGGTTTGGACTTGCCTCTATAAGGAAAAAAAAAATTCTGGTTCTTTTTTGTCCACCAATCGTAGAAATGGGATTTCCACAAACCTTTTACTCCAGGGGCTCTATTTTGGTCAAGGGGAAAATGTGATGGCAGAGTTGGTCGTCTGATGTGGCTGTCACTAGAGGATGAATCAGCCCATATGGCACCACCAACATTCTCCAGTAGATAACGTCAGGTATAATAAACATAGCCAGAAGGGTGGGTGTGTGGAATGGGCTGGGAGAGAGCTTTATCCTGGGGACAGTGAGTGTGCATGTCAGTCTCACGTTCTTTAGAGGCCTAGGTGGTGTAGAAGAAGTAAGGAGAAGTTTGAGTTTTTGGGATTTATGAGTAGGAGTAGAATGATGTAATTCTTTCTTGGGACACAGAGAAGGGAGGTATTTGTTCAACTGTAGGAGTCATTAGGAAACAAACAGTTGCAGGTGATTCTTATAAGACTCTCAAGGAACACTTTGAAAGGTAGGGATGTTCTTTATACCTTCCATTAGCATCAATCACCTTGCTTTAGTATATGGGACTTATTTCTAGAATGATAAATCAAATTCCATTAAAACAAATTCAAGGCTTGTCTAAATCTTTTCTTTGCTTTGATAGAATTGGGTTATGACAAATGGACCTGGAAAAAACTAGGTTACTACTGGGCCTGACAGTGTGTTATATACAGAATTTTGTTGTAATGCCATTTGACATAGAAGGTGGCTATTATCAGGGAGGTATATGATCATTGCCATAAGAAAATATGAGAGTTTCAGCAAAGTAGATGTCAGAACATTTAGAAAATGATTTCAATTGCAAGTGCTCTGGAAAGGAAAGGTAAATTAAGTTAGTCATTTACATTTTTAGAAAAGATACTGATATAAGCAAAAGAGGAAGAGGTTTTGAGTACATCCTGTTTTATCATTATGAAGTTGTTATCCTATCTGTCAAAAGATGGTTCTTATCAGTGCTAACCCTTTAAGATGCATGTGTTGTTTAGAATGTTTTCTATTTGCCAGAAAAGTAAAAAAAAAAAAAAAGGACAGAAGAGGGAGGGGAAGGAGGAAAGGAAGGGAGTGAGGGAGAGTGGGAGGGAGGGAGGAAAAAATGCATAAACAAATAATGATGGAGAGATAGAAGGAGGGTGGGAGGAAAAGGAGGGAGAAATAAATTCTAAGATAGTTCTTATTCTTTTTATTTTTCCCCCTTAATACGATGCTCTTAAAAACGTAGAACCCAAGTGATCCTGGGCAAGTCACTTAACTTCCCTGAGCCTCATTTTTCTTGTTTGTAAAAGGAAGCTAATAATGCCAAACTTCTAGGGTCATGGGAAGGATGAAATGAGAAGATACCTTTGAAAGTACCTACCTGGAGTAGGTCATGGAGAAAGAATGATGCTCAGTCAGTCCTGAGATGTCACTGAAGGGACGAGGGAGACATGATTTACCTTGGACCTTAGGGAAATCATTTAATATCTCTAAAACAACTTTATTCTACTTTTCAAGGTTGCTTCTGCTGTAATAGATCCTTCGAATTTCCCTGTGAATTTTAGAATTAGCTTGTCATTTCTACTCACAGACCTCTTTGGTTTTGATTGGGATTGCATTGACTCTACAGATTAATTTGGGGAGAATTGCCATCTTAACAATATTGAATCTTCCACATCATTAACACAGTAGATCTCCCCATTTGTTTAGATCTTCTTTAACTTCTCTAAGTAAGGTTTTGTATTATCAGTGTAAAGGTCTTGTACATCTTTTGCTAGATTTACCCCTAATAGTTCATACTTTTGATGCTATTATAAGTGGTATTTTTAAAATTTCAACTTCCAATAGTTCATTGCTATGTTAGGGAAATACCATTGAGTTTTGTATAATGACTTTGTATTCTGCATCTTGCCAAGATCACTTACTTGTAATATTTTTTGTGTGTGCACATGTGTGTGGATTCCAAAGAATATTCTACACAGTAAATTATGTCACCTGCAAGTAAAGGTATTTTAAGTGCCTCCTTTCCAATATGGATTCCATTTCTTTCTTTTTCTTGCTTTACTTTGCTGGGTAGGGCCTCCAGTAAGTTATTGAATAGAAATGGTCAAAGTGGCTATCCTTGCCTTGTTCTCCTGTTGGGGAAATTAAATTAGCTGTGCATTTTTCATATGTGTCCTTATCAATTTGAGTAATTTCTCCTTTCTTTTTAGTTTGCTAAAAGCTTTTCTCAACAATCAATGTTGGATTTTATCAGATGATTTTCCTGTATCAGTTGAGATGATCATATGGCTTTCATTTTTAGATGGTTAATATAATGAATTACATTGACTGGTTTTCAAATGTTATACCAGCCTTGGACTCCTGGGATCATCTCCATTTAGTGATTATATAGTAATTATTTTATATATTCTTGAACTTGATTTGACAAAGTATTGTTGAGAAATTTTGCATGTGTGTTCATGATGCACATTGGTCTGTAGTTTTCTTATAATGTCTTTGTTCTGATATCAGGACAATTCTTATGCCCTAGAATTAGTTGTGAAATAGTCCCTCCTCTTCAGATTTTAGAAAAGTTTTTTAGAATTGATTTTTTTTTCCTTCCTTATTTGTTTCTTAAGTTGGAAACTGAGGTCATTCATTTGAGAGCTTTCTTCTAATGTAGGCATTTAATACTGTAAATTACCCTCTCTGTACTGCTATAGCTGCATCCCATATATCTTGTTACGTTGTGTTTTCATTTCTGTTCAGTTCAAAATGCATTATCATTCCTCCTTTGGTTCTTTCTTTGATCCATAGGTTATTTAGAAGTGTGTTATTTAGCTTCCAAATACTTAGAGATTTTACAGAGACTTTTCTGTTATTGGTTTCAGTAATTTTTCTGTTACTACTGGGATCACTACTGTTGTATGATTTGAATACTTTTAAATTAATTGAGATTTGTTTTCTGGCTCAGAGCATGATCCATCCATGCCACTGTTCTTCTGGATTGCACTGTTGCTGATGAGAAGCCTGCTGTCACTTTTAGCTTTGTTCCTCCATGTGGAATGTATCTTTTCCCCTCTGAATTTTTAGAAGATTTTCTGTTTATCATTATTTTTCAGCAATTTATTATGAAATTGCTGAAATTGAAATTTATTATGATATCCTTTGGTGTAGTTTTCTTCATATTTCTTGTGCTTTTGATTTGTGGTTATACAGTTATTGTTGTTTAATTAAATTTGGAAAATATTTGGCCATTAATTTTTCAAATACTTTTTTGCTCTCCTTCTCTCCCTTAGCAACTGATTCAACATATTTTAGGCCACTTGAAGTTTTACAACAGCCTGCTGATGCTCTATTCATATATTTTCAGTCTTTTTAATCTTCATGTTTCATTTTAGATTGATTCTATTGCTGTAACTTCTAGTTCACTATTATTTTATTCTGCATTGTGTAATCAGCTTTTAATTCAAGCCATTACCATTTTTTTTCATCATATAGTATAGTTTTTATCTTTAGAAGTTTGAGTTGTGTCTCCCCTATAGCTTTCATGTCCCTATTTAACATTCTCACTCTTTCTTTTAGCTTCTTGAATGTAAGGAATTTGGTTGTGATAAGTGGCCTAATATCGTTATCTAGTAAATCTGTCACATGTCAGTTCTGAGTTAGTTTTGACTGGTCTTAATCCCCATGGTAGGTTATTTTTATTGCTCTGCATGTCTGATAATATTTTATTGAATAAGACATTTTAAATTTTACATTGTGTGTGTGAATGGGGATATTTATGTGTTTCAGTGAATATTATCAAACTTTGTTCTGGGATGCAGTTATGTTATTTGGAAACAATTTTGTCATTTTAGATCTTGTGTTTAAGTGTGACTAGTCAGGACCAAAGGCACATTTATTCTAGGAATAATTTTACCCCAGTACTAAGCCAGAACCTTTCTGGGTAGTCCACCCAATGCCCCATGAATTATGAGGTTTTCACAGTGGCTGGTGATAACAGAAACTGTTTCCATCTCTGAGTGAGCTCTGGAAATTATTCCCTCTAATCCTTCCAGGTGGCTCTTTTCCCAGCCTTGTATAATTTCCCCACAAGCAAGCCTATCATAGGCTGATACTGTATAATGTTTTTTTGAGAAAAATAGTAGTAAGAACAACAGGAAGAGAAAGAGAAATTAATATTTATCTAGCACTTAGTATAGGGCAGGTACTGTTTTAAGTTCTTTTGTGTGTGTTTTAGCTCATTTTATTTAACCCTTAAAGCAACTCTATCGGGTAAATCTTTTATTGTCTTAAATCCTTATTTGTTTTAAAGTATTAAGTGTTAAAACCTAAGGACTTTCAAAATGAGTAAACTGAGGTTCAGAGAGGTCAAGAGACTAGCTCCAAATCAACCAGAAAGCAACAGACCCATGGCAAGAATTCAGGCCCCCAGACTCCAGAAACAGGGCCATTGCTTCCACACCTCACTACCTCCCTGGAACATCAACTCGGTGGAATACACATGCCCCTAAGTGCACCAGAGATGACTTCTGGGGGAACACAGATGAATTTTATTACAGTTTCAATGGCTAATTTATTAGAAAAATAGCATATCAAACCAATTTTATAGATGCCACTGCTTAGAATTAAGAAAAAGGCAGTAATATTAGAGCTGATATTATTTTAAGAATTGTTAAATAGTAGTATAGGTAGTGGGTGAATTTGGTAAAAACTTTGAAAGTGACAGAGACTAAAGAAATTCTCTGACCTCTCCTCCACCACTGAATGGAAAGGAAACTGAAGGCGGGGTTGGTGCAGTTACCTTCTAGGGGTTCTTAACCAGGGGTCCAAGAGCTTAAATTGAAATTTTAAAAAAAGTTATTCTTGTGGGGACGTGTTGGTGCAGGTGTGATATATTTATTAAATAATACACAGTACAGTGTGGACTTAATAAGGGGTCCGTGGTTTTCACCTGACTGGCAAAGGGGTCCGTGGAACAAAAAAGGTTAAGAACCCCTGCTTTAGACCTTGAGTGGAGAGTGGAAAAGGCTCTTTATAATGTATTTCTTCTGTTGTCTTTAGGCTGCTCACAGATCCATGCACAACATCCATTCCCAGAACAGGCAACAGGAAAGACATGCTATCACAAGCTGATCAGCAAGCAAGTTCTTCCTGCTGTGGATTTATTAAGATTAATTTACCAGGGAGCCTGTAGGATTTATTGAGCACTTAAAAATGTTAACAGGCACAGTTTCCAATAAATCATGTCAACAGATCTTTGTATAAGCAGTGGGGAACTTTTAAGTTGGACCCATGAAGCAGCTCTTATCCCACATGATGGGCCCAGTCCAACCTTCAAGAAAATGGCGGGGATTATCAGCCAGTCGGTTTGGAGTCTACATTTCCCAGCCACTGGGATCCCACTGGAAAGTCATCCCTATGGTGGAAGCTACTGTTGATTAATGACTACTGTTTGCAAGAGGTTGTGCTCAGGACTCTGTACATGTTCGCTTTAATCCTACAAAGGTCATTCTTATTATTTCTGGTTTCATAAATGAGAAAATGAAGGTCTTGAGAAGTGAAGGGACTTGCCCAAGAGTGGCTTTCCTATCATTCCCCCTCTCTCAACTCCAGCTAGTCAGACCAATCTAGTTACCCTTACTTGTTTCTGGGCTTTTATTCTCATTGTTCCTTCTGCCTGGAGCTCCCTCCTGCTCCCTCTTTATAAGGCACTGACCAACTTCTCCTTCACCTCTCAGGCCTCTCGATAACACAGATCTGGTCATGTCACTCACCTGCTCAACAGTTTTACGACATCTTCTTTGCTGTTAGGATCAAATGCATACTTCTTGCTATGGTCTACAAGCCAAGATTGGAGAAACCTTTCCTCTCCACTTTTTCTAAAAAAGTCTTCTCTCCACTTCCGTCACACCATCCCTTTTCCCGTTTTACTTTTCTCCGCAGAATTCAATGTTACCTGGCATTATGTGTTTTGTCTATGGTATTGTTCTCCCCCACAGAATGTCACTGCCCTGAGGTCAGGAATTTTTGTTGGTTTTTTCTATACCTCTTTCCCCAGTGCATCCCCCAATGTTGTGGAGAGCTTCCAAAAATGAAGGTAAAGGAAAAGTCATGTGCTGAGTGGGGAAGCCTCTCAAGACCTTTACGAGGTCCTTCTGGGCAAAGAAGCCAGACCATCCTGTTGGAAAGCGGGAGGGAGAAGATTGGGTAGAATCCTCTTTTAAGAGTTTTTTGTTTAGGAGAACATTTTTTCCTTCTCATTTTACTCCACTTCTTCATGGCACCTGGCACACTCACTCCATTCTTCCTGGAGCATTCTCCTCCCTGGACTTCTTCTCCCACGTTCCCTCTGACCTCTCTGGCCACTCCATCTCTGTCTCATTTCTTAGCTTTTCTATGCTGTTCTGTCTGCATCAAGCACTTCTTGCTCCTTCCATGGCTGATGGTTTCTCATCGTATGTCACCTCCCTTTAGAGCTCTTTCCTGACCACTTGTAATTCTTAGTATAAGCCAACTTGTTGATTTCATTTATGGAAAGTACCATATAAGTCGAAGTTACTTAGTTCACATATTCATTTGTTTACTTGTTCACTTGCCACCAGACTCCTTCCAGCAGAGACCATGTCTTCTATCTTGATCACCGTCACATCTCTGGTGCCTAGCTTATAGGAGGTGCTCAATAAATATCCATTGTAGAATGTAGAAGAAATAGATGTGATGATTATCATAAAGGAGGGAACAAGTAAGAAAGCAGAAAGAAATAACCCAGGGAAGGAGAGGGCTGTGAAATTATAAAGATGGAGATAGAAAATGGTCTACCTTAGCACTGTCCCACAGCCCTTTTCATAATGATGGAAATGCTTGAAATCTGTCCTGCCCAATATGGGAACCACTAGCCATGAATGGCTACTGAGCACTTGAAATGTGGCTAGTGCAATTTAAGAACTGAATTTTTTCATTTTATTTGGTTTTAATTAATTCAAACTTAAATGTCCATAGGTGACTCACGGCTATTGTGTTATTCTGAACAGGGTTAGAAAGAAAAGGTTCCCTAAGTGGCAGCATAGTATGGGGTTAGGATCATGAGGGGGGTTGTCACCAAATGGGCTTGGGAAGTTGGCATTATAGATTGAACTGTGTCCCTTCAAAAGGTATCTTCAATATTCAAGTCCCAACCCCTGCTCTCATGAATGTGATCCTATTTTGGAAATAGGATCTTTGAAGATTGCTATTGTTTTTTGTTTTTTTTTAAAGATTTATTTATTTAATTAATTACCCCCCCCCCCCAGTTGTCTGTTCTCTGAGTCTGTTTGCTGCGTCTTGTTTCTTTGTCCGCTTCTCTTGTCGTCAGCGGCACGGAAAGTGTGGGCGGCGCCATTCCTGGGCAGGCTGCACTTTCTTTCACGCTGGGCAGCTCTCCTTACGGGGCGCACTCCTTGCGCGTGGGGCTCCCCTACGCGGGGGACACCCCTGCGTGGCATGGCACTCCTTGCGCGCATCAGTACTGCGCATGGACCAGCTCCACACGGGTCAAGGAGGCCCGGGGTTTGAACCGCGGACCGCCCATGTGGTAGACGGACACCCTAACCACTGGGCCAAGTACGTTTCCCTGAAGATTGCTATTGTTAAGATAAGACCAAACTGGATTAGGGTGTCCTCTAATCTGATATGACTGGGTCCTTATAAGGAGCAGAGGTGTGGACACAGACAGAGAGGAAAACAGCCAGACGGAGGCAGGCAGTGAGTTATGTCACAAGCCAAAGAACGCCATGGATTGCCAGCAGGTCACTGCCAAAGCCCTACAGACTCCAGGGGCAGCGTGGCCCTGCCGACACTTCAACTCTGGACTTCTGGCCTTGAGAACAGTGAGACAATAAATTTCTGTTGTTTTAAGCCCCCTATCTTGCCGTGCTTTGTTATAGCAGCTTTAGCAAACTAAAACACTTGGTACAATGAAGTGAAAAGAAAAGATGGTTTTGAGAGGAAAGGAGGGAGTTTGAAGAAGTTCCCCTCCAATGATCTTGTCCTTCAACACGAGTATAGTTCAGTTAGAAGAGGCTATCCAGCAGTGATGAATAAACCTGGAAACCAGGCCCCTGAACACAATAACACTTTTTTACCTACTCTCAATCTGCCACATGTTGGGGAGCCTGCCTCCATCCTGTAGCAGTGCCGTCTAAACACATTTCCTCCAAAACTGCCACAGCAGGGAAGCACACTCGAGGACTTCCTAGAATGCTTTTAGGGCCAAGTCAAGAGGCGACGTATATCGCTCCTGCCCACACTCCATTGCCCAATGTTAATCACATACTTTCTGTCTAACAGCAAGGGAGGCTGGGAAATATGGTCTTCCTGTGCCCCAGGAAGTGGGTACCAAGCACTCTCTCTATGATACTGTGAAAGGGAGGAGGGACTCTGAGAAAGTTGTGAATATCTGCCACAGACAAGGCTGGCCAGGAAGCAGTGAAAGCCTAGGAATGGCTAGAGGGCTTGAATCTCCTCTGGATCTCACCAGCAACAACTTTCTCATTTTGCTAACATCCTCTGGCAGGCTAGGAGCACACGAAGTAGACAGTGGAGCCAGGAGGGTGTGGTTCATCTTCCACTTCTACCACTGCACAGCTCTGCGGCCCGGGACAAGTCACCTCTAGTTTCTGAGTCCCGGTTTCTTTATCGGTAAGAGTAGACGTTAATACTTGCCCCATAGAGTCGGTGTGAGAACTATAGATTATATATGCATTGTTTCTAGAACAGATACTTTGCTCCATAAGTGATGTCATCATTAGAGTTGGCATTTTTTTCTTTTTTATCATTTTGATAATTATAGTGCAACTACTAAGGCATGGATCCTAGCAAAGTGGGACCAGATTCAACCTTTTGGACTTGCAATTCTCTACATATGGCGATTCTTTGGAAGACCTGGCACTTGTTCCAGGGAGTAGAAAAATACCCTGCTCCAGGTTTGGCCTTTTCCTGTCTTACAGTTGCCATGTGATTCTACTCTACACAGAAGGTCAATTTCAGTGTAGGCTTTTGCCAGAGTAATAAGTTTTTAATGTAGATGCAATTAGTGAAAAAGCAGTTGATTAGTTCATTATGAAAATACCAAAAACAACACCATTTGTGGTGGCAGAAGCTCTAGGAAGACAGATGTGCTCCCATTTCTTTCTATCAGTTGGGTCAGAGTGCCAAGAAAGTTAACATATTTTACCATAATATTAAACCCTTCTAACACTGAAAGGCCATTATGTTAGGGGAAAAAATTCTCTCCCTGGTGCATTAATTAGCGAGATAAAGCTTTAAAGAAAATCATAATTCCACTAAATTCCTCTCATAGCCATTTTCATAAAGAGTCTTTAATCTGAAATGCGGATTGAAAAATGCAACTCTAGCTGAAGAATTTATGAAAACTACCATTAAGCAGCTGATGTATCATTTTTAAGGCAGGAATAAACAAAACATTTTGTCAGATTACTGGCTTTGAGTTTCTAAAACAATTACAAGCAGCCTGGACCAGAAGTCAGAGAGTAATGTAGTCTTTGTAGTACAATCTCTAGTTTCCTCCAAACTAATGATGATGGACGATGGCTTTGGATGGAAACTTAGGCTGTGTCCCAGCCCTGAATCACTGTCTTCTCTTGGGGACATGCTGGGCTGCAATGGGTTGCTTGCTGTTTGGCAACCTAGTTCTGAATTCTTAAGTGTGAACTTCAAAATATAGGCACTTAAATGTATATATGTGTATATAGATGTATGTATTCATTTGTTCCATTATTCATTCCTTTGAAGAATTTCAGTTGAGTCCCTGCATATACCATATACTGTGCAAGGTGCAGAGGAAACAATACTGAACAGCATAGATTCTGTCCCTGAACTCGGTGGCTTCTAGTCTAATGGGAGGGATATGTTAATCAACAAATCACAGCGTCTGGTGTGAAGCTGCAAATGAGCTCTGTGTCATGGATGAGGGAAGTGAGCAGAACTGTGAGAGTGAAGAGCTGAGGCCATTGATGGAGTCAGGGAGGGTCAGGGAAGGCCTCCCGGGAAGCTGGGATGAGGGAAAGGAGGGGGTTAACGAGGCAGAAATGAGTGGATGCATGGTGGTGTTTCCGGCAGAGGCACTGGTATTTGCAAAGGTTCTGCCATAGGAAAGAAAAGATGGACGACAGTCAGGAAACTGGCAGGAGGTCAGATGGCTGATGGTGTAGTGAATGAGCAGGTGAGTAGAATGACAGGTGGCTGGAGAGGTGGGCGGGGCCAGGTGGGTTGGGGCCAGGTGGGGCAGGCTGTGTACACCCTATTAAGCACTGCCTTCTTTACCCTAAGAGAATGGAAAACCACTGGAGCATTTAGGGAGGTGACACGGTCACGTTTACATATACGTGTACACACACATATACAAATGATAGATGATGTAGCTTCAACTATGTGATGCTGAATGAATCACTTCCCCTCTGTGATCCTTAATTTCTGCCTTTGGTAAGTGAGACTTATAAGAGGACTTACTTCTAGTTTTATATTAGGTTGGTGCAGAAGGACTTGCGATTTTGGACTGTGAGTTTTAAATCATTATAACTAGGCTCAAACACATCTTTATTAATCAAAATAGGAACCATTACAGTCAATACATTTTTGCTAATAAGAAATTAGTTTATTCCTGTAGTGTGAAAACCTGTGCTTCGGGATTCCACAAACTCTTGGAAAGTATTTTCTGCATCCTGCTGGTTATGGAAGCTTTTTCCCTGAAAAAAGTAGTTGAGGTGTTTGAAGAAGTGGTAGTCGGTTGGCAAGAGGTCAGGTGAATATGGTGGATGAAGCAAAACTTTGTAGCCCAATTTGTTCAACTTTGGAAGTGTACGATGTACAACGTGCGGTCAGGCATTGCCATGGAGAAGAATCGGGACTTTTCTGTTGACCAAAGCTGGTTGCAGGCACTGCAGTTTTCGGTGCATCTCACTGATTTGCTGAGCATACTTCTCAGATGTAATGATTTCTCCAGGATTCACAAAGCTGTAGTAGATCAGACTGGCAGCAGACCATCAAACAGTGACCATAACCTTATTTTGGTGCGAGTTTGGCTTTGGGAAGTGCTTTGGAGCAGCTTCTCGTTTGAACCACTGAGCTGGTTATCACCAATTGTATTAAATCCACTTTTCATCACACATCACAATCTGATCAACAAATGGTTTGTTGTTACGTAGAATAAGAGAAGATGACTCTTCAAAATGACTATTTTTCTGAATTTGGTCAGCTCATGAGGCGCCCTTTTATTGAGCTTTTTCCACCTTTCCAATTTGCTTCAAGTGCCAAACTACCGTGGAATGGTCGACATTGAGTTCTTCGGCAACTCCTCGTGTAGTTTGAGAGGATCAGCTTTAATGATTGCCCTCAGTTGGTTGTTGTCAACTTCTGACGGCCGGCCACTACCCTCCTCATCTTCAAGGCTCTTGTCTCCTTTGCAGAACTTCTTGAACCACCACAGCACTGTATGTTCATTAGCAGTTCCAGGCCAAATGCATTGTTGATGTTGCGAGTTGTCGCCGTTGCTTTACGACCCATTTTGAACTCAGATAAGAAAATCGCTCGAATTTGCTTTTTGTTGAACATAATTTCCATAGTCTAAAATAAATATAAAATAAACAGCAAGTGATAAGTCATTAGCAAAAACACATAAAGCGAGAAATGCACATTAAAATGATATATAACATAACCACATTTATTTAAGAATGTATGCCAATATCAAATGGCGAGGGAAGCACCCCCCTCCTTCCATCTTCTCTTCTGCCTATCTCAAGGGAATATCCATGGTGAGAGAAAAAACAATGAACTGAAGAATACGTTTTGCTTTTTTTAACTTTTAGGACTCAAGGCTATTATTTTTTTTAATTAAGGACTCTGCTTTGCTCTTATTAAATCAATTGCTTATCACTTTAATCAATCCATGACTATGAAATGGGCACAAACTTAATGCCTGGTTCTTCATAGATGTCTGAGGGACTGGAAAGTTCCCTACTGATAACGTCTGTCCATCTTTGTGGCATTAGGCACATCAGAAGTCCTTACTTAAACCATTGGCTTTAGGGATAGAAGAGTAAACAGAAAGCCAGGTAACTTGCTGACTGCTCCTCCTCAAGGGAATTTGTTAGTGTATGTCCACTCAGTAGTTATAGCATACAATCAATATGTGGAAAGCCTTTGTAAAGAATGCCTAATCATCTGAGTTTGGGTTTTCTCTATTTTCCCTTCTTGTAGTACCATCTATGATCCCTCCATTCCTACTTTTGCAAAATGAGAATAAAAATGCTATTTCACCCTTACCTTCATGCTGGTAAGAACAGCAGTCATTCAGCCTTTCAGTGGCAGTTCAAACTTTGTTTTACCTGTCTTTTTAGGCTCATAGAAAAGTGCTAAAAGCAATCATATGACTTAACCACAATTCAATTATCCCAGTGACTTTTTTATTTTTTGTAAATAATCTTGATGTTAATTCCTGGTGGGCCATGAGAGAGAAGGCAGGATTTTAATGAACTGGTGATGAAGTGGAAATATTTTGAAATGCCAAATAATGTATTTTGCTTGTCACTTAATTACTTATCTGCTGCCTAATAGCACATTTCATAATATCTTACTTCCCGATCTGTTCATCTGGCAATAAAAATTCTTCCTTGCTATTGCCATGTGCTCCCAAGTAGAGACCAGCACATTAGAGGCTCAACATGTAATGATGCTTTAATGACCTGATAATATCTCTTTTATGGAAGAGAAAAGGTTTTCTTCTTTCACTGAAAATACATTTTATTCTCCATGTGAATTTTGTGTGAAAGGGAACTATTTATCAGTCAAAAGTGATGCATGCACAGGGGCACACACATAATCACCAATCCAGAAACAAAGGGTTGTTAAATTTTGATTAGCACCAATATTTTTTGGTTACTTTTGTTTTAACAATGCATCATAAACACACAGAAGTGTTGAATGGGTCCCAGGAGAACAAAACATCGTTTATCTTGCAACAATGTATTTTGGAAACCACACATGGGAATAGCTTGAATGTGCATGCACGTACACACACACACTCCCACACACACACCATACCACAACACATACACACAGGTGAATTTTCATAATTATATATTAAATTGACTGCATCATGATCATTTTCTGAACCCTGCGTTGCATAAGAAGAATATAAAAAACAAGAAGACACTGTGCCTGCTCTCCTGGGCCTCATAGAGTGGTGCAGTGGTTCTCGACAGGGGGCAATTTTGTCCCCATCCTTCCTCCCCTGGGGATAGGTTGGCTCATGGTGTGGACTTCAACAAGTCCTATCTCCTCACTGGGCCTCAGCTTCCCCCTCTTTAAAATGAGGCATTGGACTAGATGACTTCCAAAGTCTTTTCAAACTCCACATCTATGGCTCTCACTTTTTTTTATTTGTTAAACACAAAAATTGTTTTAATCTTTAGAAATTTGGTTTTCTTTTATTGTGGGGCCTTCTTGTATGAAAACTTGAGAACTTGCAGCCTTCTGTTTGTTTATCCAATGACTAATGTCTTTACCCTGGGCCCAGCCTTGTGCTGGGTTCTGAGAACACAGATATCCCTCCTCCTCTTGGAACTTACAATTTAGCCCCAAACCAGTTGATAAAAGCTCCTCTCCCTTGTAGAAATGGTTCTTGAGCTCCTGGGAATCGAAGGCCTGTGGGCTGATGGTGCTTCACCTCTTCCCTGGGGCAGTGGTTCTAGCAAGAGCTGGTGGTGGCCTAGGCTCCATCAGGGAAAATGGAGAGGGAACTGGAGGCAGGGATAGTGGCAGAGAAAGCTGAGAAACATTTATGAGCAAAGATCAAAGAATCACTAGGACTTGGTAAGTTCCTGGGGCTTGGCGATGAGGTGATGGAGAAGTCCAGACAAGGCCTGGCTTGAGCAGTAGGTGAGTGGGGTACCCTTCTCTGAGACATGGGGTATGAAAGGAAGGAGAAGGTGGCTTCATGGGAGGATGGTTCTTCAGGTCCTTCTTTCTTCCTGGTCAGGAGGCCAGGGAGGCCCTTGGGAATATGAGAGGCTCAAGAGAACCAGGGAGATGGCCGTGCTGTGTGGAAAAAGTGGCATTCCACTCCCTTCACCAGCTACTTCCTGAGCTTGCTGGAGGACACCAGAGAAATCTTTGACTGGGTCTTGGTCCTCAGAATGGGGCACCAACATGGACTAGAATTTGGAAAAAGACAGTCTGAGCTTGATGACCAGATCTGTCTGTAATGTTCTGTCAGGGCTTCACTTTCCCTCATAGAAAGGGGATTCTTCCTATTCTACAGAGATGCTGTGAGAAGTACGTGAGAGAATGGATAACCAAGGAAGGTACTGTGGAGTCTGAAAAGTTCTGTGATTTGGGTGCAACATGTCCAATGACAAGGTTCTGAGGTGGGTACAGATTCAGTCTCTCATCTACCACTTGCTAGGGGCAGGTGAGGGTAGCATGTGACCTATAAGATGAGACAAGACTGGTTAAAAATAATTCTGCACCAGGCTTGAATGTCATGCTTAGAAGGTCCCTCCAGTGTGTCCCGATGGTAGTTCTGTTAGGCTACTGGGTGGGACAAATCCATATAGAGGGCCCCATATGTTACAGGGCATTTAGCCATCCCATGGGATCTAAGCCCTCTCTCAATTGGACACAAGGTGGGCATCACCACCCTGAAACCCTCAAAATTGAGGAACGAACAAACATAAGGGTGGAAAGCAACAAAGGACTAACTTAGACTTATTATTCCAATAATGGAAGAACTTTTATCATTGATATAAAGGCAGTGACCCCCAGAGGTTCTGAGGGGAGGGAGAGGGAAGAATAGGTGCAACATGGGGGCATTTTTGGGACATTGAAATTGTCCTGCATGACATTGCAATGACAGGCCATTATACATTTTGTCAAAACCTATAAAATTATGTGGGACAAAGTGTAACCTATAATTTAAATTATAGTCCTTGGCTAGTACAATGCTTCAATATGTGTTCATCTATTGTAACAAATATACCACACTAATGAAAGATGTTGTTAATGTGGGAAAGTACAGGAAGGTGGTGGGGTGGGGTATATGGGAATCTCCTATATTTTTGCTATAACATTTATGTAATCTAAAGCTTCTTTAAAAATAAGAAAAAAATATTTTAAAAAAGGTATGTTTGGGGTACAAGTCTGATTTGTGACTGTTATCTGTCTGCACTGATTTCTACCCATGGATACATCACTCAGTCTGATTCTTATCCATCAGCCAATCACTCTTACACCTACAGAGATATACTCTTTGGTCTCTGTTCATATGCTCTATGCCTTGCCTGCTGCCTTGTCTGTTTGTCCTGTTCACTAGGTCTGTCCAGGTCTCACAGTTTAACACCTTCCTGGTGCCACTTCTCTTGAGTCCAGCAGTCTAAGGTCAGCCAGGGCCAAGTGCTATCCACAGACACCAGGGGACCTGGCCCAGCACAGACAGACTCAAGATCAGGCACCCACTGGAGGTTCTGAACTCAGTGCAGACCTTGGCCCCCTCCCACTTACATAACTCGTGGTGCCCGATACAGCTGTGAGCTGGCTTTTTGACTCATCACTATCTTTTTTCACAAGTAAAATATAATTGCAGGCTTATTGTTATATTATAACCTCACATGGAAGAGTGGGTGGTGGGGTGGACTGAAGCTCAAGACAGATAATGGCCTTATAGGGCTGCAACTCTCTCATCACCCACATCTCTTTGCTTCATACTGTTTTTATCGTTGTTAAGACAATAACTAAACCCTGATGCTGACTCATCCACGTGGTTACCCCGAGGCTGGGGAGGACACTACTCCAATTATAGACCTTTCCAGCCTTTGATCTTTGAGGGCCTGGGGCTGGGGATCCTCCTCATTTGTTGACTGGGGAAAGCCTCATTCTCTCTGCATTTCCTTTTCCCTGCTCAGCCTTCCAGCTGGTAATATTCTGATTCAGGGCCAAACTCAGAGAGGAGGGAACAGCTCCTCAGATGGGTTTGAGGATCTGAGAATACAGGACATCTACACGTTGTCACCACTCTGGGTAGCCTATAGGACCCCAGCTCAGAGAACAGACACTGACAGCTCACTCAATTGATTTTACCCACCTCTTCCCTCTCTGATAGTTCAGAATTCTTTTTATCTTCTGGGCCAGAAACAACAACTAGCTAAGGAAATGCTCTTCCACAGCAATGGGTTTTTTGAAGCTCAACAGCCTAGAATTTAACTCTTTTGATGTATGTGTCTGCACAAACCTTCCCTCTACCCATTGAAACTCTGTGTGCCCTCTGTCCATCTACCCAATGAAAAGGGTCACTATATACAGAAAAGTGTGCATGTGGGAAACATAGAGTCAGTTCTTCATAACATCCCATCACATGTGAATTAGGCATTTCTAGTGCCTGATAAATGTTCTTTACAATAAAAGGACATAATTTGTAAGCCTATATCCATTCATGTGATTTTCTTTTGACCTCATATATGTCTTTCCCATTAGCTCATAAGCTTCAAGAGACAGGAACTGGGCCTATTTTGCCTTTAATTTTTCATTGATTCCCAGTTTCTGAGATGATGCTATATACATAGAGACACTCTATAAAAATGCATATTGAATGTATCATTCATATTCATATGAGTGAAAGAGCAAATGAATTAATGAATGAAGGAGTAAATGATCACATCTTTGCTGATGTTCTGGAGAATAATAAAGGGGCTTGAATTCAAAGAACAAATATGAGCATAGGAATGAGAGCTGGGATATTTTTTCCTTCTCAACTTGCTAAGATCAACTCCTCCACTCATGGGTTAATGCAACGAAGGGGGTAGGCGTGGGTGTGGAGAGAGCAATCTAGAATCCCAGAGAACTGGCTGTCATCCTGGTAGTGGCATATTTTTGCTATGACCATGGACAAACCCTAAAGTGTTTGCAGGGACTGGAAGTGTCTTCTAGGTTCACAGTTCCACAATCTCCTAAAGAAGCGTCTCCCTCCCATCTTGGGCTCACGGTTTACGAGTTGCTTCCTCCAATCCCTCTTCCAGCTCCTGGCACAGCAGATGGAGCTGGTGTCCGCCCACGACTGACAGATGAGTCTCATTTACAGCCCTCAACATTTAACCACTTGGCCATTTGGCAGAGTCATCAAGCTCTGAGATGCTGGGAGAGTCCTCCCCCATCTCTTATACCCCATGCCAGGGGCCTGGTAGAGTGGGGCAGAGCAGCTAGCCTCCAGCTTTGAGTCTACAGGACTTTAGAGAGGAGACACTATGGGGCTAGCAATGTGGAACATGATGCTTAGGTATCCAGACAAACAATCACTCTCTTGGTCTATTTCTGGGTCTAATTTCTCAAAACCCAGCTGGTTTCTTTTTTATTGTCCTATTCAGTCATAATATCAGTAATTCTAGAAAGAGAAAGGTCTGATGTTAAATGCAGGGTGGTCTAAGGATTGAAGCAAAGCCTTCCCATTCCAGTTGCTGACACTTAAGGCTTTGAGTGGCTAAATACCTCCGTTGCAAGAACAAAAGCTCCTTAATACCTAGAGAGTGCTGACTGGGCATAAGCATCTTTACTTGCTTCATCCAATTTTATCTTCACAATATCATTACCAGGTAGGAACTATGATTATTACTGTTTTACAGCTGAGGAAAATTTAGTGATAAGTCACTTACATAGTCATAGAGCTACTCAAAGTCATATAGTTACCCAGAAGACACCTGATGGCATCACAGAGGTTTTTGGAATAAAATATGGGATCCTGTAGTCAATTTTAACTCCTGATCTTTTTCATCCAAAAACAAGTCCTGAGCAGTTTCCATGGGTCAGATATTGTGCTGGCATTAAACCAGTAAGCAAAACAGATATGGTCATTGCACATCTGGTAGGAAATAGATTAAGTAATCATGCAAATAAGCATGCTTATGAACTATAAGGATTATAGGGGTAAAGGAAAGACCACTGGATGAGAGTAGATCAGAGATCTCAATGCACACAGAGGTCACAATCCTAAACCTCCTCCATTACTCCCTGGGAGAAGGATATGGGTGTAAATATTGTGTTGGGAGCAAGAAGGAATAGATGGAATAAGACTTGAGTGTTGGTTTTGGTTTCTTTCTTGGGTTGATCTTAGAACAGTGATGGGTTTACAAAGTGAGAGAGATAGGTGATTAGAAAGCTCCCCTAAGAGTCTGTGAGGCAAAGGGCCTCTGCTTAACTTAGGTTCTTAACTTAGATTGCCTCAGGAGCCTAGAACATACAGCTCCAAAGGGCCATGAGATCTAGAAATGTACACGGGGCCTGAAGTATTTGTTCAATGAATATAAACTCGATTTTCATAAAGAGGAGTAGATAGATCCAGGGTGTTTGCCTCAGCCCTATCTCTAGGGTAAATTGCCTACCCACAGCCTTGCTAACGGATATTGGCAATGTCAAATCCTACATAATGCCACCCCTGTACCAGATCACAGAAGTTTGGACCAGGGTAGACCCCTAACCCAGAAGCAGCTGCCCACAGGCAGGCAGATATGCTCAGAGTCAAAAAGATAAATGACTGAGTGAGATCCCAAATTCTCAAATGTTTGGAATTGGGAAACTGAGAGACTAAGCCTGATGGTATCACAGAGTCATTTGGAATAAAATATGGGATCCTGTAGCCAATTTTAATTCATGATCTTTTCATTCAAAAACATGTCCTGAGCAGTTACCATGGGCCAGTCATTGTGCCAGCATTAAACCAGTAAGCAAAACAGATATAGTCGTTGCACATCCAGTAGAGAATACAGAAATTAATTAAATAATTATGCAAATAAGTAGGTTTATGAGCTATAAGGATTACAGGGGGAAAGTACAGGTTTTTATCTTTGTTATTGATTTTATAGTGGGTTGGCCAGATTTATATGGAGGCGGCGGCTCAGGGAAACCTTTCCTAAGAAAATAGATAAAAGCAGAGTTCAAAAAGATGAATGAGAGAAAACATTTTAAGCAAAGGTAGAATATGTGTGAAGGCTCTGGGTGGGAATCACATGTGTATTTGGGGGATCAAAAGGTGGCTAGTATAGCTGGAGGGCAGGAATTGACAGAGAGGTAAGGCTGAAGAGGCATTAGATCACACAGGTCCTTGTAGCAGATGGTATGAACTTTTATTTTACCCTGAAGTGCAATGGGACTATATTAAAGGGTTTTAAGAATGGTAGTGCTGTCACAGGATCTGTTTAAAAGATTACTCTGACTTCTGGGTGGCTAGTGCATTGGAAGTGGGCGAAAGAGAGGCATCTTATTCAGAGGTTAGTTAAAAGATGATGGTGGTTGCGATGGAGATGGGGAAAGATGGGAGAATTTGGGAAATATTTTGAAGGGAGAATCAAAAGTTTGGAACTTTTAGAATATCCCCAATATGGGGGACAAGAATCCATATTTCCTTTAGATATCCTCAAAGGGAACCAGGAAAGAATGAAGAATGACATTTGGATGGGAAGTCACCAAAAGCTCTTCTGTCTCAAGCTATTGGTTATTAGTCTGGTGACTAGTTGTCAATGGGTGTTAGGGGTCAAGTGTGGTGAGGAAGAAACCTCACCAGAAGCAATGATGACTGGAAGTTATGTAGGGCTGGCAAATCTATAAAGCTTGGTGTAAACCTAAAGAAAATGATTCAATCTGGGTCATCCCACATTCTGACCCATCATAAGGTAAAACAATAGGTTTTACCTAACTTGCCATAATATCTCTTATTTCTTTACCTGTCTTCATTCATTTTCACCAAATACTGTTGAGGATGGGCATTCCCTATAAAATATGTACCATGTATTTTATAACTGAGGAAAGGGAGGATTGAAGAAGTAAAGGCACTTATCTGAGATCACAAAGCCCAAACTCCAAGTCCAGAGCTCATCTTACAAAACCTTCCTTCTTCCCAAGTAGTTTAGAAAGATTTAGCAAAAAGGAGGGCCTCTTTAGTTCTGCATCTATATCTCTGCCTTTCCCCTGTTTTGTTCATAGCAGGTCTCACCATACCCACAACTGGCAATGGTGACAGGATGGGTTTATCACAGAGTCAAGGATAGGAGAGTTCCTTTTTCCCCTCTGATGGTCCCTCTTATAGTGAGTGCAGGTATTGAAGGCCAAATTTACTCTCATTTGATTTCCTGTAAAATTGGAAGTGGAGTCTATTTTAAAGCAGTGCAAACCTGTGTTTTCAGGTCTACAAACTAAGATATTTTTCTGGTGTCTATTGCTATAGCTACAACATGGTAGCTTAACACAAAAATGATCATTTTGCTATTATTTCTCATAGTTCTGGGGGTTGACTGAGGCACTTCTTACTGACGGTCTCTCAAGCAGTTGCAGTTAGATGGTAGCTGGGCCAGAACTCATCTTGAGTTTTCTTCATTCGTATGTCTGGGAATTGATATTGGCTGACGACTGAAATCTCAGTGAGGGCTGCCAGATGGAGCAACGCTACATGGTCTCTTTGGGTAGCTTGGGCTTCCTCACAGATTGGCGGCTGAGTTCTAGGAGCTAGGGTCCCAAGAAAGCAAAGCAGAATTGCCTGGATTTTATGATCTAGCCAGGGAATCCCCACAGCATCATTTCTGCTATATTCTATTGCATAGGGCAGCCACAAGGACCTGCCTGGGTTCAAGAGGAGGGGTCACAGACTCCACCACTCAGTGGGAGGAGTGTCAATGCCATGTCATAAAAAGAGCATATAAAAGCTATATTTGGATTATGGTCTGCCATGGATGTGAATAGATGACAAAGAATAAAATGAAGATTATGAATTGAAAGTACCAACGTTAAGCATTTGTGTACTCAGAAGAGAGAACACACTTACTGCTGAGTAATTCATCACTAGTGCCATTAACCAAAGCATAGTCACAAGAATCTTTTCTCCATGTTCTTTATGCTCCAGTGACACTGAGTTTCTAATGGTTCCTTAAAAACAGCATGCTTTTCCATGGCATTTTACCTTTGTCTTTGTTATTTCTTATGCCAGTTGTGATCTCCCATCTGAGAGACAGCAAATTCAGGATATGCCTTCCCTGAATCCTCCAGATATAATTAAATCTTTATGAAGTTCTTCACCTTAGTTTCAACAATTCTGATTTTCTTTTTTGAAGAACTCGATCAGGTTCTTTTTTCATAGCTACTTTTTCTATTTCATGCATGCAACATCCTCTCATCTCTCTGAGGATATTAATTCCACTTACATTACGATTCGGCTCTGATTGCTCTGTTTGGCTCCATTTTCTTAGATTTAAGTTCTTCCATTTTTGGGGTTTACTTTTTCCTTTTTGTGGTGTAGGCATTTTCAAATGTTTAACAACTCTGGATTAGACACTAATGGTTGTGGTTTAGATTCTTTGTTAAATGGTTCCGTGCTCTGTCTTCTTGGGTAGGGATGGACAGGTCCTGTTTACATGCAGCTTCTGATCCCCATTCTGTGCAGAAAGAGCAGGGGGAGGGACAGGACTTGTCACTGAAAGGATGCTTGGGCAGCTGCTCTTCTGGTTGGGAGTGAGTCTTCTTGAGCAACCCCTTTCACCTTGGGCACTGCTCTGTACCACCAATCCAAGCTCTCACAGCATGGTAATTGCCTCACTAAGAGAAACCAGGGGTGCTGGGAAGAGACAAGATGTTTTGAGGTCTTCTTACGTCACTACTTCCACGAATAACCTGTCAATACCTTTGCCCTTACCTGTTCCCAGCATCCACTGCCACTGAATGTTTGAGCCCATCTCCTGCAGCTGTACTCTCTGGCTTGGATCCAGGACTGTGGATTCCTTTTTTAATCTAATACCATCTAGGCTCCTTATTTCAGAGACTTCTGACAGTTTCTAGCCCACCGGTGATATTCTTTGCTTCCAAGCTAGGTGCTGCCTTTATGTATTTTTAAACATATTTTTAATTTAATTTATAATTTACACAGAGTAAAATTCACTCTTTTATTTTTATTTTATTTTTTTAGTTAAAAGCATGACTGAAATTTACTTGACTAAGAGAAAGAACCAACATATGTAGATTTCCAGAGAACAAATGCAAGACAGGATTTACAGAAGAAAAACTAAACACAATTTGTGGAAAAGCAAGAATTATTTTTCACTCCTTAGCAGATGTTTGGCCAGAAATGGTGTGCCTTAGAGCAGATGCGGATAGCCATCAAGAAGACAGCTTCATGGGAAGCGGACTTGGCTCATTGGTTAGGGCGTCCATCTACCACATGGGAGGTCTGTGGTTCAAACCCTGGGCCTCCTTGACCGGTGTGGAGCTGGCCCATGTGCAGTGCTGATGCTTGCAAGGAGTGCCGTGCCATGCAGAGGTGTCCCCTGCACGGGGAGCCCCACGCGTGGGGGGTGCGCCCCATGGGGAGAGCCACCCAGCGCGAAAGAAAGTGCAGCCTGCCCAGGAATGGTGCTGCACACACGGAGAGCTGACACAGCAGGATAATGCAACAAAAGAAACACAGATTCCCATGCCACTGACAACAATAGAAGCAGACAAAGAAGACACAGCAAATAGACACAGAGAACAGACAACCGTGGCTGGGGAGGGGGGAAGGGAGATAAATAAATAAACAAATAAATAAATAAACCTTTTTAAAAAAAAACAGCTTCAGTCACCTATGGGCTTTCCATGAAATCTTGTGATTTCACGCAAGGAATGCTTGTGGGAATGTCATCTGTGGTAATGGCTGCTGCAGTTCTTCTGCTGGCTCCTCTGTCTCAGTTAAGCTAGAGGTATCTATTTCCCTCATTGTAATTCCTGTTTTCCATCTCTTGATCTCTTTGTTTAACATTCTGATTATACTTTTTTTTCAATAGCTATAGCAGTAAATTGATAGATACCCACATATATATATTTCAAGGACTTCAAGAGAAACTTTTTCTTGTTTCATAGCAAACATGTTTAAAGTTCTTTGCATAGTGTTCTATTGTCTCTATTTCCTTGACAGTAAATTGTTCACACTTTGAATTTGTGTCTGTTCCAGTCATCTATAAATTGCTACATAACTGCTTGAGACAACAATAATTTGTTTGGCTCACAAAATTTGAACAGAGATTATGAGGAATATTCATCTGAAAATTCACTCTTTTGATGAACAGTTCTATGAGATTTGATGGATGTACCAAGTCACATCACCACCACCACCATAATCAGGACACAGAATGGTTCTAACAACCCCCCAAATTCCCTTGGGTTGCCCCCTTGCAGTCAACCTCCCCATCCCAACCCCTGGAGACCACTGTTCTGCTTCCTGTTTCTATCCTTTCACCTTTTTTTGGTCTGCCATATAATGAAACTATGCAGTATTTAGTATTTTGAGCCTGGCTTCTTTCACTTACCATAATGCATATATTAACTAGTCCACTCCTCTTTACTCCTGAGTGGTGTTCCACTATATGGATGAGCCGGTTTATCAATTTATCAATCGAGGGACACTAGGCTTGTGCTCAGTTTTTAGAGATGATGAATGAATCCACTTTAAACATTCATTTACAGGTTTTTGTGTAAGTGTAAGCTTTCATTTCTCCTGGTTAAATACCTAAGAGTGGGATTGCAGGGCCATATTGCAAGATATGCATAACCTTATAAGAAATTTCTCACCTTTTAGGGGTTGTACCATTTTGCATTCCTACCAACAAAGTGGGGAGTTCAGTTGTTCTGCATCCACACCAGGGCTTGCATTGTCAGGACTTTTCATCTTTTCTATTCTTATAGGTGTGTGTGTGATGATATCTGATTGTGGTTTTTCAAGACAATGTACATATTTTCAAGTTTAATTTTTATATTTTGATAATCATTTCCAGATATTCAGTTCAGGAAGGGTTACTGTAAGGTATGTCCCATCTTGAAATGTAAGTTGCCTCTGATCTTTGTACCTACTTTTAGTGCCACATGCATTATAGGGAAGTTGTTTACCTGTGTGTTCCTCTATGGGACTGTGAACTTCAAAGTATGGATCGCAGCCATTTCTCTTTCCCCAGTACCTAGACTGATGCCTGACCTGGAATTGGCACACAGTGATTATGTGATAAATGGATTGATCAATGACTGAATTTGTTCAACCTGTAATTACAAAGGGTTTGATTTGCTCAATAATCACCACAGTGGGCATTCGCACAGGCTGATAGGTTTTTCTTTCTTTTTTTTTTTTATTGAGGTTTACATTTTTTTTTGAAATGGAAATACTATGGGAGATATGAGGCAAGTTTTGTGACATTGCAGAACATCTGTATGTGCCAGGTATTAAGGTAGATGCTTTCAGGATTTATCTCATCTTATACTATCCAGAACCCCTATCCAGGTAAGCCGTTAGCATGGGGAAAAGAGCACCAGCTTTGGATAAAACTGACTTTGTCTTTAATGCTCATGACTTTGAATTAATGATTTAAAACCTCCCCTTGTCTCATTTTCCCCATCTGCAAAATGAGCATGTTAACACCTAACTTACAAAGTAATTTTGGATACAACAAAGGAAGTATGTGCAAAGCATCCAGTGTGTACTTTGCATCCAGTAATACTTGGGTCCCCATTCCTTAAATTTCACATGCAGTGAAGCTGAGACTCTGAAAGTTTAATTCATTTGCCTAGGACCACACAGCTGATATATTGCTGGAGCAAGACTGGAACCCAAGTATGCTGACTCTAAATGATCCAGTCTCTCCATAAAGCTTCCTTTGTTTTCAGATACTACTCAAGAGGAAGGATTGGCATCTTGAGCAACAGAGGAGGCACTTTTGGGGAACTTTCCAGAAAAGGGGGAGAGGGAAGATAGTGCCAATCACTGTGAATGGTGTAACTCTTCCTTCATTCTTTCTTTAACGAGTGCTTGAAAAACAGAATTTCAAAGCTAAGCAGGGGAGATTTGCACCCCAATTTGAATTGGCTGTCAAGAAGATAACATGTACGGGTGACAGCAAAAGCAAAAGGAGTTGTGTGCTCCCATGCAGTTGCCATATGAAGCTTCAACCTAAGCATGAGATAGGCCTTTTTTTTGTGGTACAGTGAAAAAATGTTTCAAGCAACCCCTGACCTGGAACTGTCTAGGGCGTCTCCACCCCTGTGGGGCAAAGGTCTTTAGTATATGAGAGACTCGGCATAGAACACATTTCATCATCCCCACTTAGGAGAAGTACACTGGGTTATTACTGCAGAAAACCTGAGAAGTGGCATATCTTTATTTTTTGGTTATGAAGAGCCAAGATTTCTTATTTGTTATATTGTTTTGCTTTTTTGTTGCTGTCATTTGCTGTCCCAGGCATCAAATGATCCATAAACAAAACATTTACCCACTGCACACACAGTCTGAAGAAGAAAACCAAATTTCAGAGCAACCAAAATGGCTGTTGCTAAAACCCATTTTAAAAACCATGCATTTTTCTTAGTAATATGTGACTTTTAGGTAAAACTCCTCTCATGATGCTATCACAGAGCAGGTACCTGAAAAATGTTCTTTTCTCCTCCTTTTCTGTCTTAGAATTCCATTCCCTGCCAGGCAAGGCACTGGGGACAGAATGGCAAAGAACAGGAGCATATTCCCTGACCTCAAGGAGGTGTAGGGAAAACAGACATTGAAAAGAAAGAAAAGTACGATGTGGGCACAAAAAGGAAAGTTTGGGGAACTACAGGAATAATTAGTGAAGGGGTAGGGTTAGGGACATCCCTTGTCCCTTGGAGAGTCCAAACTCAGATGATGTTCAAGCTGAGACCTGAAAGATGATTGAGAGTGAGCTTGGGAAAGAGGTAGGAGGAGAACATTTTGCAGAAGAAAACAGTATTCTTATATGTGGCTGTTATTTTACAGGAACATAATTTATGATTTTTCAGCAAACTTGGGTATCTTGTTTCTAATCCCACAACACATTAGGACTAGGAACTAAGGACGCCAAGAGGGCTGCCTACTGCCCACCTTGTGGATGATAAAACAGATAGACAATGATGGAGAAGAAAGCAAAACTACAAAATAAAAGGAAGGAGGAGGAGGAAAGAGAAGAAAAACAGAAGTCACTCTCCCACTGCACTTTTAGGGCTATTGAGATAACAGGCAGATGTCCACTGTTGTAGCATTTCATGTAGCTGGCCTCTGGGAAAATGGTGACTGAGCATAAAACAACCTTTGGTATTTACAAAAATGATGCTGAGCCATCAAGAGTGAGTTAAACTACCCTATAGACATCAGTGGTAATGCCCATGATTGTAGTTTCTTGACTTTACACCCAATGCTATTTCAAGTTAAAATTTTTGATGCTCCCTTTATCCAAATGCAGATGAAGAAGGTTTCTCTCCTTTCTAAACCTGGCTTAGCTGCCCTTCTGGGCTTTTGCAGGATCCTGCATTGTTTTAGTTTCCTGGGCTGCTCAAACAAATACCATGAACTGGGTGGGGTTAGACAATGGGAGTTTGTTAGCTCACGGTTTTAAGGATGGGACAATATCCAAATCAAGGCACCATCAAGGTGATGCTTTCTCCCCAAAGACTATGGCGTTCTGGGACTGGCTGTCAGTGATCCTTAGTTCCTCCATCACGTCGCCTGATCTCTTTCTTCTCTTTGGGGTTCCCTTTCAGACTCCTACTTCCCGTGGCTTTCTCTCTGTGTGCCTTACTGCCATTCTTTTATAAAGGACCCAGTAATAGGATTAAGACCCATCCTGACTGAGGAGGGCCACATTTTAACTGAAGTAGCCTCATCAAAGGCCCTACTTACAATGGCTTCATGTCCACAGGAATGGATTAAGTTTAAGGACATGTTTTTCTGGGGTACATAGATCTTCAAACCACCGCAATGGCAATAACCATGCTGACTGTGATCGTCTTCTGTATCCCCTGCCTTGTTGCTGGTCTGTCGTAGACGTAACGGCCTTTGAGCACAAGCCGAACCTTTGAAATGAATCTGTTCCCCGGAGCCTGCCTAAAAGCCGGCCAAAAGTGAGCATTTAATAAATATTTGTTTAACAGCTCTAGTTTAAAAATATTCCCATCCTAAATGTTCAAAATTTTAAAAAAATGTTTTCATGTTCAAAGATATACACTTGGGTAATACAAATGCCTCATTTGTCAAGGGTTTTACAAATATGTATGTGAAGTCTTTTCTCCACTAAAAATCCCTGCTGGTTCCTCTGGCACTAAGATTCTGTAAGATAGATTTAATTCTCTTTCTACATGAACATTTTCTGATGGGAGCCTAGCCTGTTATGCTCTCCTTGGACAAGTTCAGGGTAATTTTGAGTTGGATTGGATGTTTTTTGTTTTTCTCCCTTGCTTATGATGAGAGGAAAATTTTCCTGTTTTTTTCAAGTTATAATTTTAAACCTTCCTTAAAAAGGATGCTGGACATAAAGGCTTGGAAAGGAAAGAAGGAGAACAGAGCTAAAAAACAGATATCTTATGATTTCTTTTTTGTTGCTGTTTGTATGACAATTACCAGTGTATTTGACCTCTGTATGGACATCTCTTGTCCATTTCCTCCTATTAGTCCAGTTTTTGAGAGAACTGAATAATTTGGAATATGCCCAAGAATTCTGAGCCCAGAGTGTGCCTTATGGAAAGCTAATACCCTCTTCCTCTGTGGCCCACCTCATCATGTTGACTTGGTTTGCTGGACAATGGGAAGTTAGAGCATAAACTACAATGTAAACTATAATCCATGCAATGTAGCAGTGCTCCAAAATGTATTCACCAAATACAATGAATGTGCCACAGTGATGAAAGAGGCTGTTGATATGGGAGGAGTGGGAGTGTGGGGTGTAGGGTATGTGGGAACCTCTTATATTGTTTAATGTAACATTTTTTGTGATCTATGTACCTTAAAAAAAGACGATTTAATAAAATGAAAATTAAAAAAAATTTTTTTTAAAAACCTATCATGTTGCTACCGCATATCGAATGCTCACTATATTCCTGGTGTGATGCTCAGTGTGGTGGACATGCTCTCTTTAAACCTCACAACTGCTCCATGAGAAGCTATTATGGTCCTTATGTTAGAGTTGAGAAGCCTGGCACTCAAAAGGCTACATAATACATCCAAAGCCATCTTGGTAATGGAAGAGCCAGAATGTGAACCCAGAACTGACTGACTCAAGACAAGGATCATTATTTCATGATATTATCCTGGATGCTGTGAGTGTAGAGAGATGGCCAAGGCTGCATTATGAGGGAAAAAAAGTACCTTGGAAAGAATGGGGACAAGGAAAGACTGGGGGGCGGGATTCAACATGGCCTTATGAATAAGACAAAAATGTGTTCCATCTCAAGTGTTGAAATTCTTTGGAAATATTCTATGAGTTCTCTACTTAGTGAGTATCGTGAGAGCTAGGGCTTGTCCACCAAGCACAATGACTGGCATGGTAGGCTCTCAAATATGTTGGGAAGAATGGATGGATGAGGCAAGTGCAGGTGGGTTCTACAAGGAAGTAAGGAGATTCTCAGAATAGGAACTCGCCTGACTGTTCTCTGGATATAACAGTAACATTCTCTGGATAAAAGAATAAAGAAAAAGGTATAGATGTGGTTTCCTCATCTGAGTGGGAAATTTTGCAGAAAGCAAGAAGGTACTCAAGACAGAGGCATCTTTTGCCATACACAAGGTTCACACCTGGACTTCAAGTCTATTACTTGTACTCCATTCTAGGGACAGCCTAGCTCAATGGAGGAATCACCAGTTTTGCCATCAGACAAATCTGGATCAAAGTCTGATACTGTTACTAACAGGCTTTGGAAATAACTTTGGAAGTGCTACTTAACTTCCCTAAGCTTTAGTTCCTTTTCTGTAAAACAGAATTGTAATACCTAGAGAAATGGGGGTAAAATTTTTACATGGCTTATGTACTTTCCTATTTTCCTTTCTGAGTCCATGACCTTTGTCTTAGTTGGACTCTGGTGACCATCTGCTTGGAAGAGAAAGGAGAATAGAATGAAGTGGAAGGAAATTTACTCCATGTGTCTGTGGGGATGCCCTTGCCCCATGATGTTAGGTTCCACGGCACGACTCCTGATCTCATGCCATCTTGTATCTGAGAATTGCTGTGGACTGCCAGCCAGGCAATCTTTGAGTCAGACCATGACACTCCATTTCCTACCTGGCTCAGCTGCCCCAGGACAGCTCAGCATCTTTCTTCTCTGTGATTACCTCCTAGGGCCCAAACAGAAGAGCAGGCAAGGGATCCTGCTCACAGCATTTCCCTCAACTCATCCAACATTCTACCCCCTACCCAGGGTCTGAAGTCCAGAGAGGGAAAATTGTGTGACATGACCTTAGCATCCTTTGTCTATCTCTTTCTTTTCCTTCCTACAGTCTCCCAGAACCAGAGGAGCTAGGCTTCCCATCCCTTTTCCTTTCTGGTCTGCTTTATTAAAATTCCTGGTTTTGCCAAACAGTCTGATCCCTAATATTCTAAAGGGTGGAGATAAAGGAATTTAGGAAAAAGTCCTTCCAAAGACAGTAGTGTGACTTGAAAGGTCTTTATTGTCTGGCTGCAAAATCATTTTTGAGTGTCAAAATTTGAATAGTAACTCCCTCCAGGACAATAAGAAAATGCCTAAAAGCACAGACCTCTAGAGTCAGGTTCAAAACCTAATTCTGCCACTTACTAATAGTGTGACTTTGGGCAAGTTACAAAACCTCTCTGTCCTCGGTTTCCCATCTACAAAATGGGATTAAATAATATATCAGAATCCTTGGGGATGATGAGATTAGTTAGTACATGGAATAGTACCTGGCACCTAACAACTCTCCTGTAAGCCTTTATTATGTATAGAAGTATGGCAACCTTCTTCGTCATTACCATTATCTTTGTTTTTCTTTGTGTGCCTTCTGTCATGAATCTTAACATCCTAGCCCTACCCAGGCATATGGATGCCCTATATCATCCAGGGCAAAGATCAGTTACTCAAGAAGGCAAGAGAAAAAAAAAACACATTAATAATTAGAAAAATACAGTGTCCCTAAGCACTGTTTGCTAGGTGATAAAGTTATTTCTCATGGGCATGCAGGTTAACAATTCTGATATTGCTATACTTGTATGCTTCAGTAACTGGACAGTGGGTGGTAGAAGTCAGATTTTTTGGAGGGTGGGAGATAACAGATAAGCAAGGAGAGGAGACTGGTATGGTCTATGTGGTAATGGATTAGAGTTGTAACATGACCATGATGTCATGTTTAGCTTAATTTAGATATAGATGACTACATATAAAATCTTTTTAGGGAAACGGACTTGGCCCAGTGGTTAGGGCGTCCGTCTACCACATGGGAGGTCCGCGGTTCAAACCCTGGGCCTCCTTGACCCGTGTGGAGCTGGCCCATGCGCAGGGCTGATGCGCGCAAGGAGTGCCATGCCACGCAAGGGTGTCCCTCGCGTAGGGGAGCCTCACACGCAAGGAGTGTGCCCATGAGGAGAGCCGCCCAGCGTGAAAAAGAAAGTGCAGCCTGCCCAGGAATGGCGCCGCCCACACTTCCCATGCCGCTGATGACAACAGAGCGGACAAAGAAACAAGACACAGCAAATAGACACCGAGAACAGACAACTGGGGGAGGGAGGGAAATTAAATAAATAAATAAATAAATCTTTTAAAAAATCTTTTTAGATATGTGCAAATATACAAGTTAGTATAAGCAAATATCTCTTTGCTCTGTCAGCTGCAATGAGCACACCTAGTGCCCAGATTTTCGTTTCTAATACCATTTTCTAATACAAGGAACTAGAACTCTTTGGAGAAATGGTTGATTCTAAGACTAGATAGGAAATATACAAGATGAGCCTGGAACATCTTATAGTACCAGAAAATAAGTACTCAAAAAACGATCAGTGCATGTCAAAGGGACACAGGAGCCAGCTGAAAGACCTTCCAAGAGCCAAAGCCAGAACAATCAGAGCAACAAAATAAAGTATTGGATTATAACCCAATATCAGTGTCCATAATGATATTAATAAATGATCAAATAAATAAGTGGGAAAAGGGGAAAATCTCTCATGCAGAATTCCAAATAAATTATATAGGTACTTGGTACCCAAGAAGATGGAGCATAACTCCTCATTCCCTAACTGTAGGCTATACATATGGACTTCCTTGCAAAGAATTCAGTGTGGGAAGGGATAAAATACTATAGCTTTGTGGTGGAGGAATCCGATAAACCATACCTCAGCCTTTTCCACCTTAGCAAGGAGAGCACAGGGACGTCATCCACTTTTTATTTGTTGACCAAGGACCTTGATGGAGTCCAGCTCCACAGAACAGCCAGGACTCGTTAGTTTTTTCTAAGGGTCATAATGAGTTATGAAAATTATTATTACAAAATAGAGAAAGTTTGCTCTTGGTACTGCTTGGTGAGTCTCTTCCTACAGAGGTGGGTAAGCTAACTCTGGGGCTGGTGTGTGTCTAGAAGAGAAACCATCTTGCTGTGAACAAGACCTTTTGGGTCCCATGAGGTAATTATATGTATATGTATATGTTTCTTTCACCTCTCAAGTTGGCAAGGGCATGTTATCAAGATTCTAACCCAGATCATACCCACGCTACACTTCCCTAACCTTACGGTCCTACCTTTCTTTGATGCCGACCTGGGCTTACCTCCCACCTATGCTTTCATTTCTCCTAAGCTGGGTATATATTTGTGGAAAACGATCAGGGAAACTGGGTTGCTGGGTCTGGTACAGCTTCCTGTCTAGGAAAATTAAAACAATATTTTAAAAATCCAGTTATAAGTGGGTGCTCAGTAATTCTTGATAGCTTCTCTGAGGCTGGATTCCATATTTCTAAATATTTAGTGCCTGGAAGCTAAGATAGAAATGGCTATCTAAAACTGCCAAAAATTTGCTTCCTGTGGTTCTGAATGCAAAAGTGGGAACATGACTTTGGGGCGGCCTCTTCTCTCCTTTTGTGCGTGATTACTTTGGTGGCCTTCTCAGTCATGCCCACTTAAATTAAGTAACTACTCCCTGCCCTGGAGTTAGCTCAGCACTTGGAAAAAGTAATCGAAAAGCAAATATTTTATAATGGAATATTAAGTGTTCTGTTTAATAGTATAAAAGGCTCTTCCAAGTGGTAAGGGACATCTCAGCAGCTATTATTTTCCTTAATGAAGTGCTTGGCTTTTCCCCTAGCAGGTCTGAAAAGAGGGTTTGAGCATTAGTGGGTGGGATCTTGGGCTGGGAGGAAAAGAGTTGGGAGAAAGGGCTCTGACCAAATGACAGACTTGGGAAGTGTATGCTCTTTAACTAGACAGACTAGTGTTTGGGATCTATTTTTTAAAAAATAATTAAAAAAAAAAAGACCTGCCATCAGGATTTTATCTGGTTTATGAATGCTCTTGGGCATTGTCTATATACTATTAATACTAAGCCAACTTGTCTGAAATTTCTACTGAAACTCTGTAGAGAACCCAGGGGAAATACCTTTTCCATCCTGATGCAATCATCAGTCTTGCCTTTCTCCCTTTGGCCCCATGGGCAGCCTCCATTCTGGTCAGTTTCCACTTCCCAGAGGGAAGCCAGACAATGATTGCATTTGCCAGAACTCTCCATGGCAAATGACAGTAACCTCAGCCCATACAACTTATTTAGAAAAGGACTTCTCTATCCTCTCTGCTTCTTTGGTGTTATCCTTATTCATTCACAGTGAAGAAAGGCTTTCTTCATGTAGTAGGTTCAGACCCACTGGAATTCATGGTCTTTAAGCTCCTTGACTCCAAATGTTCCAAACAGAAAAAATCCATGGAAGACCTCTGATTGGCCCAGCTTAGATCACATGTTCACCTCTGACCCAATCGCTGTAAGAAGGAGGAGGATGGTGATTGGTCTGCCTTCGGTTACATGCTCACCTCTGTGGCCAGAGGCCTAAGTTAGTGTGTTTTTTCCATTCCTGTTTCAGCGCACACTGGTCTGATTTTCAACAGCCAGCACTTACATCTCATTGCGAGAGGGCTCCTCTAGCTGCCAAAGCCCACTCAGCCCTCAAACATAGCAGGTTGGAAATTCTGAGGAATTAATGTCTGCCAGAAGCAGCCCTCAACCAATGCCTGATGGGAGGTGGTGTCTAAAATCTAAGAGCTCCCTTGCCCCTGGGTGGAATAATTCTGAGGCAGTATTCTACAACATTTACCCGAATTCCAGAGTGGGATTAAGCTCTGGTTCATCACAGTTGTGTCTAGCTTGTCAATGCATTCTTTAATTCCCTCTTTCTTGTCTTGCTCCCCCATGTCTTTTATACCAGTATTTCTTGAGACCACCTCACAAGTATGCTTGCACCTGAGTTCTTTCATCAGCAATGTCTTCTGGGGGAGCCAAATTAAGGCAGTTGTGGTTTTCAACTCAAACAGCATCACATGATTCAAATGGGGATGGAGAAGTTTGCCACGGGCAATGGAGGTTCTGAATACACAGAGACAATAGTTGTCCACTAAAAAAATATATATATATGATGAAAATTAAAAAGAAATAAAATCCCCAAACCAGAGCAGCAAAACAGCAAACAAAGAGGACTTACAGTAAGTTATTTCCCATAGGACCAGGACCTGGGTGCAGCCCGTGACTGGTCTGCCACACCCAGGAAAAGCGTACTGGCCCCTCATGGACCAGCTCTGGAAAGGAAAGTGCCAGAGGACCTTGGACTCAGGCTACAGTGAAGGCCGCACCATATGTAATACCCTTTCCACCATCATTTCATTAACCCTGGGCCATCCCCACCACCAACCCTAGCTGAATCCCAGGCTCACCCATCATGGCAGAAAGAGGCACCCACCTCCTCAGCTTCTGGCCAGAGGCTGCATTGCTTGGCTTATGATGGCTGACATTCCTACTAGATACCGGACTTGTGTGATGGTCTGGGTGTGCACAGTGATAAAAATACATTTACCTCTTTGTGCAGCAGTTACAACAGCCCTTCCTCTTTCCATTTGGGGTTATTGGTTTTCAAAACCAAACATATTCCATGTATGTCATAGAACAGGCTGGCTACAAAGCAGAGCTAGAGACAGGGCTCGAGGTGTGCATGACTCTGAAAGAGTCCTCTTCAGAAAACAACAAACAAAAACCTCTCGGGATGTGAGGGAAGCAAAATAGGGAAAGTAAAGGATCTTAACAAAGATGCATTCTCAGGTAAAGTCTACAAACGGGGTGATGGCCATAGCCCTTTGGCCAAATCCAGTGTCACCTGGGTTTGTAAATAAAGTTTTATTGGCACAAAGCCACGCCCACTACCTTGCGGGTTGTCTAAGGTGGCTTTGAGAAGTAGTGACAGAGACCATATGGCCTGCAAAGCTAAAATATTTACCATCTGACCCTCTTCAGAAAAGTTTAATGATGCTCTAGACTCACCCAACCCACTGGGAGCCCAGAAGCACCTATCCCTCTGTAAAGTTATCTACACCTTGAGGAAAGGGGGTTGCTCTTTTTATCCGAGAGCATCTTCTGGACACGGGGGCAGCTGTGAGCTATTAGCCATTGAGAAATGGGTGCACCTGCCTGGTAAAGGAGCACTTCCACGGCTCCGCCAGCATCTGCAGCAGTGTGCATCTGCACTGGCATGAAGCCGCAGGAGACCCATGTTTCCTGCCTGAAACTGAGCCGTTTTTCTCTCTCACCTGGACTACCACTCTCGCATTTCGCTCTTGCCTCCTGCCCACTCACCCCATTGCTCACGTGAAGATAATGAGGAAATGCTCTGGCCAAACATGGCTGGAGGTCAGGGGACATTCTTTAAGTCTGGGGACATGCCCTGTTCCCTCCAGCTTCCCGGCCTTCGCCCAGGCTGTTTCCTCTGCCTAGAACGCCCGCCCCAGCACCTTCTACCTTCCTAGACTCTCCCTCCAGATCTCAGCTCAGAGAACCCTTCCCCAAGGAGGCCTTCACGAACCCTCTCCCCATAAATCCCATTTTTCTCCAGTAGTCAGAATTCAATTTTTCTGTCTTTCTATATATATTTTTCCTGGCCTGTGCAAGCCACAGCATGCAAAAAAAGTATACATAGATTTTCTTTTTTAAAAAACAAAAATACTACATTATCTTTATTACTTTGAAACTTGCTTCCCTCCCTTAACAATGTAAACCATAAGAAACTATCCAGTTTGGTATGTATAAATTTAACTCATTTTTTCTAACAGCTGCATGGAGTTCTGTAATATAGATACACAATAAATTATTTAACAAATCCCATATTGATAGGAATTTGGATTGCTCCCATGTTTATTATTATAGTTTCATTTTACAAACAGTGGTGAAAAAAACCTCTCTGAACAAATAGCTTTACATTCTGGTGCTTCTACTTCTTTGGGTGCAATCACTAGATGAGGTATTTTTTGGTCAACATATACATGCATTTTAAGATTTAATACAGACTGACAAATTACTTTCTGAAAATGTAGCAAATTGCACACCCGCCATCAGCTTCTGAGATCACCCAATTGCCAATTTTCTTTCCAGAACCGGGGTCCCTCCATCCTTTTAATGTTTGCCAATCTCTTGGAGAAGAAATTGCTTTGGCCTGCATGTCCTTGGGGTTGCACACCTTTTTATACATACACTATTTTGATCATGAAAGTGACCCCTAACATGATGAGACTGTAGCGTTAATTTAGGGGCGAGGTGGTGACATTCTGTACTTGTCCTTAGAGTTGATGTCAAAAAAAAACACCCCATCTACCCTCAGCTGATCTCCAGGGGGCACGCCGGCTGTTCTCCCACCCTCACCGCCTGGGCTGGGGAGAACCCTGGACTTGCGGGGCTCGGTGAGGGTAGGGGCGGTAGATGGCTCGGCTCCGTCTGTAACCTTCTCCCTCTGCCTCTTCCCTTGCAGACCCCACCCAGATGAACAACGCAGTCCCCACCTCCCCGCTGCTCCAGCAGATGGGCCATCCGCATTCCTACCCCAACCTCGGCCAGATCTCCAACCCCTATGAACAGCAGCCACCCGGCAAAGAACTCAACAAGTACGCCTCCCTAAAGGCAGTCGGTAAGGGCCTCGGCACGCAGCTCCCTCTGGTTTCCTCCTCCTCCTTTTTCCTCTCCTTGTAGATTTCTTTCGCTTCAACTTTTTTTCTGACTCCTTTCTCTTTCTCACACTTTCTCTGTCTCTGGAACCCAAAACCCCTCAGCTGCTTTCTCTGACTCAGAGCAAGTCCTGCCCTGGGGGTGTGGGGGCAGGGTGGGGTGGGGTGAGGGGCACATGGGAACGCTGCTTCCTGGGGAGGACCTCAATGCTCACCTGTTCCAATGACAACTCCAACCTCTTCATCTTCCCTATCGAATCTTCAGGGGGAACCTAGACATAGACTCCAGGTCTGTCCTCTCAGGAATGCCTTGCCTTTAGTGTACAGCCCGTCATCCACTCAGCCAATCCCACCACCGAAAAGACAACACAGGCTGCCCATTCCTACCACAGGCAGCCTCTGTGCAGCAATATGTAAATATTTCTTAGGCTGGGCAATGTGGAGCTACTAGTATCAGACTTCTTATCAGGTGCCAGGGTCTGCATTCGAATCTACTCACCTCATCTCCTTTCCTCCCAGCAATCCAAACAGGGAAGTGCACTTATTATCCAATGTCCATATTAGTACATGGACTCAAAGAGGCTAATCTTATTTGCGCCCAAATCAAACAAGCTTTGGTGGCAGAGCAGAGACTCGAACCTGGGTTTTTATCACTTAGTACCCCGTGCTCACACCACTGCCCTCCCCCTTGCCGGCTCACCTTGAGCTCCTTCCTATCCCTCACACATGAAGGGTGTGACAGTGACGCAGGCTCCTGAACAAGTTGCTCATTAAGAAGTTCTCTCTTCTCGTAGGAGGAAGCCACAGCAAAGCCTGGGGTTCCTGAGTTGGGCAGGTCTGTAGCAATCTCAGGCTTCCCTGTGCAGTGGTTATCAATCATGGTTGCATATTACAATCACTTGAAGAGCAGCTAACACCAACCAATGTCCCAGCTCTTCCTTAGAGATTTTGATTGAATTGGTCAGGGATGATGCCCAGACATGGACAATTTCTTAAAAGCTCTCTAGAAGAGTTTAATGTGAAGCCAGAGTTGAGAACCATTGATGAAAAGCACTCCATCAGCCCAGTATCTAGGAAAACCAAATCCCATCCCAAGTGCTTGCTCCTAAATTCCTCCTCTAGATATATAAATCACACAAAACGTTACATTAAAAAATATAAGAGATGCCCATATGCAATGGGGCATTCTTCTCTTTTCCTTTCCACTGTGTCCTGTGAGTTCTCATAGGAAAGATCTTTCAGCCAGTCTTTCTACTTAACCCAGCCCTTCTCTGAGCTTATTCCGTGAGGAACTGGAAGAGCCAGACAGACTTGGGGTCAAACCCTATCTAGGCTACTTACTTCCTGTGTGGCCTCAGGCAACATTTACCCCCACTGTAGGTCTCACTCTTCCAAACTATAAAATGGGCCTAAAGGTGAGGCAAAATGAGAGGCAAAATGGAGAAGACTCATATTGTGGCTTGGCAAAGAATAAGTGTTCAATATGTATTAGTCACTGCCCACTGTCTTGTTACCAATAGACCCTAGATGAACCCTGTCCTGATTTATATCTCATAAATGCTCAGATCTGTAAACATTCTCTTTTCAAGTGGATTTGGCATTCAGAAGCCCCAGAGTAATGAAACAATTCACTTTGGGTAGGATTCCATTTTATCAATGTAGGTCCTTCTCTTCTTTAGGTATTTATAAGAACAGTACTTTCCACATGCTTTTGGTTCCTGGGAAGCTTTGGGCAGGTAGAAAATCCCACAAACCATGTGCTTCTTTTTTTTTTTTTTAATCCGCTTCTTATGCTCTTTTCTTCCCCCTTCCAAGCCCCTTAGAGTTGGGGTAGAAAATACTTTCTCTAGTATGAAATATCCTAGTTTCCTGGTAAACTATCATCAGAAACCAAAGTTCAGACATTGTCACATGCCTATGATGTTTGTGGCAACCATGATACACAGAAATCAGATTCACAAAACAAACATGTTTGTGTCTCATGTAGTGCCATACACAATCTAGGTGCTTGGTGCTTGTAGCAGAAGACTACCTTTAGGCATTCATATTCCCTGACCTCCAAGGATTTCCAGATGGAGCTGTTCAGAGAAGGGCTAAGACAACTTTATTATACCAAGGGCACAGGATGTACAGATGACACAGGCTTTTCTAAATCCAGAGCCTCATAAGACCTTACATACAATTTCCCAGATTTTGTGCTGAATTTCTATGCCTAAGTCAAATCTCATCACACCCCATGACAGAAGATTCCCTCCATTCTATATTGCATGCTTGCATAGTGTATGCACCCTAAGCATGTTTAAATAGACCAAAATATTACTAGGAAAGGATGAGAACTATTGCCTGGGAAAAGAAGGGCAAGATATATGTACCCATGTAATTGCTAAAGCTTTCATACACCATTTGGTAGCCCACCTCCCTTTTTGAGTCTTGCAGTTAGGCAATAGATAGTGTCTGCTGTTATATTTGACTCTTCTTTTGGCAATAAAAAAAAAAAACCCCAAAAAACAGCCATATGTCTTCTTCCTTTCAAATTGACCACACTACCCTCTGCAACTCATTCCTTTAACTTAGGCCCAATATCTCCTTCCTTCAACACCCAATAGTTTTTTGGATAAATAATGGATAGATACTCCAACAGAGGTCCTCGACTCTTTCAATGATTTATATCGGGTTCCTTTACATAGCAAATATATGCAGTGAATTTGGAATAAAATTTGCAGTATGACAATATATTCGACACTTTTGAGTAACACTTTCTTCCATAAATCAGGAACCCCTGAAATGCTTGTTAAATGAATGAATGAGCTTATCTTTGACAAGAATAAAGGAATAGCTGGGTTGTGTAGAAGTATCCCTATATTTTTAGAAAACTCAGAAGCTTCCCACTTGGAGAACCCTCTCCAATCCTGGTTGATGTGCCTCCCTTCTTCTCTGTCCTTCTCTCTGATTATTGTGGGAGCTCATGGGGTTTTATCTGACTCAAAGTTGGTCTTGTGAACCTCTAACAAATGGAGGGTCACTGAGGGAAAGACAGACTACCTGACCAAGGGGTTACCCAGGAGTCCAGCATCTGCCTGCACAAATGAAATGCAAATCCCATAATAAATGTTCTTTCAAGGGTTCTTTATTAAGGCATAATGTGATCATGGTGTGAATGATGAAATGCATTTCATTAATGAAATCATTACCACCCAGGAGAGAAGTTACTTCAAAAAATGGCTTGCTGTTGAAAGCTCTGCAACCTCTGATAACCAGAACCATTTTCTAAAAATTCATTCTAGTGAATAAAGGGCAGGTTGGGCAGCCATTAGGGTTAACTGCCAAGTTCAGAAATACCTCTGAGAAATAAATTTCTCTTAGGAGCTTTAATATTCAGAACACCCGATGGGTAATCAGAGACTCAGGCTTAGCCCAGACTCTCGCCTGGCTTATTTAGCTGTATGACTTTGACTCGGTCACTGAAGCTCACTGACCCCAACTGTCTTTGTGAAAAATGAAACTGAACCATATGGTCTCCAAGGTCCATTCTAATTTTAAAATTAGAAAATTAAGCAGTTCCACTCATTCTAGCTCAGAATACCTATGGGCCATTAAACATGCTCCTTTTATTCATTGCCAGGTAAAATCAGAAAGCTCAATTCTTTGAGGAAAAGGGGATTTAATTGTTGGCTGTTCCTGAGACAAATTCTGCCCAAACCTGCTTTTCTTTCTATTTTATGTTATTTTTGTTTGTTGAAATTATCCCCATTCTTGTTTAAAGAGAGCTCTTTCCTTCCTACAATTGAGGGACATGGGATCGTAGCATCTGATCCTATATATCATGTGGCCACAGAATGTTCTTTATTTCCAAGGGGATAACTGCCCAGCTATTGGTAATAAAAATGAGCACATGTTAGGAAAATGTCAGGGGCTAAACTGCATAGCACTCTGTACTAGAAGGTTTGATGGGGTTGAGTTATAGTCATTCAACTCATTAATTCATTTTCCAAACATTTTGTCTGGGTGTCCCTTGATGGTGGGTACCACTGAAGTACAGAACAATCTGTCCCACTCATCTGCATACCCCACGCACCCAGGATGATGGGAGGCAATAACTAAGGGCTCCAATACATATTTGTAAAACCAGTGAATGACACCATGTAGTTGCCACCACCTCAATGAAGGTGAGTGAGATCATCAGCAAGATGGCAGAAGGTAGCATGACATCTAGAATTGGTCAGGATCATCTTCAAGACCTAGCTCAGGCATTTATTAAGTAACTGCAGAAATGACAAACTTCTCAGGTCTTGGTTTTCCCAGATGCAAAATGGGGATAATAATAATACTACATCCCTAATATCTTGTTGGGACGACTCAATGATACAGTGCTTGACACAATGTTCAGCTCAATGGCCTGGCATATAGTCAGACTGCGGCAAGTACTGTAATATATTAGAATCTTCAGACCACAGCTGCTTGCTGGTTGTAGTCTTTCTCTAATCTCCAAGACACAATGCTACCTGGAATACCATGCAATTTTCCAGATTTCATTTTGGAGGGAGGATGTGCTGGATCCGCATTTTCCACTCCAGTTTGATGGGAAAATACATGATATGAAAGCAACTCATGTTGGGGAGCTGATCAAACAGACAGATAAACAAGCTAACAAAAAAACAGCAAATGACTTCTTGGACCTGTCCTAAGGGCCAGCAAATTGCCCATACCCTGACACTTCCCACATCTGTAGTCTGGACAATGAAGATTGATGCCCAGAAGTGTAAGTGTGTAATTCATCAAAGAAAGATTCAGTTTTGCTCAATTGACTCTCCTTACTAAGTTGGAAATGTGAGTTTAAACATTTTAGCAATATTTTCAGCCAAGGTTGAATTCAAGAACTTTGTTTTGCTATTGACTTGGCCAAAAGTTAACCTGGAAATTCAGGTAAGCACAAGCTCCCTTGCCGAAACTACCAGCGTGATGGATGCTTACTATGTGAGAGCCCACCTTGAGATTCCTCACAGGTTAATGTTTGTGGGGCAGATGTTTGTGAAAATCTCTCTGAGGTTGAACTTCTGATTCAGAGCAGGATGTCTTCTGCATCAATAAATGCAAAAAGACCACATGTTTTTTTGGTAGTTCCCAATGGTCCTTACGAACAGAAATTACCTGTATATTGGCATTTATCTCCTCTGGGTTCCATGTCCAGTTTTTCCTCTACATGTCTAAAAGTTTAACAATGTGGCTACCAGAGGTTCCTGCCTATGTGTCCTTTACAAGGTTTAGGGCAACCTGGGCCACTTAGTATAAGAAAGACATGGAAGATACCAGCGTCATGATAAAATGCTGAGGTGCCTATTTTTTTCTCATTCAAAATTTTAATAAGAAAATAGTTTCTCTACGGTCATTTGACAGACAAGTATAGCTATTTTGCCAGAATCATGTTATATTTTTTATACCACTTATTAAAATCCTACATCAATATACTTCAATGCGGTATAAACTCCGTCTTCACTCTTGCTGCAGGAATCATATACAAAATTCCTAAGAGAAATATGAGTTTGTTAGCCATGGGTTGACCTTTACTAGTTTAATTTTTTTTTTTTTTTATAATTAGGGTAGAAAGGAAGCTCATATCATTGAACTCTCAAACAACATGCTTCTGAGGGAAGCATTAGGCCCACCATTTTGCAGATATGGAACCAGGCTCAATAGAGTTAAGTAATTTTCCAAGAATCACACTTTAAATAAATGGCAGAACCAAGAGCTCGACTCAGGATTGCCTGACCCAGAATCCTATGTTTTTTCCATGAACCAATGCTATATTCCTGGCATCTGAAGAATGAAACCAGGAAAAGCAAGGTCGAGGAGGCCCATTCACACACCCTCTTTTTGTGGGTCAAATTTCTTTTTATTGTGATGTAACTCAGAATATTATCCGTTAAACATTTAGGGTAAACAATTCAATGGCATTTAGTACATTCATAATGTGCAACCATCCTCTCTATCACAGTCTGAAGACATTTTCCTTATCTTAAAAGGAAATCCCATCAACAGTGATTCCCCATCCTCCCCCACCCCAAGTCCCTGTTACCTACCAATCAGCTTCTCTCTCGTAAGGATTTACGTATTCTGGAAGTTTCATAGAGCCGAAAGGTGGAACAACCCAAATTCCATCAGTAGGCGAATGGATAAACAACATGTGGTCTATCCATACAATGGAACGTTATTTAGACATCAAAAGGAATGAAATATTGCTACATGATACAATGTGGATTAACCCTGAAAACATTTTGCCAAGTGATATGTCAGACACAAAAGGTCACACCTGGTATGAGTCCATCCCGTTTAAGCGGCATTTAATTTTTCACTCAGCATTCATTCATTTAATGCTCATTGGTGCTACCAAGCACATAGTAGGGCTTTAACTACATATTTATTAGCCCGTGTGCCATTTTATTGTGTCCTCATCACCAAGGGGTCTATGAAGCCAAACTTGTCCCTGCCTTGTCAGAGCTGAGCCCTGTCTTAGGTACTGGGGACAGAAGAGATGAAGGCATGGCTCCTGCCTTCAAGGCAAACTGATGGATTTGGTGGAAGATCTGGGGCAGCATCACGATTTCCAGATGTCAAAGTCTCTGGCTCAGAGGGAGATAAAACATCAAGTTATCCTTGGGCTGAAGGAGAGTTGGTCACACTTAATTTTAACCTTGTCACCCTTCTGCTGTCACTCCAATTTTCCCTCTGTTTGAGTGATGAGAGTGTAGAGTTCAGATCCACAGGGGGAATGTGGCAATTTGAGTGTCTTTGGCATGCCTGGGAGGCCAACCAGAAAAGTTTAAGTGGAGCCGGATCTGTGCTCTGTAATCATTCAGTTCACAGACTGTTCCCCATGTTGCCTCTCAGCTGGCAGCCCAATATATCTCTGGAAATTATACAGAAATGTGGAGGACTTGGACTTTCCAATAGATTCCTAAGAAAGGAAAGGCTAACTAGTGGCATCTGCCTATCAGCCAGGCCTCCAGCCAATGGGCAGAGGCTGCCTGTGGACACATGGGCAAGTTTGCCAAATTCGAGTGAAATCCAGTCTTCCAGAGAAGGCCTGTTGAGGAGCAGGGTGGATTGTGCCAAGGGTTGCTCACCATCCATGACCTTAGGATTCTGCTAAAAAGGTGAGACCCCCTGAGGGCTCCTTCAGTACACGTGAGACAGAATTTCACTTAGAGAAACTGATTTATCACCCAAATGTCTGGCACACATCTGTTCCACAGAGCATTGTATAATTCATTGTGGGATTCTCAGATAACTTGATTTGATCCTTTTTGTGTTTAGGGGGCGTTTCCACATCATAGAAAGAAGGACAATGTGGAGAAAATGGACTTCCCTATTCAGCTTGCCACCCAGCACTTAGTGTTGCCACTAGCAGTGCCTGTCTCAACCTTGAATTTGGAGCCAATCCTGTGTCCCTTTTCAGGACGGTGATGACAATAGAACGGGAACACCCATTCACCTCTGGTCAACAGAGTGTTGGCCTTAGCCAAAGTGACCTCCTGTAACTCACGTTTTCCTGTCTCTTTTAGAGGGCTAAAAACTTAGAGCTGGATTTACTGCCTAAGAATACTCTTCTAACACGACTGAAAACATTTAGGCCCTTTTCCAGGTCCTCTTTTGATCCGTCAGGCTGTACCTTGACACTGCCTTAAGGCCTTGCTGGAGGAGGCACAGGTCATGGCCTTAGTGGCATTTGCATACCTGTTCCTTCTCCCTGCTCCCTGGTATCCCAAGACCCATTCCCCCTTGGAGGCTATACCTGGGGCAGCCAGCAACAGCCCCCAGGTATGAGGGTGCAGAGAACATGGGGAGCCTGGCAAGCCTATCAGCATCTCTCAATTGTTATTTTTTAGGAAGTTGTGATGGTGACTGGGCAGTGGCGACACTTAAGTCACCCAAAGGTACCGTATGGCTTTTTCTAGCTCATCTGTCCAGGTGTTGTCAGATTACAAGTGAATGAATAAAGCCTCAGAAAAGTCCTGGTGCCCGTGTATCATCCAGCACGCACGTGTGTCTGCGTTCAGTGGCCCTTGCAAGTTCGTCTAAGTTCAAGTGTGTAGGTGTTGTGTGTGTGTGTGCATGGGGCCAGGGGTATGGTTTGTCTGTGCTTGGGGGCAGTTGTTGAAGATTGTGCTGTACCCTTCACTTCACAATACTCGTTGCCTGAAGGAAAATGCCACTGCCAGAAACTGCCTGGTGTGGGTTGAATTGTGACCCCCAATACAACATGTTGAAGTCCTCGTCCCCAATACCTCAAAATGTGACCTTACTTGGGAGTAGGGTCCTACGTACAGATGGAATTAGGCAAGTTCCAATGAGGTCATCCTGGAGTAGGGGGCCCCTTAGCCCAACATGACTGATGTCCTCATGAGAAGAAGCACAGATAAGAGGAGGCCACGTGGTGACGGAGGCCATGTTTGGAACCCCCAGAAGCTAAGAAGAAACTAGGAAGGCTTCTCTCCTACAGACTTTGAACTTGTAGGCTCCAGAACTTTGAGACAATAAAGTTCCACTGCTTGAAGTCGCCCTGTTTTGTGGCATTTTGTTGCAGCAGCCCTAGGAGACTAGAACACGCTCCCAGGTAGGATACCCAGGAGATGTTTGTTTTCCTCAGAGAACCGCAGTGGTAAGCAATTGCTGGGGACAAAGCACAACTTCTAAGGGAGAGGCAGAGGCACATTATTTGCCTGGGGTCCTGTGAATGGTTTGCCTTTTAGCAATCACGCAGCCATTTTCAGCTCTCCTGAGGCAGGTGGGGAGCAGCAAGGGTTGTGGAGCTGGTTGACTTGAGTCTGTGACTTACGACTGGGTTCCCAGGTGGCTGGGTTCCAGCAGTAGCTACAATTTATTCACTCCCTACTCTGGGCCAGGCAGCGTGCTGGGCCCTGTAAGTCCGTTTCATCATTTAATTCTCCATTAACCCTGTTGTGTGGATATTGTCATTCCCATCAGAGACAAGGCAGGGATGTGTGAGTAAGGGTAAGTCACTTGTCCAAAGTCAAGTAGCTGGTAAGTAGAAGTTGAACCGTGTCTGCTTGACTGGGAGTAGCTCTTTCCAGAGCAGACTTGAAACTCCATCTCTTTCTTCACTCCTCAGACTTTCTTGAATTTGGTGGGGGGAGGAGGTAGCTCACCCAAGGAGGTGGGCCTAGAGCTTGCTGTCCTTGAAGTCAGAGAAGAGATTTGCCGGATTCTAGGCAGGTACTGGCCTGGCCATTTTGGTATTCTCAAAAGCTCATTCTGGCTTCCAAGTGGAGACCGGGTTAGGGGAGGGTGGATTAGAGTCAGAGACATGCATTGGGAGGCTCTTACCTTTATCCAGGTGGGTGTGACTTACACTGGGGCAGGTAGAAGGTTGAGGAAAGAGAATGGAATGGCGGGATAATTAAGAGCCAGCCTGCAGAATGTGAGTAAAGGGGAGGGAGGAGAAGGCAGCAGGAGGCCAGTGGTTCTTACATCTGAGCCTCTTGAGGTGCTTCAGTAGCACCTGGGGGGCCTTGCTAAAGCCCAGATGGCTGCACCCCACTCTCAGAATTTCTGATTCCCTAGGTCTTGGGTGGGCTCAGGGAATTTACTTTTTGAGCGGGTTCTCAGGTGATTCGGCTGCTCTGGGGAGGCACGCTGTGAGCACCACTGCAGTAGAGGCCTCTTGCTGGGTATCTGAGGCCCTTGGATTAGGTCTCCACGTATCTTCTGTGGGCTGAGGGTTCCGAGGAGATGGGCTTGACCAGGGTCCCAGGGACTCAGAAACACCTGGGCTCCGGGTGGTCGCCGCATTTCCGTACCCACATGTCTCTAGTAAGAATCCCTTGACCACCCAGTTGTCTCGAGGGAGACAGGTGTTGAGGCCTTGCATTAGATAATAACTGTTCACGTGTCAAAGTCCATTTTTAGAAAAGCAAATAATTTGGAACATGGCAGACCTACTAATTTGAGGTATTAACTTTTTTTTCCTCCCTTGTGAAAAACAAAGCCATTATGATCCCCGTGACAGCGTGGGGAGGCAGTCAGCTTCCTTGTCCTTAGGCCAGCCTGTTGTTGCCTGACTATTTCAGGACAGGTCAAAAGCGTGGGCTGGAAGCTGTTTATTACCCACACCGGGCTGGCTCCACCTGCCGTGATAAATGCTTCTTTATTTATCCTGCCTTCTCTGGGGAGGAGAGTTGGGGTCCACAACAGGGCCAGATCCAAGTTCCTTTGGGATCATCGATCCTCCGTTTAGTGTTCTCTACCTAGTCTGTAGACCCTGCAACGAGCCTGCAGAGTTTGTATGTCCACTCCCCATCTCTGCCACCTTCTAAAAGGAGACAGGCAAGCAGAGTGTGATGGGCTTAGAATCAGATACACCTGGGTTTCAATTCTGCCCCTCCCCCCTAACTTAAGGAAGTGTGTCAACTCTCAGCAAATCACTCACCCTCTCTGAGCCCCTATTTTCTGATCTATGAGTGGGGATGATAATATTACCTACCTACTGGGTTGTTCTGAGGCTAAGATGACTTAACATGGAAAACACAAGTCACAGGACTGGTGTAGAGAAATGCCCAAGGCTCTACTGGTATGGCCATTACTATTATTATTAGGTGAGCACATTAAAGGCTCTGAGAAATCCCATGGTAATAAAATCTGTTAAACTCTGTTTAACCCATCATTACTCCAATACTTTTGACTTCTGGTCTCTTTTCTTTTAAGGAAAACCAGTGAACATCTTAGCATCCGGTGGCTCTGGTGCTGCTGGGAGCCCGCTTTGAGAAAAGCATGGGTGGGAGGTAACAGAGGCATGTGCGGCACCTGGCGAGGTTGGATAAGGAAAAGGTGGCTGTGAAGGAGAAAGGGCAGTTTCCCTGAAGGCCCAAGTATCCTGCTGCCACCTGCATTGGCCTTAACTCGCTTTGGAGGAGAACGATGTTTGCCAGGACAGGAAAGGCAAACAGATCCCACTCGTTTGCCTTATGGAATTTTCAGTGTGGGGCTTTCCCTGCAAGTCGCCCCCTAGTGGCCGCTAGCTCTTGATCCATCCAGGCCCAGCGCTGGGAACTTCCAAGACCGGGAGAAACCACGTCAAGCACAGCAAGCTACCTCCATCAAGATGGAGTCATGTCTTTGGAAACATGTTTATTTTGCAAAATAAATATTTGCACTTGACCTGCCCTTTAGTCTAGTGCCACGTTGAGGTCACCGATCTTGGGGAAAACTGCCAACAGAGTCCTGTGATATAATTGCCCTGGTTCTGAGTGGAATCAGACTGTGTGCCCTGGCTCAAACCACTTATGTGCTCTTTGCTCTTAACTTCCATTTCGACGATTGCCAAAATAGGGGCAATGATAGTATCCACACTCCATAGGGCTTGGGGTGTAATTTTATGAGACAGTGCAAATAGAGCTCTTAGCAGAGGACCTGGAATGTAATAGATGCTAAATAAATGTCAAAGAGACCAATTCTCTCAAAGTCTCCATGCACCTCTGCTTCAGAGATAATTCTTAGTCATGTGATGGAGTCATTCAGAGAGAAATACACTTCACTCAGCCTTGTACGGGTGAGAACACTGAGACCCCCTGAGAAAAATGATAGAGCTTACATCAGGCCCAGAACCAAGCCCAGTCCTCAAAGAGTGGTCCAAGGACTTGACCCAGAATTTCAGGGTTTCTTGTATAAATCCTGGGCTCTACCCATTCCTAAGAAATGAAAACTTCTGGTTGTGGGATCTCAGCATAGTTTTTTAAATAAATGCAACCCTTGGGTAAATTTTTTTCCGGCGGTACCAGGCATTGAACTCAGGACCTCGTACATGGGAAGCAGGTGACTAACCCCTGAGCTACATCTGCTCCCCAATTAGAGTTGGTTTTTTTATTTGTTTTTAAGAGGTACCAGGGATTAAACCCGGGACCTTACACATGGGAAGCAGTGCTCAAACCACTTGTACCACATCTGCTCCCCTGGTGGTTCTTATTTATGCTAAAGTTTGCACCTGAACTTTTTCTGGGACCCAACCCTAGATGCACACACAGTTTACCCTAGAGTACTGATTATCACATGCTGGCATTCGTCCAAACATGGATATTCATCTTGCTCATTTTCCTAGTTGGGCTATGAGATGGGACTACAGCTGGAAGGTAAAACATTTGAAATTGGACAGCCTTGCATTTGGTTTCCTGCCCTGCCACTTATTAGCTGTGGCAGAGTAATTTGGCAGCCAGATTACTCAAATCTCTGGACATCAGTTTAATCATCTGTTGCATGGACAGGATGATACTGCCTTGTTGCCTTTCTCTAAGAGAGTTTAAATGAGTCAAAATAGCTAAAATAGGGTCTAGAATATAGTAGGTAGTTAGTACTCTTTCTTTCTTCTAGGAAAATTGATGTAGCTTGCTGAGAAGTTTTCATCCAAGAGCATACAGAAACCAACCAGATGGAAGTCAGCGTGAAAGAGCAGAAAACCAAGTAGATAGAAGTCAAGAGACCTGTGTTCCAGATCCTACACGACTTCTACCCAGTTGTGTGTCCTTCAGCCCACAGCTTTGGTTGCTTCTTCTAGGAAATGGAAAGTTGGGGATCATTGGTCTCTTTGGCCCAATCCCAGGCTTTGCTCTGATTAGCTTGGCTTGTCATGTTCCCACCTCTGAACAAATAATTATGGTGAGAACAATGATATGGCTTGTTTGGAGTCACTGGGGAATGGTTGGAGGTGGGTAAGTGAAGGACTGTTTCATCCATACAACATGGGTTAAGACTAAGGGAGCAGTAGATCCCCACCTGAAAATTGTGGGCTATTCCTAGAAGTAGAGTAAGTGAATGCTTAATATCTGTATCAGTTATCTATTACCTCAGTAATGATGTATAACAAATGACCTCAAATCTCATGGCTTAAAATTAATTGAGCTTGATATTTATTTAGATCAGGAGGCTATGTGCCAGTGATTTAGGCTGAGCTGGGCTTCTGGTCTCAGCTGGGTTCACTGCTATGTCTAGGTGTTGGTTGGAGGTTGGTTGATCTAGACTGGTTTTAGGCTGAAGTAACTGGGGTGACTTGGCTCTGCCCCAAGTGTCTGTCATCTCCAAAGATGTACTTACCAAATCCAATGGATGTGTCATGATGATGGGAACGAGTGTTGTTGGGGGGGGGGAGAGGGGGGGTGGGGGAGTGGGGTTGAATGGGACCTCACATATATATTTTTAATGTAATATTATTACAAAGTCAATAAAAAATTAAAAAATTAAAAAAAAAAAAAAAAAAAAAAAAAAAAAAAAGAAAAGCCCAGATAATAATTTCATGATGATGGAAGAGGTGCAGGAGAGTATCCAAAAGCCAGCAAACACTTCTTCCAGTTTCTCTTTGTGTCCCATCTGCTAAGCAGTCATCAGTCATGTGACTGAACTCAGACTCCAGTGGTGAGGAAACCAGATCTTGTCTTTTTGGAGGAGTTTCAAAGTCACATAGAAAAGAGTGCAGATATAGGGAAGGGTGAAGAATTGAGGCTGTTAATGCCCTGAACCTACCGCCAGGCCCCACATCTCATAACTTTCTACTGCGGGATGATCCTCCCAAGCTCTAACAAAGTAGAAGGAGATGGGTAGGACTAAAGAGTCTTTACCTTAATTTGCTTCATTTCCAAAACCACCAGTTGTGTAACATTTCAGCAGCTGGGTGGCTGCTCAAACAACAAGCCCTGACTTCCTGAAAAGAAATATCTCCGTCCACGGAGCCGCAATGCAGGACGGATGGATCAGACAGGCAGTGAGCGATGAGTTTTTACCTGGGGCGCGACTGTGTGCAACCTGCCCACCTTTGTTCCACAGCTTTCCAGACAAAGGGAAGAGGTTTCCCAGCCCTGTAGGCAGCCTGTGCCTCACAGAGGGCCCCCTGCTGCCGGTGTAAAAGTGGCTGAGGGTACAGCCCAGGCAGCCTGGCTGCAAAGTCCAAGCCACCCGGGCTCAGAATCCTCCCAGCAAAGCAGCAGTGCCTCCTGCTGGGAGTCCTGAGGGTCAGGACACAAAAGGCTCCTGGGCTCCCCCTTCAATTCTCTCTTAGAAAGATATGGCCTCAGGAAAGATACAGGACCCTACTGGAAGGGCCAAGAGCCCTGAGCTTTATTTGGACTTGGACCAAATGTGATTTCTCCTACTTGTATCTCTGCAGCAAACTCCTAGACCAGGGGAAATAAGCTAATCTGCCATTAAGAAAAACCTCCCCACCCCTCCTTGGCCCTTTTCTGCCCTGGATGCCAGGTTTCTTCCCTACCTTTCTAGTTTCTCCCTGCTGAAACAGCCTCAGGAAGCTGCACAGCTTTGCAGCATGCATTTCAAAAGGAGAGAGAGCTCCCTGGGCATTTTTTTAAACAACACAAGTAAAGCTCCCTCTTTACTTTTAATTCAATTCTTGAAGGAGAGGGGGAAATGTAGAGACACAGAATAAATTCTTGCACGAATAAAAGTAAATACTGTTCTGCTGTAAAAAGGTCCCTAAAATAAAGTGGCTCAAGGAAGATGGAAGCTTATTTCTCTCTCCCGTGAGTGGTCCAGGTTGGTGGGACAGCTCTCTCCAGCAGGTAGTCTCTCAGGGGCTCGGTCTCTTCCGACCTAGTTGCATCAACATTCCCTACCGCATTGGCTTCCCCTGCACAGGTTTAGTGGGTTGCTGCCATAGCATCATTCTAGCCTATGAGAAGTGGGAAGAGAGGACACCCAGTGCAACCAATTTTCTTTAAAAATTGGTTGCATCACTTTGTTAACATTCCACTGGAGAGAGATCAGTCACATGCCAAATTTTAGTTTCCAGGAAGACTGGAAAATCTTGCTTGGAACTGGGTAGCCATGCAGCGAAGAAACATTGGGAGAATAGATCTGAGGTACACATAACAATCTGCTACAGCATCTTCTTGAATAAAGATGGGGTATACATTTAAGGAGTCCTACTATGCACCATGCCTAATGTTTCATGCTTTTACATGTCTTGTCTCATTTAATTGTCCCCTACTCTCCACAAAGTTGATTCTATTACCTTCATTTTATATTGTTTTTATTAATATTTTCTAACAAAGGCAGCAATAGCGGCTAACATCCATTGAATACCTACTTTTAGACAAGGGCATTGCTAGGAGCTTTACATAATTTTCTTTATTGCTTTCGACCCCCTGTCATATAGGCATTGTAATTTCATTTTCAGTATTATATATGAGACTTAGAGAGCATAGGTAATTTGCTGAAGGGCTCAAGCTTGTAAGTAGAAGAGTTGGGGTTTGAACCCAGATCCATCCACTCTCGAAATTCATGCTCTTTCCACCATATTGTAAAGAAGAATTTATAGCCACAAACATCAGGTGTGCATGCTTTCACACTTTGTTATACATGCACTGAATTCTTCCAGCTCTCAGCCTCAACATTCCCAGACCTGACCATAAGACTCGGGTCTTTCAAGAGTCTAGCGTGGGACATGAAACCATTACTTTGGCTCTTTGTCCTCTTGGATATTAATTGCTGCTCTCTGAGTGATGGGAAAGCATATTGAAAGCAGAGGGGAAAAAGAAATATTGGGTAATATCTCAAAATAAGCTTCCATACAATATGCAGGGAATTGGTATCATACTGTAAAGAGTCCAGGCAGCCAAATCTACCTCATTGGCCTGGGGGTCACCTAAATGAGAGAATATTTGTAGACTGCCTGGCAGAGCAGCCAGCCCACAGTGCTGACAAGGAAACCTTAACCTCCTCCTGTAGCCCTTTATCCAACCCAGCTTGGCAAAAGGCAGCCATCTTCTGGTGTCTTCTTAGCCAGTGCTCTAGCCAGTGTCTGGGCACCTTAGAGGAAGCCCAGCCTGAAGAGGCAGCAGGAGGCTTCCACGAGTTGCTTTCTCCTGCCTCACATTGAGGAAAGAAACATCTTTTGCTTTGAGGGGATTTGGGACTTCATTAAACTTCAGCCATGACATTTTGACGTTTCCTCTTGAGAACATGATATTTACATGTGTACCATGCCCCAATCCCTAATGTTTTGAGAGAAACAATCAAGGAAAGTATTTGTCCTGCATAATCCTCATGCCATGCCCCATTTTTTAGTTTAGGAGGAATATTTTCCTGTAGAGAGGCCCTTCTCAAGGAAACAAGCCTCATCTTCTGCAAAGCAAGCAAATGGCTAAATAAATGTTAAACACTATTACCATAATTTCAGACATCAGAACCAAGTATCCTGGATTCAAACCCCTCCTCCACCAGTTGGATAAGTGTTCAAAGCTCTCTGAGCCTCAGTTTCCCCATTTAGGAGACCAATAATAGGCGCTACCTCATTAGGATGTTGAGGGGATTAAAGTGACAATGATGTAAATTCCTTCTGCAGCATGGATCGTGTGCTTAATAAAGGTGAGATATTAGGCAGTATACCCTGCTTAGAGTAGGGGAGTGGGGAAGGAAGCCAGGCCAACCCAGCCTTCTGTTATGTTCAAGCAGACTCTAACCCATCCCTGCCCTCTTCAACTGACTTTGTTCTACCTCCCCTGAGTAAGGACTAGTTAAGAACACCCAGGCCTCTGCAAGTTTGCAGGCAGGGATCTGGAGCTGGGGCAGCAGCCAGGTCAAATAAAGGCACTTAGCCCAAGCTCCAGCCCTTCAATCCTTGGAAAGAACAGGTCACTCAGTCCTTTGTTATATGGACTAAATGATCAAAAGGTGAAACATCCTGTTCATTTCTAATATTTTTTAGTATGTCATTGGCATTGAAATATCTTGAATATCTTCCTTCCTCAAATGCACATCAAACCCATACTGTGTGTCAGGCAGGCAGGGCTGGCTGTTGGGTCTACAGCAGTGAGCAGAGCAGATACCATCTCTGCCTTAATTGGAGCTTATATTCTAGTCAAGGGAGACAGTACATAGGTAACTAAGAGGGGGTCTCCTTTGATTGGGTCATCACAGAGAGCTTTTCTGATGTGGTCACCTTGATCAGAGAAAAAAATGACAAGGCTCCAGATATGTAACCAAGAAGAAGAGGATTTTTGGCAGAGGGAAAATCAGGAGCAAGGACCAAAGGTCCTGAGATGGTAAAAAGATCAGGAACAGAGAGGAATCCTGGATAATGGAATCAGAGTGAATGTGGGTGAGATGAGGGTGGACAAGTAGCCAGAATCCAGGTCATGCAGACCCTGTTGGACATTGCACAGAATTTAAATTTTATTCTTTTATAATGCAACATTTTTAATTTGTAAGTTGTAGGTTTACAGAAAAATCATGCAGAAAATAGAGTTCCCATATTCTGCCCTATTATTAACAGTTTGCATTAGTGTGATACTTTTGTTATAATTGATGAAAGCATATTATTATATTTGTACTATTAACTACTGTTAACAGTCCACAGTTTACATTAGGGTTCACTGTTTTGGGTTGTACAGCCATATGGTTTTTAAAAATTCTAGTAACATATATATAACTTAAAATTTTCCTTTTAACCACATTCAAATATATAATTCAGTGTTGTTAATTATGTTCACAATGTTGTGAACCTACCATCACCACCATCCATTACCAACTTTCCCATCACCCCAAGTAGAAATTCTGTATCAATCAAGTATTAATTCACCATTCTTTATCCCCACCCTGGCCCCTGGAAAACTGTATTCTAGTTTCTGACACCCTGAATTTGCTTATTCTAATTGGATTTTATTCTTAAATGTGATGGAAAGATTGATCCCTCCATTTCATCATATTCTTGAATCAAGGCAGGGACAGATCAAATGAGGAATTGTGAAAGCTCTGATTGGAGCATTACTTACCAGGTGAAATCCATCACCCAGGATCCAATAATATCACCAAGTGAGGATGAGCTTTAAGAATCCCTCCTTAAGATATCTTTGGCTCAATGAAAGAAGGTAGGTGGGAGGCCACCTGCCGAGACCCTCAGATGTGCAGCTTGTTTTCAAAACTGGTTATTACCTGACTCTCTCCATTTCCACAGAAGCGAAGCTCCATCCTTCCTTGCACCTGTAGAAGTGTCTGCTGCTAATTAAGAGAGAGACAGATGGAGGAAGGTACAGTTTAATTTTACAGCCCTGGTTCCTTCAAGGCAATTAAGCGCAATGGAAGGAAAGCACCTCTTTCTTTCTTTCTTCTTCTTTTTTAAATGAAGAGAAATCAAACTGGAGAGGACCAATGTTGTTGAAAGCCTCACACATCTGTTTCCTAGTTGGCTTGTCAACCATCTGCCCACGAGGTACCTGGGCTGATTAGGTTAATGCTTTATTAATGGGACTTACAAGGCTGTTCAATGAATCCATTATTTTGTTCACAGGGAGATTTTTAATATTCTGAGACAGGGACCACTCTGCACAAGGCTAAGCATGGCCAGGAAAGTGCTTTTTCCCACCCAATCCCTCTGAATCTAAATCAGAGGAGACCAGAACTATTTTGGCTAGGGGATTTCATAACTTTGCATTTCCAGGTTATGGCAACAGTTCATCCACCTAGCCTCCAACCACATCCTTATTGTTGAAATTACCTTGAAATCATATCACTTGAGAGTGTGGTTTCATGCTCCAACTATCATATCAATGCCTGCTCAGCACTGCTTTAAAACACCTCAGAGTCTAGTGGAGGGAAAATGGTCAGACACACACATAGATGTGAGCAACACAGTCTGGCCTACAGGACATTGGCTGACCTGGTCACCTATTGCTTTCTTCACTCCATCACACAGATATCCTTTCAGTTTCCCACATCATGACTTTTGCAAATGCTGTTCTGTATCAGCTTTCTATTGATGCATAACAAACTACCCTATATTCATTAGCTTAATATAGCAACCATCCATTGGACATATGATTCTGTGTCAGCTGGGCCGTTCTTTTGGTTTGGGTTTGATTGGCTGTTCTCAGCTGGTCTTGCTCATTATTTGTGGTCAGCTGGCAGGTCAGCTGCAGGCTGAATGATCCACGAGAGCTCCACTCACATACCTGGAACTTAGCAGGCTGTTGAGTATGGTGAACATGGGCAACTGGCCTGTGGGTTTTTTATCCTCCAGGAAGCTAGCCTGGGCTTTCTTGTTCACATGGAGGTAGGGTCCCAAGAGCGTGATAGGAAAAGCGTCTAAAAGCCCAGGTTCACAGCATGCATGTCATTTCTGCTACATTCCACCAGTCAAAGCCAATCACAAGACCAGCCCAGATTCAAGGGATATGGAAATAGATGCCACTTCTTGATGGAAGGAACTTAAAAATATTATGGCCATTCTTGCAATATACCAAATGTTCCCTCGCCTGGCATGCTCTTTCTGTTTTGCTTTACCTTTGCTCTCAACTAAAAGAGCACTTACCAGTGCCAACAGAGAAGTAAGAAGGAAGGCCACCTCACTTTAGTTCTCTACACAGAACTATGTGCCAGTGCCATGCTAGACACTGGGCTATACCTGAGGGTCCCAACCCTGGCAGAACATTAGAAACACCACCCAGGCAGCTTACAAAATCCACCAGGATTACATCCTTCAAGATGCTGATGTAAGTGGCAGATATCTCAATGTTCTAAAAGCTCCCCATGTGAATCCCAAGTACAGTCAGGATCATGAGAAAATGAGCCACGCAGATGGAAGGATAAGGTCCCTGCTCTCAAAGGACTCATGGTCTAGTATTAAGAAACAGATGTGAAAAAAGGAAAATTATGGAACAGTATAGTCATAGAGAGACTACAATGGAGGTTACAACTTCTGCTTTACAATGGAGAGAGCAGAGGTTGCTGAGAAAGCCTGAGGGAATCAGGGAGGCAACACCAGCTAAGTCTTGAAAGAAGAATAGCAGTACGCCAGTTGCAAATGAAGGAGGGGATAAGACACCTCAGCTCAAACATCTAGTTCTCAAAGCAGATCAGGTACCTTGTTAAAAATACTAGTAAGGCTGGGTAATTCCCCTTCATAGCATTTACCAATCCCCTTTGTAGTGGACTGAATTGTATACTCCAGTCTGGACATGTTCTTGGTCTTGGTGCACATTCTGATGCGTGTGGACCCATTGTCAATAGGATTTCTTGAAGACGTTACTTCAGTTAAGGTATTGGTCAGGTGAATCAGGTAGAACTTTAATCCAGGTTACTGGAGTCCTTTATAATGAGAATAAAATTCAGACAGAGAGAGAAGAAGCCCTGGAGAGCAGCTGGAAACTGGAAGTTAATGGAACTTGGAAGAAAATGAAGACACCACCATGTTCATTGCCTTGTGATGAAAAACCAAGGAATATCAAAGATTGCTGGCCAGCCAGAATATATCAGCGCTGGGAGGAAGCAAGCCTTTTAACTTGAGAAACCATGAGCCAATAACTTCCTGTTGCTAAACCAACCCATTGCATGGTATTTGTTTTAGCAGTTGGAAAACCAAAACGCTTTTATATAATCTGTGGGATTATTTGGTCACTACCTGTCCTTCCCTAGTAGAGTGTCCATTCCATCCTAATGACTCTTGTATTCCAGTGTCTAGCAGAGTGACAAATGATTGATTATTCATCATTTCTATTTGATGAGTGATTAAACGAGTGATCAAACAACTTGAAGTGGTTTAGGTAGATGAGAGACATGATCAGTTCTGCATTTTAGAAATATGCCTGTGGTTTTAGTGGGGAGAAGAGATGGGAGGAGGTTAAACTGAAGGCAGGAAGGCCAGTTTGGTAGCTAAAGCAGAGCAATGGTCAAAGACGGTATGAGAAAGGGAATATATTTGAGGATAATTTGTTAGCTATAAATGGAGGGACTTGGTGATTTAGCATTTGTGCTGGGAAGAGGAGGAGCAGGAAGTCAGCAAGTGTTTCCAGGTTGCTGGCTGGAGTTACTAGGTAATTGGTGGTCCCCAAGAGATAAGGAAGAGCCAGAAGAACAGAGAAGAGCCATGTTGATAAATTCTGGGTAAGACACATTGAGTCAGGGAGGCCAGTGAAGCTCTCCAAGAGGTAACTGACATAAAGATTTTGATAACTAAAGAAGAATCTAGAGCATTATTCTGTTGAAATATTATGGTATTGGAAACCTAGTGCTTATCTCTGGAAGTCAGGAAGCTGAAGTTCCAGTTCCAGCGCTAATATTATATATTTTATTATTATATTTATGATATTTCAGGAATGGGTGCTCCTCACACTTTAAATTGCAGATTCTAAGGTTCCTTTGGCTGTGAAATTTTGTACCTTCAGATAGCTCTGGAATTTAGGGCAAGGGAAGCTTTCTCCTGGAAGACTGTATCAGTAAAGACTATGTGCGTTACAAAGGACAGAAACCCAACTTAAATGCTTTCAAGCCCAGAAAGTTAATATACGGCTTCCTGGTGTGTTGAAGAGGATTCTAAACACAGACTGGCTGTCCAGAAAGAGTGCTGTGACCAACCTGCGATACCTGCCAAGGACACAGAGAGCAAGTGGGGCATACCAGTGCTTTCCCTCACTGGCCTTTCAAAAGCATTATTGGACTTAGGTTCTACTTGGCTCAGCCACTAGCTGTGGGGGACTAAGTGCATGTCCTTGAGCTAGATCTTTTTCTTATCTGTCAAGCAGGGGTAATAATCCCCATCTTTTCTACTTTTTAGGGTTGTTTAAAGGATCAAATGAGAAAAGAAACATAGCACTTTCATTGTCTCCACTAATTTACATACATTCACGTGTGCAAAGGTATGGAATGTTGGAAATGTGGATGAAAGAGCACTGAGTATTTCTGGTTACCAGAGAGATGTTAGTTCTAAAAGTTTATTTTTAAGAATTCTTATAATAAAGTTAAAATTCTTACAATAAATGAATCATAAGAGAAAATAAAAGATGGCCTCATAAAATTAAGTAAAAAGAAGTAACACATAAATCATGATATCACTGAATACTGGGAAGAGTGCAGTGAAATAGAAATTGGTACAATCCTTTTGGAAAATAGTTGGCACTACGTATCAAGAGGCTTGGCAATGTTTATGCTCTTTTAGGTCAAGTAATTCCTCTTCAGATAATCTAGACCAGGAGTCAGCAAACTTTTTCTGTAAAGGGCTGGATAGTAAATGTTGCAGGCTTTGCGGGGTATATGGTGTCTGTTGCAAGTACTCAGTTCTGTTGTAGAAGAACAAAAGCAGCCCTAGACAATATATAGACAATAAATGGCCTTGGCTGTGTTGCAATAAAACTTTATTTACAATAACAGGTGTTGGGCCAGATTTGGTCTATAGGCCATAGTTTGCCAACTTCTGATGTAGAATAAGGAAATATTTTTAGAATTATTTTAAATTCAATATATTAGAACGGAAGAAAAACTTTAGGCCAGAAGACTCTTAGCTTTCTTTATAATAGCAAAATATTGGCACAACTTGAATGTTCATCAATAGAGTATTGATGAATTGTGATCGTTCCACTCAATGAAATGTATTAAGTAGGCATTAAAGTGCTATTAATTAGTGATTTATAATGACATGGAAAAACTCTTGATAGAATGTTAATAAGAAATTGAATCTATGTTAATGATGATGGTGATAATGATAATGGTGGCAAATATCCAAGCACTTTATACACATATCATTTCACCCTCCAAACAACCTTATACAATATGCATTTTTATGACAATGAGGTTCCATATGCAGAAGTAATGGTAATAGAAGTTTAGCCAATATAATGCTGCTAGTAGTGGCAGAGTTGGGATTTGAACAAGGTGTGTTTTAGCTAAGAGAAGCTAAAACAAAAACCAGCTAACAAACAAATACAAATCCCAATTAAAACTCTTAACTGAGAACACAGAAGAAAAGAGACCCAAGTGCTACTGTCTGCTCTCTTAAGTGGTAGGTGATAGATGTGAAAATTGCTCAACACGATCATTTGTTTCTCTAATGAGAAGTATCACTTTAATAATGCAGGAAAAACCACAGTATTATAAGGCCAAGGACGGCAGGGTCCTCAATGAGACTGTGGTGGGAGAAGTGTTTCTTTTGGGGGAATCGTGGGATTCCCTTGGGGACGTGCTCACCCTCTTGGTCTGGCTCTTGTTTGCAAGGAGGACATGACCCGGCCTTCTTTGTCTTGTTCCAAGTGGAGTTTCTCACGTGTGTCTTGTTTGAACCGTTGGCCACTGTTAGGCTGTCCTTTGGTTTACCTGCCAGTCCCTAACTCTCTCCTCTCTCTCTGCTCTCTCCCCCCCTTGTTCATCGGCCTTCCCCGATGTCCAGCCGACAAGGTCAGCGATGACTTCTACTCCAAGCGACGGCACCTGGCGGAGCTGGCTGCTAAGGGCAACCTGCCTCTGCATCCCGTAAGAGTGGAGGATGAGCCTCGAGCCTTCAGCCCCGAGCACGGCCCTGCCAAGCAGAACGGACAGAAGTCCCGCACCAATAAGATGCCCCCACACCCCCTGGCCTACAATTCGACCGCCAACTTTAAGACCTGGGACCCCAGTGATCAGTCTCTCCGGCGGCAGGCATACGGCAACAAGGGCAAGCTGGGCACGGCGGAGTCGGGCTCCAGTGACCCCTTGGGAACTCGCACTCAGCACTACCCACCCCCACAGCCATACTTCATCACCAACAGCAAAACAGAAGTGACTGTCTGAGCTTTCACAGCAGGGAGCATCCTGGAGACCACACTCAACTGAGAGAGGCAAAAAATATCCCAGCCCACACCCGCCCCGTCCTGGCCTCCACACACGCACCCACACACTCACTCTTAATGCGAACCAATTATACACCCACCGGGGACATGGAATCATGCTTTTCCTGGGTTATGCCTAACACGTGTCGGCGAGCAGCTGAGGAAGATGGAAGCCTGGACACTCAGCAATACAGCAAAGGGGAAACCGAGGCACACTCTTGGACGCTGGGCTCGAGCCGTCCGACTCACATGCCCAAACCATGGGGCTAATTTTCCTTTTCCTTCTAAGTTGAAACTGAAATCCATGATGAAAAATCAATAGTAGCACAATTTAGAGAAAGTGTCCATTTGAGCACATATGCCATTTGCCACGCGCTAATTCTGAGTGAAAGAGGGGTAGAAAAGGGGAGTGAAGATGAGAATAATGCACTTCAGAAGAGGAGTTGTTCTGAAGTTTTAAGTTGTGCACATTATAAGCATTTTCTAATCCAAGAAGTAGTAATGTGGACAAAACATTTTGATAAGTGTAAGATGGTAACTGGACTCCCAACATTATATTTACAAAACTTTTAATATCATCAATGATGAAAGCAAAAAAAAACAAACTCACACAAACAGACCCTGAACCCACCGACAGTGAGGGGAAGGAAAGAAAATTTTAGAGAACTCCCATAAAGACCATGGAAATGGGAGGGATAGGTTTTTGTGGCGGGGAGAAGGTCCAGAGAATATAAAATATTTTTTTTAAATAAAAATTTGAAACCCAAAACAACACAGACAACAGCAAATTAATTTTTGTCCCAAATCTTCAAGACCTGGGAGATCAAAAATGACATCAACAACAACAAATAACCCACCGATGGAAAAGTCTACAGGTGAGAAGATCCAGAAGTCTCTGACTTCTGGTGTTTCTCCCTCACCTGAGACAGGAACACAGACACAGAAACAAGTCCTCTAGTAACTGTCTGTCCCTGACTTCCCTTCCCCGTCAGCGCGTTGTCACCGCCGCTGCCAAACTTCAACTGCTTTGGACTGAAAATGACTTACGCGTGGGTGGTGCCTTCAATGTGTTACTGTTGTTTAATGACAGTCTTGTTTCCCAAGTGCAACCTGTGTTCTTCTGGCCTTCCTCCCTCCTGTTTTTCTGCAGTAGTAGAAGACGTTGTCATCCTACCTTTCGTTGGTGAGCCCACCTCATTAACACCCCATGAGGGGGCTGCTGCAATGGCAGGGGTACCTAAGGATGAAGACTTTCTCCTCATTCCCCCCAACACTCAAAAATCCACTAGTCCTACCATTTTCTAGCCCTCAAACCTGTCCAAACAGTTCTGGGTCCCATAGTCTCCACGGTTCCTCCAAACCACCTGCACAGATACGTCAATGCCGTCCTCCATCCAGAATTCCCTGAGGTTGCCTGTTAGATTGGTTCTCACAATCAATAGCTCTTGGTTGTCCCAAGGAAGACCATTTCCTACTAGTGCTATTTGTTTAGTGGAAGCCCAAAGAGGAGAGTGGAGGGAGAAGAGATTTTCTTTCAGGTGAGCTGTTTTTAACCAGCCCCCAAGAGTTGTGGGTAATTGAAAGGAACCTGCAAGAGACCCCAGCTGCTCTCCTGATAGAAGCTGCAAGTGGTCTGGTCAAATAAGACTCAGAGCGTTCTCTGGAATCCTGAGCTCCAACATTCCACTCTCCCTCGGCCTTGTCTGTCTTTTGACCCCAACATTGTGGAATCAGAAAAACCAGGGGCTATTCTCTCTCCATCCCAGCTGATCTAGGGGCCCTGGAAATGTATTTTCTCTCTCTGGGTCTTAGTCTCCCTAGCTATAACATGGGGGATTGGGGCCTGATCAAGCTTTTTGAACAATAGAACCTCTGTCCACTTATTAAAATGAAATCTTACATAGAACCCACCATATAAGATCTCCATTTAAAAATGGCTCTGTGCTGGATAAAGTAAGGGTGGGAGATTTAATGCCCTACCTTCTCAGGTTCCTTGCCAAGACCCCAGTGCTCCCCAGAGTGGAGAAAATCTCCAATGGGTTTGATCAGTGTTTCCTGGACTTTAGTTATCTATATACCTGCAACATATTTTTGGCATAACTGTTTATCACTTGCACAATATTCATATTTAAATTGATTCATTCTTCATAAATTTAATTGTTAAAAGGAAAATTTCATGCCATCATCATGAATAGAAAACCAGTATCAATTGCCATATATATATAATAAGCAAAAATAATTACAAAAGCAACGAAGTGACATTATTAAATTCTAACTAGAAACAGGGGCCTCTTGAAGGGTCTGAACCTAAAACCTGGCTTTCTCTCTGTATTGAAAATATATTGGCAAGTGTTAAAGGCCTACCAGCGCCCAGTGAAGACTGTCCTTGAAGTGATCAGATGGACCAAAACAAAAAAGAAAAGGAAAGCATTTCCTATGCGACTCTGTGTTAATTAGTGCTATGTCCATATACTACCAAGACCATTTTGCCTACATGAGTAGTACAAAGCCCACACTTCAGGAAATACTGGGTTGGCTTACCTGTGACATTCCTTCCAGCTCAAAAGTTATGTAAATCTAGTCTCCCTCTTAGCTCATCTCTGACGCACTTCATTTTGCCCCACCCCAAGCCCGATTAAGGGTCTTTCTTGGTTTCTGAATGTACAGTATTTTATTCCTTCTCCATGCTTCTCTTCTGAGTGAGACTCCTCAAGGGAACCTGGCTGCCTGGGGTCTGCAGCTATAATTTTGGCAGCAAAGGTGCAGCCTGGTCAATATGATGTAGCATGGATGCCAGTCCCAAAAGGACATGGCTATTCTCTGCCTCATTACCTAACAGTTGGTTTTGGGAGCTGAACTGACGGGCGACTTTTGACAGGAAGGTCTATTTATTCTTAGGCATCAGAAAGGGTGGACAGATCTTTCACAGCTATGGACCTGTCTATGACTGCTGTGTACCAAGATGAGGATCTAGTCAAATAAGTAGGGGGTGGGGAGACCCAGAAGAAAGCAACTAGAACAAAGAAGAGAGACTATCCTTCAACCCTTGTCCCAGCTCTAACCTCTACTTTCTTGCCTTTAGCTCTCCACTGACTTCTACCCTACAGGGACCACTGTCTGATTCCCCTTTGCCTTCCCAGAGCATCTCAGCCTCCATCTGCCTTGGGCTCCTTCTGGCATTCCCATCTAATCCCCCCCAGTTTTTGTGTGTGTGTAAATGGAGCATATTTCATGTGCGAATATTTTAGTAACTGTATGTTCTGCAAGTAAACCTGTGTTAATACTTGTCAACAACTGCAGAGTTTATGATACCAATAATACTTCCTACAATGAAGACAAAAACCCACATTTGTTTGTTTTCTAAGAATGTTTATTTGTAAACATATGTATTCACTATATTAATATGAATTTCTTACCTGGCAATAAAACTGATTATATGTGATACTGTTGGGGTTGGCCCATACCTGTCTTGGGCCCTCTTCCTCATCTGGATTTTTTTTTTTAAACCAGGGAACAGCAATATTAGCACAAGAGAGCTGAATTTTTAGTGCTCAGAATTTATGGGGAATGGCTGAAAGTAAAGGAAATTTCTAGTTAACAGAGATTTAAACACAGTTTCTAGCAGACTTTTTTATTTGAGGTCTTTTTGGTAAGAGTCGTGTCACATTTCTGAATTCCCTTCTCTGCTTTTACTATGTCTCATCATCATACCTAAATTTATCCTCAATGGCCAAGGATCTTGCTGAGCTTTGGACTTTTGTTCTGAGCAGTGACCAGAGTTGAAAGGATGGGAGGTTGGATTCCTCCCCTATTTATTATGTTTCATTTCCTGCCTCACCTCTGTTAGCATTGAGTTTTAACCTTTCAGATAGCTACCTGTCTTAATATGCTTCGTTCAGAGAGAGGCTCTGAGATAAGGACTTGAGTGCAAGGAGTTTATCTGAGAAGTTCAGGGAATACCAGTAGGGGAGTTGAGAGGTGAGACAGGGAGGGAAAGCAGCCAGGAAAGGGCATCTTTACCAAGCCAGCTACCCCCATGGGCAAATGGCTCTTATTCCTATGGAGAAACTCTAGGAGATGGTATAGAACAGGCACCTCAGAATCATCCCACAGGGTGAGGGAGCTGTCATGTACAAAGGCAGAGGAAATTTCCATGGATTTGGAGAAAGTGCAAGGCCCAGAGCTGCCCCTGCTGGCAGTTGGACATCAGGCATTGCACTGGGGTCCTAAAGGCACAAGGCATGAGGGCAGGAGCTCACAGCAGTTTTGCTCAAATCCAGAGGTCTGAAACCCCCAGAAGGGAAGCTTCCACTCCCTGGGCTACTTAGAGATGCCATCAATGTCAAGCAAAGGGAACTGTGGACCACAATCTGCAATCAGACTCAGGTTTCTTTCTCTGGGACTTGGGGCCCCTTCACTGGCCACAGGTTCATTTGGTGCCCCCCAGAGCAGCTTGCAGGGGCTGTCTCTGAGGCATGGTTCTGGTTATCATGGTGCTCTTCCAGTCCTTGGGGACAATCCAGGGATGGAGTCGCTGACAGCACATACCACAGCATCAAGGATGAGGAGCAGGGCAGAGGACCATGCCTCTGTAGGGGAAGACGGGGGCAGACTGTCCCACTAGGCCAACAACAATCATATAAAGTATATTCATGGAGTTCTCATGATGTGACAAACACTGTGCAAGACTTCATGTGCATTGCCACATTTGATCCTCACAACAATATAAGGTAGGTACTACGTGACAGATGCAGGATCATTCTAGATTTTGAGCCATTTGCCCAAAGTGACTGAAGTGGTAAGTGGCGGAACTGGGATTTGGATTCCAGACCTCATATGCTAATTGTTACGCTAGTAGTTCAAACATGGATAAAAATGTGAATCAATGAGGAATCTGGATGAAAATGATGAATCCCAAGCTCCTTCTGCAGATATTCAGATGAGGTAGGTCTGAGTTGGGGCCCAGGATTCCGTGTTTGTGATAAGCACCCCATTGTGCCAATGCGGTAGCTTTGAAGAAACATTGCACAAGGCCACACTGTGTGATCATCCAACACCTGTGGGCTCATCCTGAGGACACTGGGGTGCAGAAGGGAATGGGATGGAGGTGTGTGGTTCCAAAGAGAGGGAGTCACCCTTTTGGCTTCATGTCAAATGTTGGGAGCTTGTAGACTGTGTTGGAAAGAGGAGACCCCAGAAACCTGGTGGTATCGACTCCAGCACTAATTTTCCATGTGCACTGGGGCCTAAAACTGGCCTTCTCTGGGACTCTATTCTTCATCCTCAGAAGGAGATTGTGGTAGATAATCTCTACTTCCTCATCACTGTCACCTTTGATCACACCAGCCGGATTGGGTTCCTTGCCACTTCCAATGCTCTGCTCCTGATGACCAGCGATTTGCTGGCTGTAATAATAACTGTGGTAGCAATGACTTCTGCAGATTGAGCACATGTGAGGGATGATGATGAAGGCTTTCCTTTGTTGTAACAGCCATGGGCTAGCATGGGGGTTCTGAACCTTTTTTGTGCCCTGAACCCCTTTGGCAATCCTGGTGAAGCCTATGGATCCCTTCTCTGCATATTTTAATATGTGTAGGATAAAATACACAGAATTACAAAAGAATCCTAGTATTTTTAATTACAGTAATGAGTGTATTTTTAAAACCCACATTTGTAATATGGTAATATATGTGTTTTTTAACCACTGCACTAAATGGCACAGTCTAGTGACAGGTTTCAAAGTGTGGTGAGCTCAAACAATTCTTTGAGATCTCTGCCATAATTGCAATGTGAAATAAAAATATCTATACTTCTTGTGGTGACAAAGTCCCAGGTCAGTGCCATTATCACTGTAGTTTGTTGTCTACATTTATAATTGGAGGGTGTGCTAGATTTCAATTAGAAGCTAATCGAAATAGAGGCGATCTTTTTTCCCACCCAAGTTTGCCAACGCACTGAATTCTTTCCATGGATACCCTTGGTGGTCTGCGGGTGCCAGGTTAAGCATTCATTGGGCGTAGAGCCACATACCCATCTCTCCATGCTTCTAGTGACTCACTTTAAACATGGGGATGATAATACTACCTCTATTTCTGCTGTTGTGAGAAATAAAAGAACAGATATAAAGACAATCCTTCACACCTAATAAACACGTAGATGTTAGTTTTTATTATCATTATTTTATTAAATCCTTTTGATGACCTTCTGGAATTCTGTTTTTATTATCCCCCATTACAGAGGAAGAGCTTGAGGCCCGGAGAGATTCAACAGCTTGCACAAAGTAACCCGGCAAGTCAAGAGAAGTGTCCAAGGAATCCTAGATCTTTCTGATTCACACTCTTGCCCGTCCACCATGCCGTGGAACTTTCTTTTAGCAATTATACTAAATGCCCTCCCTCCCCCGCCCCCATAATGAGGCCCGTCAGGCTCTGGGGTGGACTGCCGTGATCTATCCTGTTCTTTACTCCTCTCTGAGAATGTCATGGGTTCCAGAAGCTTTTGTCAAATCTGTCTGGGCCCTACTTATTTGAAGGCATGTTGAAGAAAGTTAATAATCTTGACCTCCCATTCAGAACAAACTCTCCCCAGCTCAGTGCCCATCTGCCTGGCTAGGGGGATCCAAATATTACACGGACTTCATACTGCAGATAATGTCAGATTCTCTCTCTCTCTCTGTTTTAAAACAACCTTACTAGAGACGTATTCATCACATAAAACTGAAATAGGTCTTAGTCATAAATTCAGACCATATTAGCCTAGGAAAGATTGTCATCATCATCAAGAAAATAATAACAAAAACTGCTTTGGTCACCAACACTTGAGCATTTGTTATGTGCCAGGCACTGAGGTAGGTGCTGTCTTATTTTGTCAGGGCTGCTATGACAAAACTACACAATAGTTTGGCTTAAACAACAAGATTTTATTGGCCCGTGGTTTTGGGGGCTAGAAGTCCAAAATCAAGACACCAACAAGGCTGTGCTTCTCTCCCTGAAATCTGGAACGTTCTTGTGCTGGCTTGCTGCAGTCCTCGGGTGTCTTGGCTTGCATCCCTGCCTCCTGTCACACGGTGGTGCCTCTCTCCTGTGTCTGCTCTTGCAGGCTCTGCTGACTTCTGGCCTCATTCTATGGCCTTCTGTGACTTCTCTTTATAAGGTTTCCAGTACTACCGATTAAAACCCACCCCAATTCAATTGACCACACCTACATAGGATCTTCCAAAGATGAAGAAGATGCTCTTCACAAAAGAGTCCTCACCCTGGCTCACTTTAACTCATTCAAAGATGGTATTTACAAGCGGGCTCCTGCCCCTGTGAGTAAAGATTAAGATTAAGAACATGGCTTTTGGTTTAAGATAAGTCTTTCTTTTCAACCGTGCTCTGAGGGAGAAGCCAGCATGCTCATTGTCAAGATGCCAAAAACTGAGGCTCAGCGAGGTGAAATGATTCATTCGAGGTCAGATGATTCGTAAATGGCAGGGTCAGAATTCAAACCCAGACATATCTGATTCCAAAGCCAACCATTTTCAAGATGATCCATTTCATCCCTGCCTTTTCCACATTTGTGCATGCTTCCCTTGGCATAGAAAATTGAGAACCATAGTAAGGAAAAAACCTCTTCCTGGGACTATACTATACTGTCCTGGAGGCGTGGAACTGGCCCGGTGCTGCCACAGTCAATAGTTCCTTCATGTTCTTCAAGCTCTTTCTCCATATTCCACAGGTTCCTCACAGAGCAGACTTGGTCTTAGGTGTGCCTGAGGACTGGGGAGTTGGGAAAGGAAGGAGGTCATGAAGAGGGCTCTGAGGCAAGCATCAGAAAACAAAGAGTCTTGACCCAGGGTGCCTCAATTTTGTGTGAACTTGGGAAAGTAGTAATATATATGTTTTTAAGTTAATACATTATATAACAAGATCCCTTACCAGAAGGCAGTGTAACATTTTGGGTACGAGTGGCACCTCCGGAACAAGCAAGAGTGAACGTAATAATTGGGTACGAGTGGCACCTCCGGAACAAGCAAGAGTGAACGTAATAATTGCACCTAATAAAGAATAGTTATAAGGATGAAACAAGATACTCTAAATAAAGCTCTGAGCACAATTCACAGGTAGTATTATTTTCAAAATGTTAAAATCTCATTCAGAAATTATCACATACTCCAAGCCCTGCAGAAGGATTTAAAAAAGCATCTATTTTCTTGCTTTGGATAAGATGAATCTGAACTTGTTGTGGTACATTTTCTTCCATTTCTTTGGCTATTGGTGATGTCATGAGCATGTCAGAGGCCTGATTTTATCACAGACCCTAAAAGAGGTATCTTAGATGATATTTTTAAAACATAGGAAAACAATTCTTGCTTAATGAATGGAATTTGCTCGGTAGAAGGAATTTTTCAGATCAAGGGGTCTTTGAGGGGTGGGGTAAAATCATCACTAATAAGGCACATGGTAATAAAAAGGTTGAGAATCCCTGTCTTCAGATGACGTGTGAGTTTTCTAGTGCTGTATAACTATATAATTACCCACAAACCTGGAAGTTTAAGACAACACACTGTTGTAATCTTTGTTTCTCATTGACTGTTGGCCAGAGGCCACCCTGAGTGCCTTGTCTGTGAGACCCCCCAACATGACAGCTTGCTTCATCAAAATCAGCAAGGGAGAGTCTGCTAGCAAGGCAGAAGTCTTGTAACCTAGTCACAGAAGTGACATCCCCTCAACATTGTCGTATTCTATTAGTGAGAAGCAATTTACTCAAGGGAGGGTGTTACACAATGCTGTGAAGATTCTGCCTACTCCAGATGGTATCTGAGCCTTTACCAGTACAAAAGTCTGAGCTATTATGTCTGTTGTGGGTAGTGGGTATCTCAGAACCTTTGTGACATCCATATCACAATTAGTTAACTGTGATCAAATCTTAGCCCCCTCATTAATTATTTTCTGTCTCTCAATTTCCCCATTTTCAAAAATAGGGATAATAATAGCAACCAACTCTCAGATTTATTGTGTAAGACCTTGGCTAGGGAATGTGTGAAAGGCAAAGTTCACTGGTTGTCCAACAAAGACCTGATGTGGAGTTGTGGTTGCTCAGAGCACAACTATGTTTCCTAGCCCTTCTCCCCTTGCATCCAGATAGAGGCCACGTGACTGAATTTTGTCCAGTAAGTGATACTGGCCACTTTCAGCCCTCGCCCATATAAACGTCCAGCATGACCTTCCCCTCTCCTCCAGCTGGATGGATGCCAGTGCTCAGGGCAACCTTGGAAAGTACATGTTAAAGATGGCAGCGACTTGGTCATCCCAAATTGCTGGATGATTTTTTGGGAGCAGGAAATTCCTTCACCACAACTCTAACTGCTAATCAAACTTTATGTGAATGAGAAATCATCTTCTACAATGTTCAGACCTAAGATTTTAGGGCGTATCTGTTAAGAGTCTCCATAATTTCCTTAACAAATACAACAGGGAAAGCACTTAGCACAGGGACAAATATAAACTCAAATACATGTTGTCTGCTACCTTCATCACCATCATCATCACTGACATCTTAACTAAACTTCTACTCTGTGCTAAGAACTTTATATACTTCAACTTTAATTCTCCAAGCAATCCTGAATGAGTTAGTAATCACATTTTTTAAATAGTGAAGCTGAGAAGTTAAACCATTTTTACTCAGACTCACAGAACAGGTGCTGGAGCTATAATCTACACCTGTGCTGGACTGGTTACACCATTTCTACCATTCCACCAAGCCCTCTCAAAGTCACTGGTGCTATTTGCATCTAGTCATTGTGGTAAAAGCTTTGTAGGATAAGACTGTCTACATTGTCAGCTTGGCATCTCACTTATTTTCTTGTCAGATTCCAAATTCTAACTCGTGCTGTGTTGTAACAGTTCAAAGAAAGCACTTCACATCAAGAAATGTCAGGATTGCTAGAAATAATTTTGTCAAATCCTCTCGAATTTTTCCTCTTTATAAGTTCAGAGGCTTCAGTTAGATTCAAACCTTATAATGCCACTTTTTAAAAAATATAAAAGGGTACCTTATTTTTCAAAAATCTCAACATTCAGTAGAATACTTCATTGCCTTCATCCTAAAAGGTACAAAATGGGAAAACTGTAAAGAGACAATTTATAGTGAGGAGGTGCCTTATTTTCTGGCAATTTGAAGTTGTTTTTTGGTGCTGTAATTTTGTTTTTATATTTTGATACTCTTTAATCAAAGGCATTTGAACTGAATGCATAGGAATTTTATAAGATGGGTGTCAGTTGTGTCCTAGGATTCAGGGTATTGAAAGTCAACACTATGCAGGTCTTAAAACTTTTAGCCTGCCTCTCATTATTCTTCTTGGGAATCTGTCTCATGGGTATGTTTTGCTTTGTCAAGACTCAGTCATCAGAAATATTGGATAAATTTTAGTGGAATCTTCTGAGTGCTTGTTTCTGCCAAAAGCACCTTCTTTAGTTATTCACTCAACAAATGATAGACGTTGTGCTGGGCCTGGAGGATATAAAAATCCCTCTGATGCTCCCCCCATATCTCCCCCCCCCCAAAAAAAAAAAAGAAGATGGAAGATGAACCAATGGAAAAGCAAACTCCATAAAAAGGGATGTCAAGGATGGCAGAAGCCTTGGTGTCAGATAACCTCAGACTTCAATAGTCGTTCTAGCTCTTCTAGCTGCATGACCTTGGGGAACTTCTCAGAGTTTGAGGTGGTGGTAGAGCATCTGAGAAAAGGTGTGTAAACTATTTTATCGCTGTCGATATTTAACAAACTGGAGCTCTTATTAATGTAAAACATTTGCTTATCATCTATCCCCATCCACTGGCAACCAGGCTAATGGGATAACTTTTTTCTGCTTTTGTCTGAGTTGGCTTCCACAGAAACAGATCAGGAGACAAGGATTCATGTGCAAGGAAGGAAGGGATCCTGGGAGAGACTGGTAAAGGAAAATGGAGGTGAGTAAAATGGGAAGAAGCCAAGCGAGGATGCAATTTCAGGCAACATCCTATAGAGGGTAGTGCTGGAGAGTATTTCTCCTCAGAATTTGTGTCACCCCAACCAAGGGAGCTGGGCTTTTGTACATACATACTCGCCAGGCATTAGCTAAAGGGAAGGAAACCACCAGAAACTTCTGGCTTGATGTATGTGGCTGAAAAGAGACAGCATTGCATTTAAAGTCTATTTTGTCTAATATAATATAGCTACTCCAGCCTTTTTTTGGTTACTGTTTGTAAGATTGTTTTCCAGCCATTCACTTTCAACCTCCTTGAATCCCTGGGTCTAAGATGTGTTTCTTGTAGACAGCATATAAATGGGTTGTATTTCCTTATCCAGTCGTCCAGTCTGGATAGGTGAGTTTAATCCATTGACATTCAGTTTTATTACACTGTATGTCCTGCCATGGCCCACTGGGTGGACTGGGGGAGAGTGTAAACTACAAGATAAACCACTATCCATGTGGTGCAGCAGTGCTCCGAAATGTATTCACCAAATGCAATGACTGTCCCACGATAATGAAAGAGGTTGTGGATGTGGGAGGAGTGGGGTGAGGGGGGTGGGGGGTATATGGGGACCTCTTATATTTTTTGAATATAACATTTAAAAAAAAAATAAAGAGAAAGAAAGAAAAGAAGAAGAAGAAAAGTGAGACAACAGGCCCCAAGGCAGTACGCCAAAGACAGTCTCAGGTGACAGCAATTGCAGTCACTGAAGTTGGAGGAGAGGGCCACAGAAATAGGAAAAGGGACATGAGGATGTATAATCTTGTTGGTTATACTTCCCTTTTCTGACTTTTGGAGAGCATTAGCCCTAGCCTGACTAGCCTCAGTAAGTAAGATGAGTTTTCCTTGACTCACAAATGCAGGGAGTTTGGAGACCTCCATCAAAATGTGGCTAATGGGAGACACTGTGGCCTGGCTTTGGGTCAGCCTGGTTTAAGATACAATACACAGCCTACCCGTGTATAGCCTGTGTCACTTGGGCAACCAAATTCACCTCTCTAGCTTGGAATTTTCTCATTTATAAAACAGTCATATTGATAGCTTTGTTGTAAGTTAGTTCTAGGCTGAGCTGTCTTTAGGTTCATGGATATATTCGACAAGTACATATTGAGCATCTGCTATATCCAGGCTCAGAGCTAAGAGTGGGGAACACTGAAATGAATTAGACATAGGCCCTGCATTCGAGGACCTTGACACCTAGTGGGGGAAGCAGATGCATAAATTATAATTTCCATGCCTTTGTTTATACATTCTCCCTCTCTTTTTCTGTCTCCCTGACACTGTTTTTGATGTGGTCATTCCTCTCCTCTTTCCTTTTCCCTCACTTCCCTTCTTCTTAACTTCCTATATTTCTGTCTTGCATCCTTCTACCCTCACTACACACCTAGTTTTCATATCACCTGGGGGATATCCTACCTACTGCCCTGCCAAGTTCCTGCCTCCCACTGCTGCTTTCCAAGGCCTCTTCTGAAGGTTGCCAGAATCTACAAAGTTCTGGGGAACTCAATTCGACCCAGACTCTCAGGTGTGACAGAAGGCGATAATGGAAAAACCATCTAGAGCTTAACTAAAGCTTGGGGAGAAAAAATAAAAGAGTGAAAAATCAATCCTGAATGGGCATTCCTGGGAATGACAAAGAGAATTTATGGCTGATTGCATTGGGAGGGTCTTGGCAAGAGGGGTGGTTTCCTGCCCTTTTGCAGACAGGCGGACTTCCAGAGCCATGGACAGGAGCCAGGAAATCCACAGTGTTCCTTCCAGCTCAGGAACTCACGATGCGATCTTGGCCACTGATTTCCTCCTGCGTGTGATGTGGAGGCTGCCTTCAGTGATCTTTGAGGACAGCTCTGGCCTCTTGGCCAGAAAGTCTGCCTCTTAAACCTCTTGTTCCTACCTCATAGTACCCAACTCTGGGGATGGCACACACTTAATGCTTGCTGAGTAACAACTAACTTCCTTTTTCTATTTTCCAGTTTTCTGGGGAGGTCTAGTATTTGACTGGAGGGAGACTGATATTCAGAGCCCCAGAAACAGAGTCCTCTGGTCAGTACACCCCTGGCCATTTCATCCTGAAGTCGAGAGGTGGATTCTGGTGATTGGCATAAAACAGTTCTTCTCGGACTCATATCTGAGCGCCTGAGGCCCAGGAATCTGCATGTTAAGGAGCACACCAGGGATTCTGATATGGGTGGCTAGTGGACCACCATTTGAGAATCTCTTCCAGGGACTTGGGCTTATCTCTGTGTGACTCTTATCTACCCGAGCATCTTTCCGTGTCTGCGCAATAGAGCTTTTCACACCATCCTGTCAGGACTAGACAAAATGGCAGATGGGAGAACTCTAAGAGGCTCCCATGAATCAAAGATGGCCTTTGAGTGTGGAGATGTTCTGTCCACAACATTTCCCTCAGAGACAAAGGGACTTCATCAGAAAATATTCTGGTAAACACTTTGTGGAGCAAGTGCAGACCTGGAAGTGTAAGGACTGATACATCATAAGCTAAATAAACCTTGACCAATGGAGGAAGGGAACTGATGGTGCATCTCTCCACTCCCATTTCTTGGCAAGACAGGTCTAAGAGCATTCTACTTGCTCCTCAAAGGGTTCTGAGTGGGCTCTAGCCCACTTGACCACAGTGATTATCAGTTCCATGAAACAGTCTGGGGTTGGCTTTTCTTCTTCTCTATTTAATTCTTCCCTACCCCTTCGTCTTCTTGAAATCACTTCCCCAAATAACCGCCTGCATGTAGCACCTTGATTAGGCCCTGCTTTGAGGGGAATCACAGGCTGACACCTTCCTTATTTGCCGGTTTCAGTCTGGATCTTTAGTAGGAATTTTAGGTCTGGGATAATCATTCAGCAGCCTAATGACTTAGTTAATGACAGAATGGGGACAGGTAGCATGAAGCATCTACCTGTCTACTTCCCATATGGCCAGAGAAAACTAAGTTCAAATGCCAGCTTTGTAAGTATACGAAATACTCTTTAACAATGCCTGGAACAGGCTATGTTCCCTTAAGACATTTCATGTCACTCTTTCTTCCATTTCCTCCATTTCATTCCAATTAGAATCAAAGTTCTTCATAAAAGCTGTGTGATCTGCTCTGTACCACCCCCTCCACCACCATTCTCTCTTTTCTCTAACTACTCTCCCCTTCATTCACTCTGCTCCAACCACCACTGACCTCCTTGCTGTTATTTAAATATTCTAAGTTTGCATTTACCTTGAACCCTTTGGCAGTGGTCTCAACCAGGGTGATTTTGCACCCCATAAGACATTTGGCAATGTCTGAAGACATTTTTAGTTGTCACAACTGGGGGTGGGGGTGGGGGGCAAGTTGTGTATGTGCTCCTGTCATCCAGTGGACAGAGTCCAGGGATGCTAAAGATACTACAATACCCAGGACAGCTTTCTCTCCCCCCACTCCCCAACAAAGAATTATTGGCCCAAATGTCAGTGGTGCCAATGCTGAGACACCCAGCAGGATGCCTCTTCCAGCAGCTCTCTTTCTTTCCTGGCTCATTTCCTCACCTCCTTTAAGCCTTTGCTCATTGTTTACCTTCTCAGTGAGGCCCATCCTGACACCCCATCAATATTTCAATTCCCCTCTCCTGCCTGTGGCAGGTGCCTGTGGCACCTTTTCCCCTCCTGATCTGTTTTAACATGCTCTGCTGTTCTCCTCTAGCACTTAGTTCTTCCTAAGTTACTGTATACTTTACTTCTAAGGTTTACGCTTATTTTCTGTCTCCTTTCACTGGAATATAAGCTCCATGAGGACATAAATCTTTGATCACTGCTATATCCCAAGCACATAGCACCATACCTCAAACATAGTAGTAATTCGGTAAATAGTTGTTGAATGAATGAATGAACAGCAGGAAATATTTCGAGGTTAGGGACTGAGTCTTTCTTGCCACTATGAAAATGGCATCAATGCTTGTGGGAATATCTGTCAAAGATACGATGGCCACTGGAGATGGCAGCATAGGACTCTCAAAGAATTTTTTCAAAGCACCGAGTTTCTTTATCTATGACTTGTTTTTGTGCACCACTCTCTGCCACTCTAGTCATCAGTACCCTGATCAGAACCCAACCCTGATGTCAGTACAGAATCTCAGGGGCACTGTGCTTCCACCCACGTGCAATCCCTTTAAGCTGGGACACCCATGTCACAAAGCAAACCTCAGATCAAGGGGTGTTCCAGGGCAAACCTGTCATTTACAACCTTATTCCTGAACCTCTTGACTGAACTCACATCATGATCCATCTTCAGGTCCTTACTTATCTTGAGGGCCCATCAGTTCTTGAGCTAAGAGGGAAATCTACTCATTTGGGCAATAATTATCCTTGGATAAGAATATTATGAAACACTTCCGTAAGGTCAAAAGGTGAGAACAGGAGAGATGTTTCATCTAAATTCCCCTAACACTAGCCGAGATTAAGAAGACAAAAATGAGATGCCATTAAAAGTGACTTTGCTTTGCTTTGCATTTAAAAAAATCCTCCCACTTCCTGTTTTCCCTTGGGAGATTGAAAAGTGTCTTCTCATACATTTCTCATTATCAGAACTTAATGAGAATTCTAATTAGGGCTCTACACACTTCGATGGTAGTTTTCAAAATGTATCTCTGGCTTCTCATTTGTCAGGCTGCCAGTCCTTTGCACCCTCGCCAAAGATGTCCTCCATAATAATAATACTAATAGCTATCATTTATTGAAAGTCTACTATGTGCCAGGCAGTTTGCATATATTAGCACTAGTCGTCACAAAAATCATATGAGGTGGGAACTATTAACCCTAATTTTAAATTAGGAAAGTGAAGCTCAGGATGGTAAAGTGATGGCCTAAAGCCATGTAACTAGGAATGGTCAGGTCTGGGATTCAAACCCAAATCTATTCTTTTATCAAGAACTTTTTCATGTCCACATTTCACAGTGGATCTTGAGGAGAGGATAGATAAGAAAACAGGGCAACTCGTCACTGCTTCCAGAATGGCCACCAATCCCAATCAGAATGTTTGTTATGGGTTATTACATCCCTACTCTAGGTTGCCGGGTATCTCTAGGAACAGTGCTGTAGTTTAGGGAATCCCAGGAGACTCTGAGACACCCCAATGAAAAGGGCAGTAATAGCAGACCAAGAATAGACTGATTGCTCATTCATTTTTCTTGTTATTTCTGCACACTTTCATCCATCATGTAGAAGACTGTCAGCAATTTCCATGACGTTTTTCCAAAAGGGGCCTCTGGAACTGGCTAATCACCTTGCCCAGAACCAAACAGAGTCTCTGGGGCAAATCCTCCTGATTTGATATCAAATTTCTGCTCTTTCTGGGCTTCCCATCGAATCCTCAGTCGACATCTCAGGGGGCAGAGTGAAAGAACTGGACTTTTGCAAATGAAGGAACATTCCCTTCCAGTTCCTTAAGTGCTAGTTGTCTTGTTGAGCAGGTGAGCCCAGAGGCAATGTATTCTTGTAATTGATCAGCAGATTAATACTGGGTAATGTAGAATTAGCACGAATTAGAAATGGTGCAGTAAGAAAGAGTAGCTGGGTCTACTCCTTTTTCCTCCCAGCAGAAGCCTCTTTCATTTTGCTTTTTCTCTTCTTTCCCTGACCTCCCCCTCCTCTGCCCATACTTCTGAGTCTCTTCATTTACTTAACACTACACTTTTGTATAAGGCCTTACAGAGTGACATTGACACCTGCTGTCTCCTTCCCCCTCCCCGCTCCCCACTACCTTCTCAGTTCTCCTTCCCCTTCCCCTCTTTTATTCTGGTTCTGCCTCTGCAATATCCTCCTCTCAACTCATTTTTCCCCCCTTGTCTGTCTTTCCCTCTCCTTCTCTCTCTCTCATACGCACACATATTCTCTTTCTGTGTGGGATCTGTGTGAGTCTCTATCTTCCTTTCTATTCCATGCATTTTTCGACCTTTAAAGTCTAATTTCCCCCAAACAAACTCTTTCTTCCTCACTCTCTCTCACTTCTCTTATTCTCCATCTCTGGGACTATGTGTCTCTCTTTTTTCATACGAAGGATTCATTGTATCTCAAGGTCAATTCACATTAAGCCATCACCACCGTTCTTCCAGTTCTACTTCTGTTTTCCGAAACAAGCACGTTCAAATTCAGAAGTCAGAATTTCATTGCTTGTGCTGATACAAGACACATGCTAAAAATGGCACCACCATCATCACAACACGATGATTATCCCTAGGATTCAGGCTTCTGGGACTTACTATGCGATGCTTTACCATACAATGACATAATCTTATTTTGGTCATCCTTATTCAGAAAGCAGAGGGATGTTGGCAGATACGCTTTTCTCCAGGTATCATTTCTACCAATTTAAATAGTATGGCTTTGAGAAATAATCCAGATGTCTTTGCAGATGTTACCCCTCTTTAAAAGTGTCCACCTCGGATCGAACATTTATGTAAAACCCCTTAACGTGATCTTTAGACTTGGAAAACTCTCTCTTCTCAATGCTATTGCTCCCTTCTGTGCCACTCAGAATCTAATGAAATCTAAAATCTGCCCATTATGTGCTTTTTGGAGGAAAGCTCAGCTTAAACACTTTGTTTTATTGGTGACTTAAACCTGTATTTGCCATTTTCTTTGCAAAGAACTCTGAGATTTTTAGCAGCCCATTGCAAATAAAAACATCATGACCAGACTTCTCAGCATGCCCTATGTGGCAGGATAGTTTTGCAAATGGGAAAAAAAAATGTGCATTTTCTTTATTTCAAGTGACTAGATTTTGACTAAAAAATCTTAGCAGTCCTGAGGCCATGTAATTTAGTGTTTAGCCATCTGCTATCCACATACCAATTTTGGTGCCTCTCCCTTCAACCCCATTTGGAGACAGTAAAATTTTGATTACCTAGAATAGTCAGAGGAAAGAAGATTCTGAATTAAATAAGTTTTCTAGTTCATTAAAGAATCATCCTCATGTGAAAATATATTTACATGTTATCACTGCCACATATTAACTGTGTGTCCTTGGTGAAGTCACTTACCTTTATGGGGTCTTTATTTCTCCAGACAAGAAATGGAAATACAAATGTAAAGATTGCAAGGTTTCTTTAAAGACTAGAAAAAAGTTTGTAATGCATGTGGCATATAATAGGTGCCCAGTAGTAACTGATTCCCTTCCCTTCTACTTGATTATTCACTTACTTAACATTCATTCATTGGATGCCTGACACTCTCCTGGAAGACTTTATTACCCTTGAGAAATCTAGAGGTAAATTTTGACGTGTTCTATTATGGGAATGTATAGCATGTTTGGGAGCCCAGAGGAGGGATAAATCCATAAGGTTACTGATGATGATGATGATGATGATGATGATGGGTTCAACCCAATTGAATTATGTAAATTGAAGCCTTTCTCACTCAACCTTAAATTACAGAATGAGACATCAGTTCTTTCCCTTCTTTTCCTTCTAGATTACTCTCCCTGGTTGCACCCAGGCTTGTGCCCCCATCCCCATCCATAGCAACGGGATCTCTTCTTTATTTTCCCATCTCCATCTTGGTACCAAGAGGCATCTGTTTACTAGACTTGTTACCTTGCAACATGAATAATCTTTCCTGTACATTCAGAATGTGTCTAATCTCTTAAACCTCATTAATAGGGTCTTCACTTCACTCCTCTCTGCCCAATCTAAATATTTTACCTATTATCATGAACATCTCTCTCAGCTATTTTCTCTGGTGAAGGGAGTTGGCATAACCTAATGAAAAGACTTTTAACTTGGGGAATCCATGGTCATGAAATCTGTGGACAGCCTACTGGGATCCATAGTGTAGTAGTTTGATAGTATCGATGAATTCCAAAAAGAAATATTGAATTATGTTTGTAAACTGGTCTTTTCCTCTTGGCATTTGAGATTATACTGGATTACTTGATTAAGTAATTAAGTAAACCTCTTGTGTCAGATTATATTGGATTACTTGATTAAGTAATCAAGTAAACCTCTTGTGTCAGTAGGGCATTGAGTACCCGCTCCTTGGTGGGTAGGAACTCACAGATAAAAGGCATGGCGAAGGGCAGAGTTGGGGCTTTTAATGTTGGAGTTTTGATGTTGGAGTTTGATGCTGAAGTCTTAAGCTGGAGCCCCAGGGAGAGAGACAGAGTCATTTGCCTGATAGTCTAAAGCTGACCTTGTGGAGAAAACAGAGGAGCTGAGCCCAGAGGAACCCAGGAAGCCTGAATCCTGGCAGGAGCCATCTTGATCCAACATATGAAAAAAGACTTTGGTGAGGGAAATAACTTATGCTTTATGGCCTGTGATCTGTAAGCTCCTACCCCAAAAAATAGCCTTTAGAAAAACCAACCAATTTCTGGTGTTTCGCATCAGCACCCCTTTGGCTGACTAATATACATAGATTCTCTGAAACTAAATATAAAATCTTGTGTGAAGTTGTGCCAATATCACTAACTTGGTTCTGATAAGATATTATAGATACTTAAGATACCAACATTGGGTAAAGGTGGACGACAGGTATGTGGCCCCAGTCTGCACTATTCCAGAAACTTCTTGTGAGTCTTTATATAATTCAAAATAAAAAGCCTAAAAACCTATGAGATAACAAAATATATAAAGTAGGAAAAATCTTGTTATATAGCTGTAGTTTTTTTTCCCCCAAGGAGAAGACCTATATCTTTCTTCGATTTCTTAAAGTGGAATTTTATCCACAAAATTTTATAAATACTGACATAATTACTTATACAATTCTGAGCTCTAGTACCTTTCTCCCCCAATGTACAGTGCCTTCCCTTTTGGGTTGTCATTTGCCATCACTTGTGTCTACTTCCACAACTAAATGGAGGCAGGGGAAAGAGAGGGATTGTTTCAAATCTGAGAATGGATAAAAGCAGAGGGTAAGGTATATCTCTGTCATAGAAGGTTTTAATGTCTGCCTGCATAGAGGAAAGGGAACAGATACATTGACTTCCTGAGACCCAAAAGCATTCTATTCATTTGTTCATTCATCACTCATTTACTCAACAAATATTCATCCAGCACTTATATAGCAGCAAACCATGTGACATGGGCTGAGGGTAGGGAAACAAATTCCACACTGGTCCCTTGTCTCAAGAGTGGAGCATTTTATATGGGAGACAGAAATTACCCCTTTCTAGGGAAAGAGGCAACAGATAATCAAAGAAAAGCAAGTCGATTTTGAGGATTTTATTTTTTAAAGAATAATGTGTTAATGGCTGAAGAATGTTTTGGGCATCAATTCATATTATAATCTTTTAAATTCTAATTCATCTCCATCTTCAAGCTTGGATAGTGGAAATTTCTGTTCTTAAGACAGGACATCACTAAAGAAATATTCAGTTCTGCTTATCAGACACAGACAAGAATGTGGTATATAGTTGTTTCTTTTATTTTTATGCTGTCATGTTCAGTGAGTGATTTTTTAAAATATGTTGCTTTTATATCAATGCAATTGCATGCACATAGTCAGAAATATCCATCATCTCTGTGAGGAAAAGCAGAAGTCCTCTTCCCCCATCTCTTCTCCTTCCCCTTTTGTGTACCTCCTCAAAGACAGGAACTTTAATGGTTAGCTCTTTCTTCTGGAAAGTTGGCTGGCTGTTTCTAAATATGCATATTTTTCCTGTTTCTTGATTTTTCCATCCCTAGCTTTATTTTTTGATTTACCTCTCTGGGAAAGGATCTAGTTCTCTAGTATGGGAATGGATTTTTTTCCCTCTTTTGGACTAAGATAAGGGCTCTGGGTTTCTTCTCTGGAATTCTCTACAGGCTGTTTCCACCTAGAGGCTTGTCCAGGCTGAAAGGAGATAGCTTTGATGGGGGCAGTGTGGGGAGTTTCAAAGGCACGAGCGGCCTTCCTGCAAGCACTGGCTGGTGCTGTTTCCCAGTTGGAATTGCTCAGGGAGGTCCAGGCCTCATGGACTATAGGCAGGCATTTCAAATGCAAAAAAAAAAAAAAAAGGTAAAAGAAACTTTCAAGATTGTAAATTATTTGGCCTGAAGTCCTAGGGTAACTCCAGGAACTCTGCTGGAGAAGGAACTGAGGAGGTAGTTTTGGGTAGAAAAGAGAGAAGAGGACACTGGCAGAGGCCCTTCCATAGCTCACAAAATATAAGGATGAAAAACAGTCATTCTCAGGAATAAGACCTTGATATATGATAAGAAGTCATGGGGAAGGCAAGGGATCATTCAGGACACATTGCTGGCACAAATGTTAGTTAGCAATTGAGCAAAAAAAAATCAAGCTTTGTCTCACATCAGGTTCAACACTGAAATTTTTTTAAAAAACTTCCAGATAGACTAAAAGACAAGGTTTTTCATAAAAATAACCATCAAAATAAAATAAAGTTGAACATTTATCAAGCTGCTGAAACAGAGGACTTTGGGTGGATAAAAACCACAAAATAAAAGATTGATGTCTTTAATTGTAGTTTTTAAGAGGTCCTTTAGTTTAAAAAATGTTAAAAGGAAGCAAAATGGACTAAAAATTCTAAGAAAAGAGCTTCATATATTTGACATAAAAGAGCTTGCAAAATCATTACAAAAATCACTAAGATCCTGAAGGCTAAAATAGACAGGAAAATAATCACAAAGAAGAAATAAAATTGCTTTTAAAACATATAGGAAAATGTTCAACCTTCCTAGTAATCAAAGTAATGCAAATTAAAATGGAGATACTATTTTCAGCTAGCAACTGTGTAACAGTTCCAAAAAATGAGAATACCCAAATTGATAGGGGTGTGGTAAAATTGATACTCTCTACACTCATACACTGCTGGAGTGTGAATTAGTACAACCCTTTTGGAAAGCAATTTGGCAACATATATCAAGAGCCTTAAAAATATCCATTCTTCTTAGTCCAACAATTCTACCTCCAAGACAGCAATCCTAAATGCAGTTGAAGTTTTCTGTATTACAAAAAAATGTTCATTGCAGTATTATTTACAGTGGTGAAAAGAAGAAAGTAATCTAAATGAATAACAAGAGGGGCATAGGTTAGTAACTATTTGCTGGACTTTTATAAGCCAACCTTGGTCTGTTCTCCACCCCACCTTCTTTGTGTCCTTGGGAGCACTGCTTTGCATTTCTGATTATGTTTCTTATCTGTAAAATTGAACTGAAGAGAACTTGCAGGTGGTCAGAAGATTTTTGCTGAGCATTTGGTACATTAAGCAACTTTTTGATGAGGACTTCTTTGCTTGTTTCTCAGTCTTTCTTGGTTTAGCACCTGACACTGTTCTGTTGGGATAGACATTCATGTGACACAGCGATTCCTGTGGCTAAAGGATTCCCCCAGGAAAGCATTAGCACAGAGAAAAAGCTCAAAGGACTCAGGTCCAAGAGAGATGCAGCTGGAGGCAGTTGGCACACAAATCCACAGGGGAGTGCCTCAAGGATAAATACCCTGTACCTCATTTATCTCTGGAAACACTTCCGACTCTATTGGGGCTGAATAGATGTTTGTGCTACACACTGAGCATGGGGTGGGGAGATGTTGGGATGTTAACATGAATAATTCTTGCCTTATGTTTCATGAAAAATGCTCTCTTTAAAATACTCAAGCTGTGCAAGATGCTTAGCAGCATTTAGTGTTCTCCACGTAGAGGAGAAAATGAGCGAGTCTCTCTCTGCGGTGATAATGGTCTTGTTTCTGTCCTCAATGTCAACATGTTTTCCTTTTTAGTGTGGTGGGCACTACATGGTATTTCCCCATGGTATTTCTTTCCTGAGTTAAATGTCTTCATATCAATTCCAGAGAACCTTTATTTATTTATTTTTGTAAATGAACATGCAGCTTGAATAAATGACAATTATTGGAGAAAACCAACATCACAAGTTTTGTGACATATTCACCTACTATGTGCCCAGCCCTATTTGTACTGGACAGATGTAAAGGTTAATACATGATCCCAGCCTCAACGAGCAACAAGGAGCAGTGAATAGATCCAGGTGAGCAAATCACTACAAACTGAGGCTAGGGGCATTCCACAGTGGTATATATAAAATGCTGTGGTGACAGCAGAAAGGAATTTTGTTCAGGAAGGGAATCAAGGCTTTCAGGAGGTGGTGAATGTGAACTGGTCTTTGAGAGAGGAGTAGGCTTATGAATGTTTGCAAGCAAAGCAATACAAGGGTGGTGCAGCCCACCTGAGTTCTTCTAGGCTGTCTAGGATGGCTTTGAATGCAGAGAGCCCTGGATTAAATCCCAGCTCAGTCAATTACCAACTATGTACATTGGCAATGCTACTCAATTTCTGGGCCTCTCTTTCCTCATGCATGAAGTGGGTGAAGCAATACCTACCCTAGAGGAAGTGGGTAGGGACTACCTCTTTTTCCACCTTTCCAGGGATGCTCCATTTTGGTGATCACATACAGAATGTGTGTGCTTCACACGCTTCTATGATGGGAATGTTCACATTTCCTCTGTTCACTGCCTACTGCTCTCTGTATGTTGTCTTAGCAGTTGGCCTCTGCTCAGTGCACTCATCTGCTATTGATTTGCTGTGTGATCTGGGAAAGTTACTTCCCCTGTTTGTTCCTTAGTGTCCTCATCTATAAAATGAGGGAGGTAGATAAAATGGCCATTCAGCTCTAAGTTTCTGTGAGACTTTTTGGCAGAGAAAACAGCATACCCAAAGGCCCTGGGGTGACATATTTGAGGCAGTATGGATAAAGAAAATGAATAAATGTTATAAGGAGGTAATGCCTGGAAAGAAAGCTGTAGAGGTAGGTGGGAATCTGTGACTCAGAGAGATGAAGTAACTTGCCCAAGGCCAAATGCCTTCTAAATAAGGCATATGTAATGCTAGATCAGGTCCAGGAAAATCCATTCTCCTACAATCACCATAGATCTGGTATAACCAGACTTCTAGAAAATCCCCCCACTAGGAAGCCTGGCATTTGCCAAAAGTGAGCTGTAGTTCAATGCAAGGATGTTCTGATGAGAATTATCATTGCTATTCCTTCCAAAGAAAATGTAAAACTAGCTACATTGGGAAGAAGTGTTTGCTGGGCTGTGATAAGGACGTAAATGGAGCAATGCCCTGCCTTGCTCACCATATTCCAAAAGAATCCAACTGTTTATTTGATGAAAAATGCAGTTTGCCTTTAATTTACATTTCCCCTGACGGTGAGGGTCTGCAGGCTGCAGCCTGGCTAAGATGAGTAGGACTTTGTGGGATCAGGCTGATGAGTGGCTCAAAGCTATAGGATTCTACAGTCACTACAGGGAGGGTGTAAGGACACCATGTGACTCTCCAGGGTACCGTCACTACATTTTTTGGAAGGAGAATTTTTATATAAAGCAAAGCAGACTTAGAAACAGAATGTACCTTCCTAATGACTCTCTTTTAGGAGAATGAGGAAGGAAAAGAGAAAATGAGGGAGATAGAATGAGCTTTGCAAGAATGTATTTACAATTAAATTGCATTTTAAAGAGAATGTGGAAATCCTTGCCCTGCAAAGAAGTGAGGTGGAGAGAAGCCAGCAAATTGTAGTAGAAAATGCACACACGGGCTTGGGTGTGAAGAAGACTTGAGTTGAAATGCTGGATCTATAATTACCAGCTATATGACCTTGGCCAACTTACCTATCTGAGCATCAATGTCCTCATCTGATGTAAATAGTATATTTACATCATGCAGAAATGGTACAGGTTGTGATAAGCCCAGCAGTCACTGAATAGGTTATTCTCTATCTTAATATTCAAATAATATACGTACAATAAATAGGCAATGGGAAGGGGAAGGGCACTAAACATAGCTTCTAATTGGAAGGATAGTAATTGGTGCCTTGAGATCACTTTGAAGACTCTCACTTGCAGCAGAAATCACTTTTGAACCATTGAGGGGAGAACCTTGTGAAAGGAGGAAGGTCTACTCTAGAGCTTCTCTTGGGAGGTAGATTACGTGGTCCCATTTTCTTATATATGGGGAGTGCATCAGGCATTTGGATTTTGAGGGTGTAAGAGGAAGAGTGAATGAACCCTTGACTTCAGACCCTAAGGAGAAGAAAGAGGTAGGACTTTGGAGTTCAGTGGCTAGTGGAAGAATGGCCAAAATTTGTTGTGCAAGTGAAGAGCTGTAACATGGAAGCCACACTTGGGTATCTTTGTCCATATTTAATGCAGAGGCAAGAATATGAAACAACAATGGTTGTCTAAGAACTCTAACATCAAAGCAGAATGAGTGAATCACCATTTTCTGTTGAACTCTGTAGAACAGTGATTCTTGTGGCCTGTAGAACCACCTGGAAAGCTCTTAAAATATAAGTGCCCTGAGCTTCCAAGACCAATGAATCAAATTTGGTTCAATGGTACTGGACTGTGAGAGGGAGTAGAGTGTGAGGGTTGGGTTGGGCTATCCATGGAACTGGGAAGAGGGTTGGAGGAAGGAGTAGGTAAACTCTGAGGATTTGCAAGTCTGTGGTTAAAACTACAATGATGGGAATGTTCTTTTGGCAAATATGGCAGGGGAGGGTTACTGGTATAGGGCATCAGGGGTGGGGGGATATGTGGGATAGGGTGCACCTGGGGCATGCCTGTGAAATAAAAAAGTGTTCTTGCCATAGTGCATTATTTCAGTGGGTGGAGACCCACACATTAAACAAGAAAATATTAAACTCCCATCCTGCTATGTTATCACTTAGAAGGGCAAGAATCTTTCAAGAACATAGGCAGTGCCTAATAAAAGAAAACAGATCAATATGACAAGCCCTTAATATTATTGCATGTAACTATGAACCTTATTCTTCCAAAATTGAAACTTAATGGTTACCATAGGTTCCAAGCAGGGGTGGAGGAGGGAAGAATATAAAAGATGGAACAGGGCATTTTTAGGGCATTAAAATTGTTTTGCATGATTTTGCAAAAACAGATACAGGCCATTTTAAATTTTGTCAAAACCTGTAAAAGTATACAGTACAAAATGTAAAACAATGTAAATCATTGACCATGATTAGTAGCAATGCTTCAATATTTGCACATCAATTTTACTATCCACATGTAAAATGTTATTAATAGGGGACAGTGGAGAGGGAGAGGGCATTGGGTATATGGTAATCCCCTATATTTTCTAGGTGACTTTTCTTTGACCTTAAGCTTCTTAGAAGATAAAGCACACACACACACAAAAGATACTGGGAGAACTAATGGAAGAAATAGTCACTATACATAAAAGATAATAGATCTTGCAGCAATGGAAGATACAATATATATATTTTTAAATTTTATTTTAATTAAAATTTTTTTATTCTTTACTTTTGTATTTGTTATTTTTTACTATTATTGTTATCTTATTTTCTTATTAATTTTATTTGGTTATCTTTTGGCTTTGTTTTTGGAGGGGTTCTGACTCACAGAAGGGTCACAACTTTGGCATGGGAAGCTCACTGGTGTGGGGTGTCAGTGATGGAAGGATGTGCAGAGTATGCCTCTAAGTCATATGAATATGTTAAAGTGTTCATGGGACATTGTTGCTGGGTGGAGACCCATACAATAACCAAAAGAATATTGAATTCCCACCCTGGGAGTCCTGCTACATTCTTTAATAGAGCAGCAAGAATCCCCAGGGTACATAGGCAGTGCTCAGCAAAGGAAAATAGACCATTACACCAGGCCCTTGATACTGATGATTATACATATAAACCTTTTCTTGTGAAATTGAAACTTAGCCTAGTATTAAATATCGCCTAAGTGGTACCTCCTGAAAGCTTCCTTGTTGCTAAAATGTGACCTCTCTCTAAATCCAACTCAGCATATAAATGTGCTACTTTCCCCTGGGCATGGGACATGACTCCTGGGGATGAGCCTCCCTGGCACCAGGGGATTATTTCCAAGCACCAACTAGTGATGCATTTGACCAAAAGCAGGACATATTAAATACTGGTAGAGGTTTGCAATAATTAACAAGTTGTAGCTCAGTTTCCCCTAATATGCACTGGGGAAAGGCTAACCCCATCCCCCAAAAGCCTACGTGCCTAAGGGCATGGCACTTCCCCACAGGTTAAATAAGGAAACCACATGGAGATGGGGGTAAAGGGAAAATGGAAACCTTCCCTACCTACATATCAGAGGGAGATAAAATTCCTACAGAACAAAGAAACATCTGCTCCTGCAGCATTTCAAGAAACCATAACTCCCTAACCCACTATCTTCTAGTCACTATCAGGAAAAATTTTCACCTCCAGGGCTTTCTATTGACCCCTGTACTTCACTCAGACCCTCAGCCCCCTCCCACCAACCATGATTTCCCCACCTGGAAAGTTCTGTATAAATTCAAGTTCCCCCTTTCCAAGGGGTGAGGTGGGGAGGCTGAAGTCTGTTCTTCAGACCCCCTCCATTGTGACAGTTTCTCAATAAATCTTTCTTTGTCTATAGTCATATCAGTCTCCATGTCCCAGGAAGGGCTGTATTTTCTCCAACAAATACAAATGAGTTTTTTATGGCTAAGAGATTTCAAAGTGAGTTGGGAGGTCATTCCAGAGGTTATTTATGCATATCTCAGCAGGCTCTCATCAACTGCCACAGTAAACACTGCTTCAAATAGTGGGGCTCCTGAGGGCTCTAGAGACATCTGGACATGTGGCAATTTGAGATTATTTTTGTGAATTCCCCCAAAAATGAAGGATTATATTTGTAAACTGCTTTGTTGCTCTGGTTTTGAAGCCCTTTGATTGTATTTGATTCAGGGAGGGGTCTCTAATTAAGTTTACTTGATAAAATCAATTTAGGGCTTCTGATTTGACCACATCAGTAGGGCATGACTCAGGGTTGAGTCCCCACCCCCTTGATGGGCTGATGTAAATGGACACTCACTCAAAAAGGTACATGAAAGAGGAGAGAACTTGGTCCTTTTGGTCCTGCCACATGCAGAAGCAAGAAGGCTCAAACAGCTAAAGCCCCAGGAAGAGAGATGAGCCATTTGTTTGCCAGTTTGCAGCTAAAGAGAAGAGTAGCTGAAATGCTGAGAAGATCCAAGAAACCAGGCAGAGATGTCCCACCATTACTTGCTTCAACACGTGGAAACTGGCTTTGGTGAGAAAGCAGCCTTGAGTTGGATTCCTTAGGGTCCTGTAACTGAAAGCTTTAACCCCTAATAAATACCCTTTATAAAAGCCAACAAATTTCTGGTCCTTTGTATCAGCACCCCTTTGGCTGACTAATAGAGGATATTCTATGTAGGGCAGATAATCTCAGATGTTCGGCAACTTGTCAGTGGGCCGTATTTTGGAATATATGCTACCCCATGTAACAGAGTTAGACTCATTTATAATTTCCTTACACATAGCTCTTCTGCCCCTTTCATTTGAACCTATTCTTAGCATTATATATGTAAAATATATGTCCCAGATACTTAAATCTTCAGTGTGTTCATATGCCAGTTGAGACCTGAATCTTAGCAGAGTTGCAACACCTACTCTTCAGTTTGTTGGACTCACCTAAGACAACTAACAAAAGGAGGAGGATGGACAATACCCATCCCAAGGAACACAGAGTGTCTGCAACTGCAAGCAAGACAGTTCCATCCATCTGCCCCATGGGAACTAAACCCCCTCTCAATTAGAGTGGGCTTCACCATCCCCAAATCCTCAAGTTTGGGGAATGAAAAATGGACTAAAGTAGACCATTATTCTATTATAGACTTATTATTATTTTAGCAATGGAAAACCCTGTGTCATTGATACAAAGGCAGTAGCCACCAGAGGTTCTGAGGGGAGGGAGAGGGAAGAATAAGTGCAACATGGGGGTATTTTTGGGACATTGGAATAGTCCTGCATGATATTGAAATGATGGATACAGGTCATTATACATTTTGTCAAAACCTATAAAATTGTGTGGAGCAAAGTGTAAACTATAATGTAAACTATACTCCATAGTTTTTAGCAATGCCTCAATATGTGTCCATCAATTGTAAGAAATGTACCACACTAATGAAAGATGTTATTAATGTGGGAAAGTGCGGGAAAGGGATATGGGAATCGCCCTGCATTTTTGCTGTAACATTTATGTAATCTAAAGCTTCTTTAAAAATAAAATAAAAAATCTTTATGTGGCTTAGAAACCACAGGTGCAGACCAATTTAAACAAAATAATACAGTTGATGGACATTTAGGTTGTTTCTAGTTTGGGGCTATAGTGAATAATGCTGCTATAAATATTCATGTGCAAGTCTTTGTATGGATATTGGTAAATGGATAGAAAAAAAAAAATATGATGTATCCAAACAATGGAACACTATTTAACAATAAAAAGGATTACCAACACATGCTACACCATGGATGAATATAAAAGATAGTGTGAAGTGAAACCAAAAGCAGACCACAGAGACTATATATGTTTCTATTTATACAAAATGCCCAAGAAAGGGAAAAAAAAGTAAGTGGGTTGCCTGGAATTGAGAGTGGGAATGGTGAGTAACTGTATGAGGGAATGAACATTCTTATGGGGGAAGGCGGTAGTGATAAAAAATATTTAAAACTGAGGTTCCAGGAAGATGGCATTGGAGTAGGTTAGCAGGGTGCAACCCTCTTACTAAAACAGTGGTGGAAGGGCAGAAGCTGTCTGAAGAAGGTGCTTTTGGGATCTGCAGACCAGGAGAATGTAGCACACATTGTCCAGGAGAGAGTGGGGAGAGCGAGTCAAAAAGGCCAATAGGAAAACCATCAGTTACTTGCCCCATGGCTGGGAATGGCACACTTCCCCACCCTCAAGGTGAACAGCTTCAGGAAAACCCATAGCTGACTGCAGCCAATTGAGGGGGAAATGGGCATATTCCTCCCTGGGAAGAGGAAGGGTGCAGAAGGTTGAGTGTTGTTTCTCTTCAGGGAGTTTAAACATCAGGGCCCTGTCTTGAACTGTGGTTCTAACCAGCTCAGAAACACTAGCCAGTGAAAGTTGAAAAAACCCGAGTTGCAACACCTACTCTCCAGTTTATTGGACACACCCAGGATAACTAAAAAGGAGGTGAGGATTAACAGCCACCATATCAAGGAAAAGAGAGAGCCTACAACTTCAAGAAAGAGAGTCCCATCCATCAGCTGTATGGGATCAAAGCCTCCTCTCAATTACAAGTGGAGTGCACAACCCATCCCCAGAATCCTCAGGACTGGGGAATGAAATATGGACCAGAGTGGGCTTACTGGTATTCTACTATAGACTTAGTGTGATTCTAGCAATGAAAGAAATTACAACATTGCTGTGGAGACAGTGGCCACTGGAGGCTCTGGGGACAGGGAGGGGGAAAAACAGGTGTACTATGGGGTTTTTTTCAGGACTTGAAAATTGTCCTGAATGACATTGCAATTACAGATATAGGGCATTTTATTTCTTCCCATAACATGCAGAATTGTGTGGGAGAGAGTGTAAACTATAATGTGAACTATGGTCTATGCTCAGCAGCAATGCCCCAGGATGCATTTATCAATTGCAATGAATGTGACACACTAATGAAAGATGCGCTTTATGTGGGAGGATGTGGGAGGTGTGTGGAGTCGGGCACATGTGAATCCCTATATTTTTGGTGAAACATTTATGTAATCTAAGTGTCTTTTAAACATTAAAAAAATTATTAAAAAAAGAGAAAGACAATATGGCTAAAGAGATAAACAACAATGATATTGCAGGGTCAGGTGCTGGACTTTATCCTGCCATAACCTACTGAATATACTGGGGGAGAGTGCAAACTACAGGGTAAACTACTATCTATGTGGGCAGCAGTGCCCCAAATTGTGTTCACTGAGTGCAATGACTGTGCCATAATGATGGGGGAGGTTGTTGGTATGGGAGGAGTGGGATGGGCAGTTGGGAATATACAGGAACCTCTTATATTTTTTAATGTAATATTTTTTGTGATGTATATATCTTCAAAAATGTAATTTACAAAAATGATGTGGTGGGGCTGGAGCGTGGGTTATATGGGAAGCTCTTATGTTTTTTTGTTTTTTTCTTATGTTTTTTAATGTAACGTTCCTTGTGATCTATTAATTTTAATTAAAAATACAAGCAATAAAAAACTTGCAAAAAAACCAAAAAACAAAAAACAAAGCAGACATCGAGTGAGCACAAAGAATAATTTGAAATCCTGAATAGAAAAAGTAACAGAGCTCATAGGAATGAATGACACAATAGGTGAGATAAAAAACACATTAGAGGCAAACAATAGAGGACTCAAAATGACAGAAGAAAGAATAAGTGATAACAAAGACAGAACAGCAGAATCAAAGAGAGAAAAGATCACGGAGAGAAAAGAATGAGAAAAAAAATTGAGCAGGGGCTCGAGGAGTTGAATGGCAATATGAAATTTAACAGTATATATGTCGTGGGAGTTCCAGAAATAGAAGAGAAGGGAAAAGGGGCAGAAAGAATATTTAAGGAAATAATAACTGAAAATTTCCCAAACTCACTATAGAAATGAACTTTACAAGTCCAAGAAGTGCACCATACCCAAATCAGAATAAATCCAAATAGACCTATTCCAAGACACATACTACTCAGAATGTCAAATGTCAGATATAAAGAGAAAATTCTCAGAACATAGGAGAAGCAAACCATCACATACAAGGGATGTCCAATAAGACTTAGTGCAGATTTCTCATCAGAAACCATGGAGGTAAGAAGACAGTGGCATGATACAATCAAGATCTTGAAAGAGAAAAACTGCCAACCAAGAATTCATTATCCAGCAAAATTGTCCTTCAAATATGAAGGTGAATATAAAATATTCACAAACAAACAGAAACTAAGAGAGTTTGCAAAAAAGAACCCACTTTTTCAGGAAATATTAAAGGAAGTCTTAGAACCTGAAAGAAAAAGACAGGAGAGAAAGACTTGGAGGAGAGTATAGAAGAAAGAATAGCAGAAAGTATAACCAAAATAGGAAAAAGACAGAAGAAAATATGATATAACATATGAAAACCAAAGAATAAAATGGTGGAAGTAAATAATGCATTTACAGTAATATCATTGAATGTGAATGGATTAAACCTCCCAATCAAAAGATATAGGCTGACAGAGTGGATAAAAAACATGAGCCATCCATATGCTGCTTACAAGAGACTCACCTTAGACCCAGGGATACAAACTGGCTGAAAGAAAAAGGTTGGAAAAAGATGCTCCTTGGGAATATTAACCAAAAAAGAGCAGAGGTAGCTATATTAATATCAGACAATACAGACTTTAAATACAAAAAACTTTTAAGAGGTACAGAAGGATATTATATATTGATAAAAGGGACAATCCTCCAGGAAGATATAACAGTCATAAAGAAATATGCATCTAATAAGGGTGCATCAAAGTACATGTGACAAACTGACAAAACTGAAGGGAGAAATAAACATCTTTACAGTAATCATTGGAGACTTCAATGCACATTCATATCATTAGATAGAACAACTAGTCTGAAGATCAGCAAGGAAACAGAGAACTCTAACAATATGATAAATGAGTTAGACCTAAAAGCCATATACAGAACATTGCATCCAAACTCAGTAGGTTATACATTCTTCTCAATATCCATGGATCTTTCTCCAGTATAGACCATGTGTTAGGGCACAATGTCATTCTCAGTAAATATAAAAAGAATGAAATTATACAGAACACCTTCTCAGATCATAATGGAATGAAACTGGAAATCAATAAGACAGGAAAAAGGCAAATTGGCAAGTGTGTGGAAGCTAACAATACACTCTTAAATAATCAGTGGATCAAAGAAGAAATTGCAAATGAAATCAATAAATATATTGAGACAAATGAAAATGAAAACACAACTTACCAAAACTTATGGGGTATAGAAAAGGCAGTCTAGAAAGGTAAATTTATAGCCCTAAACACCTATATTTAAAAAAAGAAGAAAGAGCTAAACTCAAAGATTTAACTGAACAACTAGAGAAACTAGAAAAAGAACAGCAAACCAATCCCAAAACAAGAAGAAGGAAAGACATAATAAAGATTAGAGCAAGAAAAAATGAAATTGAGAATGAAAAACAATAGAGAAAGTCAATAAAACCAAAAGCTGGTTCTTTGAGAAGATCAATAAAATTGGCAACCCCCTAGCTAGACTAACAAAGAAACAAAAGAGAAGATGCAAATAAATGCCATCAGAAATTAAAGGGAGAAGTTATGACTGACCCCACAGAAATAAGAAGGATCATAAAAGGATATTATGAAAACTGAATGCCAACAATATAGACACCCTAGATGAGATGGAGAAATTAATACAAATGCACAAACAACCTACTCTGATGCTACAAGAAATCCAAAAACTTAACAAACTAATAACATTTAAAGAGATTCAATCCATCATCAAAAAATCCCAACAAAGAAAAATTCAGGACCAGATGGCTTCACAGGTGAATTAACACCAATCCTGTTTAAATTCTTCCAAAACATTGAAGAGGAGGGAAATTATCCAACACATTTATGAAGCCAACATCACCTTAATACAAAAGCCAGATAAAGACACTACAAGAAAAGAAAATTACAGACAAATCTCTCTAGTGAGCATAGAGGAAAAATTCTCAACAAAATAATTGCAAATCAAATCCACCACATATCAAAAGACTTATAAATCATGACCAAGTGGATTTATTCCTGGTATGCAAGTCTGGTTCAACATAAGGAAATCAATCAACATAATACACCACGTTAATAAATTGAAGAAAAAACACATACATTCTTATCTCAATTGAAGCAGAAGAGGCATTTGACAAAATACAGTATCCTTTCTTGATAAAAAACATTTCAAGTGAGAGGAGTAGAAGGAAAATTCCTCAATATGATAAAAAGTATGTATGAAAAACCATAGCCAACATCATACTCAATGGGGAAAGATTGAAAGCTTTCCCTCTAAGATTGGGAACAAGGCAAGTATGCCCAATGTTATTATTATTATTCAACATTCTACTAGAACTTATAGCTAGAGTAATTAGACAAGAAAAAAAAATTAAAGAAATCCAAATAGGAAAAGTGGAAGTAAAACTCTCACTATTTGTGAATGACATGAGCATATATTCAGAAAAATCTGAATCATCTATAGGAAAGTTACTTAAGCTAATAAATGAGTTCAGCAAAGAGGCAGAATATGAGACAAACAAGCAAAAATCAATAATGTTTTTGTACACTAGTATTGAACAATCAGAGGAGGAATTCAGGGGAAAATTCCATTTATAACAGCAACAAAAAGACTCAAATACATAGGAATTAATTTAACCAAAGAAGGTCAGTACTTATATGTAGAAAACTACAAAATGATGCTTAAATAAATTGAAGAAGACCTAAACAAATGGAAAGACATTCTGTGTTCATGGATTGGAAGACTAATTCTTGTGAAGATGTCAATCTTACCCAAACTTACTTATAGATTCAACGAAATGCAAATCAAAACTCCAACAGCCTACTTTACAGAAATAAAAGAGGAAATTGCCAAATTCATTTGGAAGGGAAAGTGCATTCAAATAGCCAAAAACATTCTAAAAAAGAAGAGCAACATGGGAGGAATTTCACTGCCTGACCTTAAAGCATATTAGAAAGATACAGTGGTCAAAACAGCATGGTACTGGCATAAAGATAGACACATCAATCAGTGGAATAGAATTGAGAGTCCAGAAATAAACCCTCACCTCAATGGCCAACTGTTTTTTGACAAACATACCTAGTCCATATTAATGGGGCAAAACAGTCTCTTCAACAAATGGTGCTGGGAGAACTGGATATCCAAAAACAAAAGAAAGAAAGAAGACCCCTATCACACTGCCTACACAAGAATCAACTCAAAATGGATCAAAGACATAAATATAAAAACCAAGACCATAAAACTACTAGAAAAAAAGGAAGGGAAACATCTTACAGAACTTTTGGTAGATAGTGGTTTCTTGAACCTTATACCCAAAGCACACACAACAAAAGAAAAATAGATAAATGGGACCTCCTCAAAGTTTAACACTTTTGTACCTCACAGGACTTTGTCAAAAGGGTGAAAAGGCATCTCATTCAATGGGAGAAAATATTTGGAAATCACATGTCCAATAAGGGTTTAATATCCATGATATATAAAAAGATGTTACAACTCAACAATAAAAAGAAAGCAACCCAATAAAAATTGGGCAAAATACTTGAATAGATATTTTTCCAAAGAAGAAATACAAATGGAAAAAAAAACCAACAACACAAAACACACACACACACGAAAAATGTTCAACATCACTAGTGATTAGGGAAATTCAAATCAAAACTACAATAAGATATCATTTCACACCTAAAAGGAATAGCCACTATTAAAAAGACAGATAACTTCAAGCTGTTGAGAGTATGTTAAGAGATAGGAAGACTTATTCATTGTTGGTGGAAATGCAGAATAGTACAGACTCTGTGAAGGACTCTTTGATAGTTCCTAAAGAAGTTGAATATAGTGCAATACCACTATTAGGTATATACCCAGAACAACTGAAAGCAGTGACATGAACATATATCTGTACAATGATGTAGTGGCATTATTCATGATTGCCAAAACTTGGAAACAACCAAGGTGTCCATCAACTGAGGAATGGATAAACAAACTGTGGTGTATTCACATGATGAAACATGATGCAGCTGTAAGAAGAAATGAAGTTGTAAAATATATGACAACATGAATGAACCCTAAGGACATTATGTTGAGTGAAGCAAGCCAGACACAAAAAGACAATTACTGTATGATTGCATTATTATGGAATAAATGTATTGTGTAACATATTTTAGATTCCATTTATATAAAATGTAAACACATATCAATATATAAAGATGAAATGTGATCAGTGGTTATGTAGGGCTAGGGAAGGCATCTGGAGTTTTTCTTTTTGGAGTAATGAAATATTTCTAAATTTTTTGTGATGATGATTGGACAACATTGTGATTATACTAAAAGCCACTGATTATACACTTTAGATAGATCATATAGTATGTGAATATAACTGAATAAAACACCTTAATAAATAAATAATTATGTAAGAATAACCAGAAATAGCAGCTTTGTATAGCAGGGGAAACATAGAAAGAGTCACCTCATAGAGAGGTGAATAATTTTCTTGCTTGTCTGTTTTTTGTTTATTATTATTATTTTATAATGAAAATGATCTAACAATGATTGAAATGATGAAGGCACAACTATGTACTTATACTAAATACCATTGATTCTACACTTTGGATGAATTGTATATTTTATTAATATGTACCAATAAAATTGATTTGTCAAAAAATATATTAGAGGCATAGAATAGCAGATTTGAACTGGCTGAGATTAGTAGACAGAGCACTTGAACTTGAAAAAACAAAAGAACATCAAGAGAAAATAATGAAAAAAATTGAAAAGGATTTCAGGGAATTGAGTGACAGCAGGAAATGCACACATGTACATGTTATGGGTGTCCAGGAAACAGAAGAAAATGGAAAAGAGGCCAAAAGAATATTTGAGGAAATAATGGCTGAACATTTCTCAACCTTTATGAAAGACATAAATATCAATATCAAATATAAATATCAAAAATATAAATATAAATATCAAATATAATATAAATATAAATAAAAATATAAATATAAATATCAAAAAGGAAAACACATCTCAAACAGAATAAATCCTAATAGACATACTCTGAGACACCTACTATTCAGAATGTCAAATACCAGAGATAAAAAGAAAATTCTGAAAGCATCAAGAGAAGATCAATTCATCACATACAAGGGACACTCAATAAAGACTAAATGCTGATTTCTCATCAGAAACTATGGAGGTGAGAAGGCAGTGGTATGATATACCTAAGGTACAGAAAGAGAAAAGCTGCTAAGCAAGAATTCTTTATCCGGCAAAACTATCCTTCAAAAATGAGGGTGAGTTTAAAGTCTTCACAGATAAACAAAAACGGAGAGATTTTGTAACCCAAGAGACAGGACTTACAAGAGATACTAAAGGGAGTGCTGCAGCCTGAAAGAAAAGGACAGGGACAGAGGAATGGAGAAGAGTGTAGAAATGAAGATAATTAATGTATCTAAAAGGGTAAAAATACAACAATAAGATATGACAATGGAAAGCTAAAGGATAAAATGGACAAAGTAAGTAATACCTTTACAGTAATAGGATTAAATGGTAAGGAATTGAACTCCCCAATTAAAGGCACAAACTGGCAGATTGGATTTTAAAAATGAGCTAGTTGTATGCTGTCTACAAGAACTTACCTTAAACACAAGGACACAAATAGGCTGATGGGAGAGATAGTTCACTGATGGGAGAGATATTTCACACAAATAGTACCCAAAAAAGAGCAGAAATAGCTACAACAATAGCTGACAAAATAGCTTTAACTGCAAAACTGTTATAAAGATGAAGAAGTCATTATATATTAATAAAGGTGACAATTCACCATGCATGAGGTGCCTCAAAATACATGAGGAACATACTGGCAAAACTGAAGGGAGAAGCAAACATCTCTACAATAATAGTTGGAGAATTTAATACCCCACTCTCAGCATTGGATAAAACATCTGGATAGAGTATCAACAAGGAAAAAGAGAGCTTGAATAATATGATAAATGAACTAAACTTAACAGACATTTATAGAACATTAAACTCCAAAACAGTAGCTATGCATTCTTCTTAAATGCTCATGGATCTTTCTGCAGGACAGGTCATATGTTAGGTCACAGAAATGACCTGTATAATTTAAAAAGTGAATTTATATTACACACTTTCTCTGATCCTATTGTAATGAAGCTGGAAATAACATATGGAAAAGGGAAAATTCACAAACATATGGAGATTAAACAGCACGCTCTTAAATAGTTTGTAAGTCAAAGAAGAAATTGCAAGAGAAATCAGTAAATATCTTGAGACTAATACAAATGAAAATAGAACATATCAAATTTATGGGATGAAGCAAAGGCAGTACTGAGAGGGAAATTTACAGTCCTCAATGCTTACATTAAAAAAGAAAGAGCTAAAATCAAAGAGCCAAAGAATAGGAAACTAGCCCCAAAGCAAGCATAAGGAAAGAAAGAACAAAGATTAGAGCAGAAATAAATGAAATTGTGAACAAAAAAAATTTGAGAATCAACAAAACCAAAAGTTAGTTTGAGAAGATCAATAAAATTGACAAACCATTACCTAGACTGACAAAGAAAAAAAGAGAAAAGATGCAAATAAATAAAACCAGAAATGAGATGAGGACATTACTACTGACTGCACAAAAATAAAAGAGATCATAAAAGATACTGTGAACAATTGTATGCCATCAAACTAGGCAATATAGGCATAACGGACAAATTCTTACAAAAACACAAACAACCCATAATGACCCTAGAAGAAATAGAAGACATCAACAAACAAATAAAGAGATTGAAACAGTCATCAAAAATCTCCCAAAAATTAAAAGTCCAGGGCCAATTGGCTTCAAAGTTGAATTCTACTAATTATTCAAAGAAGATTTAATACCAATTTTGCTTAAACTCTCTCCAAAAATTGAACAGATGGGAACCCTACCAAACTCTTTCTATGACATCAACAGCACCCTAATTTCAAAGCAAGATAAAAATACTACAAAAAAAAAATTATACATCATTTCTTTAATGAATATAAATGCAAATATCCTAACAAAATACTTGTTCATTGAATCCAAAGACACACTAAAAGAATTATACATCATGATCAAGTGGGTTTTATTCCAGGTAAGCAAGTGTGTCTCAACACAAGAAAATCAATTGGTGCAATATTAACATTAATTTGTTGAAGAAGAAATATCACATGATCATCTTGATTGATGCAGAAAAGGCATTTGACACAACACAGCATTCTTTCCTGATAAAAATGCTCTGATAGATAAGGATAGAAGGAAAGTATCAACATGATAAAGTGCATATATGAAAAACCTACAGCTAACATTGTACTAAATGGTGAGAGATTGGAAGCTTTCCCTCTGAGATCAAGAATTAAAAAAGATACCCATCAGCACTACTGTTATTCAAGTTTGTGCTAGAAATTTTAGCCAGAGCAATTAGGCAATAAAAATAGATAAAAGTCACCCAAATAGAAAGGAAAATGTAAAATTTTTGCTATTCACTGATAATAAGTCCTATACCTAGAAAAGCAAAATACAAAAAGCATGGGAAAGATGTTCACCATCACTAGGTATTAGGAAAATGCAGATCAAAACTTCAGTGAGATATCATTTCATGCCTTACAGAAAGACTTTTACTAAAAACAAACAAACTAGCTAACTAACAAACAAACAAACCCCAGAAAAAAAAGTAAAAGTGCTCGAGAGGATGTGGAGAAATGGGAGCACTCCTTCACTCCATCACTGTTTGTGGGAATGAAGCATGGTGCAGCCTCTGTGGAAGACAGTTTAGCAGTTCCTCAGGAAGTTAAATATAGAACTTCCGTATGATGCAGCAATCCCACTACTAGGAATATATTCAAAAGAACTGGAAGTAGGACATGAACAGACATTTGCACACCAATGTTCATAGTGGTGTTCACAATTTCTAAAAGATGGAAAGAATCCAAGTGTCCATTAACCAATGAATGGATGAACAAAATGTGGTATATACATACAATGGAATCTTATTTAGCTATAAGATGAAATAAAGTCAGAATACATATGGCATAAACCTTTAGGGCATTATGTTGAGTGAAATAAGCCAGACAAGAAAAGGACAAATATTGTGTGGTCTCACTAATATGAATTGAATTCGGGGAGTAAACTCATGGAGTTAAACTAGAAAGTATAGTTCATTAGGAAATAGAATATGGTTGAGAATGTGATTGTGAATGTGTGGAAATGGATAGAGTTGATGATAAGACATAGTAAGTATAACTAATGTGGCTGATTTTAAACTGTGATTGTGGCTGAAAGGGGGTAGTCTAGGGAGATAAGTGTCCATTGAAAGAAAGCTAGAGGACAATCTAGGTACTGTAAAATATAGAGATCTCAGTGGTGAGTAAGGATTGTGGTTAATAAGACAAATACAATAATGTTCTTCTATTACATGGTATTAAATATATGGTGATACATGGGAAAAACACAACTAACATAACTTATGGACTATAGATAAGAGTAATATTTTATTTTTGAAGTAATGGCAAAGAAGGTACTATATCAATGCTAAGGGTCAACAATGGCAGGGTATAAGGGGGTATTGGATTTTTTCTTTTGGAATAATGAAAACTTTCTAAACTTGATTGAGGTGGTAACAACACATCTCTGTGATGAAACTGAGAGCCACTGAGTGTGCACTTTGGATGGATTGTACAAGGCACGGGACTATAAAGCACAGTGAACTCTGTGGTGGCTGATGGACTGTGGTTAACAGGACAAACAGGAGAATGTTCTCTCATGAACTATAACAAATATACAATACTAATACACGGTGTTAATAATAGGATGGTTTGTGGGGAAAATAGACCAAATGTCAGCATGGACTGTAGTTAGAAGTAATATTATGATGATCTTCTTTTATCATTTGTAACAACTGTTCCACAACAATTCAAGGTGGTGGTGGTGGGGTGATGTATGGGGATCCCATGTGGTATGCATAATTGTTCTGCGAACTTACAACTTCTCTAATAAAAAAAAAATTAAAACTGATTTATGATGGTTGCACCATTTGGTAAGTTACTAAAAAAAATCACTGAATTGTACAATTGAAATGGGTGAATTTTATGTTATGTAAAATATACCTCAATAAAGTTGTTTTTTAAAAAAAGCAATACAGTAAGGCAGCAAGAATCAGTGGTGACAGCAGATGGTTTGGATGCCATTCTTTGCTCTTATTGAGTTTGCAAGTTGGATAACTACCTCACTCCTCCCACCTTCCCACACATAAAAACGCATAAAACCCTAGTTCTTCCTGGTGCATGTGAAACTGATAGGAAAGATCCAAAAAAGGGCTATCGGAATTTTTGTCAATAAGGTAAAACTTAAAAATTAATTTTCAAAGATCACTGGTGAAAAAAGAAAAAAGAAAAACACCAGATTTTGCACTCTAAATTTATAGAGCAGCTGATACCAGTTTGTGAGGAGTGAGTGAAATGATGCCCTGGCAGATGAAAGATGGATTAACAAATATTTCTTGTCTCCTCTGTCTCAGGAAAAACCTATTGTCTTTCTTTCCTCTTCTTTCTGGTCTACTCCCAATCCATCATTATCTATCAAAACTTTACAAGTATCCCAGTTCTTCATTCATTTTCTTCATAGCTCCTAGAATCACTTATGTCCTCAATGAGGGTTACAGACATTCATGATCGACTCACCAATATCCTGTCTCCCTCCCTCTCTCTCTTTCTCTCTCTTTCTTTCTCTGTTATTGTTTGGAATTTTAGACACTTAGGGGAACCAGGGTTGGTGCTTTCTCTCTCATTTTCTGAACTTGTAAAACTGCACAATGATAACTGTGCTGGAGACTTGCTGTTTTAGTTTCTCAGCTGCTACAAGAAACACCATACAATGGGTTGACTTAACAACAGGAATTTATTGGCTCATGGTTTCAGAAGCTAGAAGGCTTGCTTCCTCCCAGGGTTGGAACCTTCTGGCTGGCTGGCAATCCTGGGAGTTACTTGACTTTTCCATCATATGGCAATGCCCATGATGGCATCATCTTCCTCTTCTGGGTTCCATTGAGTTCCAGCTTCTTGCCTTTCCTGTGGTTTCTCTTCATGTCCAGTTTCTTTGCTCATGAAGACTTCAGTCCTATCAGATTAAGGTCCTCCCTTGATCAGTTTGGGTACAGCTCAACTGATAACATCTTTAAAGATTCTGTTTACATATAGGTTCACACTCACAGGACCAGGGTTTGGAACCTGAACATACCTTTGTAGGGGAATGAGTCCAATCCCTAATACTTGCCCAAATTCCTATTTCACTATGGCCAGAATTTCACTGCACCATGCTGACTTGGTCCATCAGCAGCTGTGAACCTCCATTTCAGGATGAAATTAACAGATGTATTATTAAGGACACAGCTTCTGACTGTGCCTCCCCCACTCCTCCCAATGCCAAAGCAACTAAAGAGATCCCACCCTACTGATGAGATATCTCAATGCTGTGACCTAAATGAGGCATTTTGAAACCTCATGTCTGCAGTTAAATAGCCGTGTGATTTTAAGCAAGTTGTTCAACTCTCTAAGCTATTTTTTCCATCTGTTAAATGGGCAGTTATTTCACAAGGCAGTTGTGAAAATTTAATGAGATTATTTATACAAAGAGACCACAGGGCCAGACACAGAGTAGAAGCTCTGTGAATTCTCATTCTTTCCCCCAAGCTTCAGGAAATTCAAAACATTAGGATCATCATGAATTGCCAAAGTCCATGGTTATTCATGTCTCTGGGATCAGAAAGTACTTTCAAATCTGGCAGTGCCCCAGGGTCACCAATCAGAACATCAGTGTAGCAGTTAGATATAATTTATGAATTCCAAAAATAGATATTGGATTATGATTGTAATCTGGCCTGTTTGCATTTTAGATTATATTGGATTCAGAGGTTTCACTTTTACTTGATTAAATAATGGTTAAGGCTTTGATTGGGCCACGTCAGCAGGACATTGAGTCCCCACCCCTTCGGTGTGTAGGGACTCACAGAGAAATTGCACCACAAAGAAGGGAAGTTAGAGTTTTGAGCTGGAGCCCAAGAAGTAAGTTCGCAGAGGAGCAGAGCAGATAAGCTTGGAGAGAAACAAGCTCTGGGAAGAGAGGAATCCAAGAAGCCTGAACTCTTGGCAGATGTTGGCAGCCATCTTGCTCCAACATGTGGCAATAGACTTCAGTGAGGGAAGTAACTTACGCTTCATGGCCTGGTAACTGTAAACTTTTACCCCAAATAAATTCCCTTTATTAAAGCCAACAGATTTCTGATATTTTACATCAACACTCCTTTGACTGACTAATACAATCAGTTTTAAGTTGATTGGAACTGAAAATATCAATGAAGAAAGTGAACCTGGGCTCCTCCAAAGTGGTTACTTTTTACAAATTAATCACTGGCTGTGGGCCTTGCGAAAGCCACTGCTTCAATCTCCTCACCTGCAAAAGTAAGGCTTTTGACTAGATAAGGACCTATAACTCATGCCATTAGCTTGCTTACTTTTCACCGAACCCTCATAAAATCAAAATATAAAAATGTGAGTTCCTGCCCATCAGTCAGTGAACCTTTCCTGAGTTGTTATGGCACCTGATAAGAAGGCAAGATAGGCAGGCTGACATCTTCACTTGTCGCTTTTATTCATCTCTCTTTATAATTTGGTGTCCTGGCTCTCACAGTCTCCATAAGAATCCATTTTCATGCTCTGGGTAAATTTCCAATTGTAATACACAACAAGATTATTCTGGTTTAATGTCAGCTTTTATGGTTTGTTTATATTTCTATATATATGGACATTTAAGAAATGTCCTTTAGACTGCTAACACACTCTTGGAAAGAAAGTTTTCTTTCCCTTGCTAATCAGTAGAAATGCCTTGAAGAGGTTTCCTATACTTTTATTTTTTATTTTTTCAGGGGGTCTGTGAGTAGAGATTCATCAGACAACTTTATTGTTTACAAGGGGCTCTATATGCCCCAGTCTACTAACAACAAGTAGCAAAATGCAGTTAACTATCAGCACTCTTCAGAGTCTAAGGAATTAAAAAAAATCTTATCTCAATGTACAAAGTCTAAGTGTTCTATTTACTAGAAAAGGTATGTGCTCATCTTTTCTTTCAGCCTTTAACAGCTTCATCCTGTTTGCCTGGAACTCTTTTTTTGTGTGTGTCTTTATTTGATTTTTTAATGTTACATTAAAAAAATATGAGGTCCCCTATACCCCCCACCCTCTCCCCCCACTCCTTCTTTACTTTTAGATACAGAGGTTTGCAAAAGATTTTATTTTACATTTTAATTAATTATTCTAGCCTCTAGCAGCTGTGCAGTGAAGTGGTTGTTAATTGCCCATGGTAGATATAATGTGGGCAGACAGAAGGGAGCCGAATTACTTCTGGCTGACCCTGAGAGAAGAAAGGAGGAGAAAGCTCTGGATTATGTCAAGTAGTCCAAATTCCATGACATGCCGACACTGTGCGAATCAACACACTGGAAAAAATCATTCAAGTTGCCTTGAAGCTGGGAAAGCACTTAGCAATGATAGCCATCCCTTTAGAAGAAATCCTGTGTAATCAAACATGTTTTGGGGAGGTCTCGCTAATTCCCTACAGGCCAAAGATATCAGACGATGCAGAGAACTCAGTCAGTTTTCCTCTAGTCCAGCACAAATTCCCAATGTCTTTTGGAAGTCTAGAACAGAATGGGTCCTCAAGTGCAATATGAGTTGGGTCAATGGTTGTGTCATGTATGAAGCAGGGATAATCTTCATGGATTTGGGTCCAGCTTTACCCTCAACCAGCTGTGTGAGGTCAGATGTAAAAGCAAAAACTAAACCCTATCTTGCAGGGGTCCTTAGAGGATCAAGAGAGACATTTTCAAAAGCCATGACTGTACATGTTAGGTATTCAATACACATTGTTTCTTTTATATATCTTGATAATAACCATATTAATATGGGGCATTATTCTTTTCAGATATTTTCTAGGCACACTTTTACACAGCTGAGATTGCACTGCATGTACAATTTTGTCTAGATATGGAAATAAGCTTTCAAAATCAGAGTCTATCTAAACTTAAGACATTGCTCTATTGTTTTAGCAGATGAGAAGTCTAAAGTCCATACTGTTCTGATTTCTTTTTAAATATTTGTTTCCTTTCTCTTCAACATTTTTGCATTTTCTTTTTAATTTTTATCATTAGTGATTTTATCAACTCTACTGAGGTATAATTTATGTACAATAAGATTTACACATTTTAATCATACAGCCTGACAGTTTTTTTGACAAAAGAGTATACTTGTGTCGACACCATACCAATCAAAATATAAAATATTTTTATTTCCCCAGAAATTTTCTTGAGCCACTTGCCTGTTGATCTTTACCTCCTTCTCAAGCTGGGGTTAGAATTAATTAGATTTCAATTACTATAGATTAGTTTTGCATGCTCTAGAATTTCATTTGAATGAATTATTTTATATCTGCCTTTTATTTGATGTAATGCTTGTGACTTTTATTTATGTTGTTGCTTGTATCAATAGTTTTTTTCTTTTCAATGCTTAACTGTATTCTATTGTATGAATATATCCCAATTAATATATTTTTCATATATTGATGGATGCTGGTGTTGATTCCAGATTTGTGTTCTAATGAATAAAACTGTTATGAATATTTAGGGCCAACTTGCTTTACGGACAAATGTTTTCATTTCTCCTGGGTAAAATCCCAGGAGTTTACTTGGTCATATGTCTAGTTTATGTTTAACTTTATAAGAAAC